>NC_137797.1:19239668-19757168 GCF_963383645.1 Muscardinus avellanarius | reverse complement strand
AGAGAAGTATGTGCTCAGAGGTAAGAAGCATGGAAGGACAGAACAAAGGAATCATGAAAACAGATGATGCTTTGGGAGGTCAGGGATAAGTAAATATTTGTGCACCTCAAAATACCTAGAGTTTGGTATTTATTAATTATGACTCAAGTCTGTTTTACATTTTAAAATATGACAAGCTTGAACTAAAGGAAATGTACCTTAGTGTTATATCTCATCCTCTCGAGATTTTACTGTGCTAAAATGGTTTCTAGCTGCTATGCATCCATTGAATATGTAATGCAATCAACATTTGAAATGAGTGTCGGTAGATAGAAACAAGAGTCGAATGTTCGTTTTATGGATCAGCTTGACTGGCTTAGCAATGGTCAGAGAGATGATGTACTATTATTTCTGGGTGTGTCTCTGAGGATGTTTCTGGAAGAGTTTAACATTTGATTCAGTAGACTGAGCAAAAAGGTTCACCTTAAGCAATGTAAGCAAGCATCATCCAACTCACAGAGGACAAGATCAAACAAAAAAGGGAAAGGAGAATTCATGCTCTTTGCTTGAGCTGGAACAGCATCTCCTGACAAAAGATACTGCAACTCCTACTTCTTGGGCCTTGGGACTCTGGACCTTATGCCAGTCTCCTCCTC
Source organism: Muscardinus avellanarius (assembly GCF_963383645.1). Lineage (NCBI taxonomy): Eukaryota > Metazoa > Chordata > Mammalia > Rodentia > Gliridae > Muscardinus > Muscardinus avellanarius. The sequence goes on along the minus strand of NC_137797.1, from coordinate 19,756,533 downwards.
CATCACCTTGGCTTTGGGTCTCAACTGAGAGCTCCACCATCGACTTCTTGAATTTTCAGACTCACTGAATTACATCACCAGATTTCCTGGTTCTCCAGCTTAAAGGCACCAGATGCTGGGACTTTCAATCTCTATAATTATGTGATCCAGTTCTCATATATCTCTTACTGTTCTGTTTCTATAGAGAATCCTCCAAGATTAGATAGATGATAGATACATAGATAGATAAATGATAGGTAGGTAGGTAGATAGATAGATAGATAGATAGATAGATAGACAGAACATATCTACACAAAGTTAATCAATTTGCAGGCATATCTGTATGTCTACAGATGTCCCAGGTAGAGAACTGGTAGTTTTAACATCTCTTGTACATGACAAAACTCAAACACTCACCAAATACTCAAAACACTTAATGGGCTCCTTAACCTTTTAACAGATAACCCAGTTTTCTAACAAATAAAAGGCTATAATATATGAAGTAATTTTCAGACTTTATCCCTCACCACATTGAATCTGGGATATACTACCTTACATCGTTGCCTAAACCTATAGACAAGGAGTCATTCCTTACTGGATCCCATTATAGAATGTATTCAGAGGGATGGAGGAAAACTAATATGCACTGAGCACCTACTGGATGCCAGGCCTCGTGCCAGGTTTTCTATACACACAAATTCTCATCCAATCCTCATCTCTACCCTAGCGTATTTACTTCCGTGTTTTTACTTCATAATAGAGATGAAATAAGCTTAAGAAAATTTATTCAGAAAGCCTGTAAATTAAAAAATGAATCAGTTCTTTTTGTTTCAGAAAAAGAAAACCTAATAAGATTGAAAGAATATTTGAGCATTTCTCACCTCTTCCTATAGAAATAAGCTTACTCTTAGAATTTCATAATGGAAACAACAACACGCAGAAACGATTGGTTTGCATTAAATTAGAAGATTACATCAATTTCTAAGGGTCAACATGGATAGGAAAAGCTCATTGTCCTGTCGCCATGGTCTCTGTTCTCCTTCAGATGTCAAAAAGAAAATAACCAGACAAGTACTGGGCAGATGGTAGGGTGCTGTTTGAGAATGCTACACTCTGTTCAACCCACAGAGACTGTGTCTACTGCAGAGTCCTAAAGGCCTGTCAGAGACATCTGATCATTCAGAAAAACATTAAAGTGTGTCAGCGATATTAGAATTTTAGTACAAATCCAAATAGAATGGCCCATTTCCCAAATGCCAATATTTGCTGTCAATGTGACTTAACAAAATAATAAACTTTACTGCTCACAAATAAAAACAAGAATTCCACATATAATCACCCAGAATGTCTTCCCCTCCTAAATGGAGACATTCCTTCTTTTAGTTTTTTTTTTTTTTTTGGTTTTTTTTTGGTTTTTTTTTTTTTGGTTTTTTTTTGTACTAGGGATGGAACCCAGGGTTTTCTACCTCTGGGCTACACTCTCAGACCTATTTTATATTTTATTTGGAAATAGGGTCTCACTAAGTTGCTAAGAGCCCCACTAAGTAGCTGAGGCTGGCTTACAACCTGCACGATCTTCTTGTCTCAGCCTCGCAAGTACTTAAGTCACAAAATCATTTTTATTGACTTCTGTTTATTGTAATAAAAATCACGCAGTGCAGCAAAATTAAATTGTTACTTAAAAGAGAAAACATGCAGGGCATGGTGGCACATGCTTGTAATCCTAGTACTTGGGAGGCTGAGACAGGAGATCAAGGGTTCAAGGCCAGCCTCAGAAGCTTAGCAAGACCCTTAGCAACTTAACAAGACCCCATTTAAAAGTAAAAACAAGATAAGACTTGGAGTGCAGCTCAGAAGTAGAAAGCCTCTGTTCAACCTCCAGAACAACAACAAAAAAGGAAAAACAAACTTCAAGCCAGGCGTGGTGGGTGCCACATTTGTAATCCCAGTACTTGGGAGGCTGAGACAGGAGGATCGCAGATTCATGGCCAGCCTCAGCTACTTAGTAAGATCCTCTGCAACTCAGTGAGACCCTGTTTCAAACTAAAGAATCTAAAGAATAAGAAGTAGGGCTGGGGAGCCAGGCGTGGTGGCACATGCTTGCAATCCCGACATTTTGGAAGGCGGAGAGCAGAGGATCGCTATTCAGGGACAGCCTCAACTACTTAGTGAGGCCCTCTGCAATTTAGTGAGACCCTAATTCAAAATAAAAAATAAAAAAATAGGACAGGGATATAGCTCGGAAGTCAAATGCCTATGGGTTCCATCCCCAGACCCGCATAAAAGAAAAGAAGAAGAAATAGGGCTGGGGGTATAGCTCAAAGGTAGAATGCTCCTGGGTTTCACCCCCAGTATCACAAAATAAATATAAAGAAATAATCTTCAAAGTTTTCAATTTTAAATTTTCAATTTCAAAAGGAATATTTACAAAAGTTATTATGTAATTGAATGATCTTGAAAGAAGCAATATGAGTCAGGCAAAGAATGATTCCTGGTGGGCACTTTGATGCTGTTTCCGAAGCCAGAGCTCACGGCAATGCCCCAAACGAAATGTGGGGAGTAAGTCTATTTTCTTCCTGGTCTGTTAGTTTCAATGGTACAAAATCATTGAAATTGGCACCATGCTAAGCATTACAATGTAGCCTAGGCATGAGCCTGAGTGTTCATATCCAGAACAAGAGGATTTTTTATCTTCAAAACCAGCTATAGTAGCTCAAGCATGTTATCTGACGTTACCCGATGTGACCAAAACAGGGAAAGGCTAAAGGCCTTTCAATATTTGTGCAAGATTAAGTCATTTTCAATTGTTTTCATCTCCATTATACAACAAAATGGTGAAGGAGAGGAAGGGGAGCTAGATCTTGGATCAACATATAGAACCTCCTGGCCTCCACCACAAGGCTGAAAATGACACTAATTCAAACTCCCCAGAGCTGAATAAGTGTCAGCTCCCAGGGCCAAAGAGGACAGCAGCTGAATGTCCCTGATGATAGTTGACCAGGGCATCCATTGAACACGAATCTCCCCCTGGGAATCTCCCCCAAGATGACTCTGCAGATGGCCAGCTCAGCAAAGGCACAGGGATAGCAAGGGGCTTTTATCTGATTCCAGTCAGTCATATAGCAATCCCTGTTTTGCTGCCCATGGTCCCTTTGGAAAGAAAGCAGCCACCCACAGCCTGGAACATGGGACACCTTACCCAGAGCCTGACTGGATCCAGCAAGGGGAATCTGAAATGGAATCACAGAGGCTAAATCAAATGATGGGAAAATCCAGTAAAGGGCAAGGCACACTCAGGACTGTCCAAGACTCTGAATGCAAGTGGAGATGGCGAAGGCATTCCACACAAAGACAAGAGCTAGCGAGTGAGGCAGGTGCAGAGGAGGAGAGAGAGTGCCTTGGAAACAGTGCAGAAAGATCATAGCAAACACAGCGGTGCAGTGGAGAGGACATTCGTCCAGGAGAAAGGACACCAGTTTGGGTCTGTGATAGGCTACTTCTTGTTGGGTAGCTCTGAGACTCTCACCTCACATCCCTTGATCTTATTTCCAGAAGGGCCATCTAGCTCAGTAGCTAAGATGTTGGCTCCTTTGAGATCAGGCAGAGTGTGAGTCTCTGATCCTCACAAGCCCAGTGACCTCAGTCATTTGACTTCCTTGATTTCAAATACTTTGCATGTGTGATTGGGCTATTAATTATATGGCTCATAAGGATATGGGGAGAATTCAATAAAAAGATACTTGTAGAGCAGTTAGCACAGTCATCGACATAAAACACCCAGGAAATAGCTCCATAAATAATTGGTAATTATTAACCTCCCCGTGTATGTTTTCTCTCCTATAAAATGGAGATAGAGTACCTTATTCATAGAGTAGCTGTAATGATCAAATAAGTTAATACACATGTAGTACTTAGAGGAACTCTTGGCACATACTAAGGACTCAATAAATATTTTATCACTATGATTGCCGCTGATGATGATATCATTATCATCATCATCATCTTCTTCAGCATCATTATCCAAGCGCCATCCAGGACTTGGCAGCAACTTTAATATTGCCATTTCCGTAGATTAAAACCAGTTAATCATAAAACTATTGAACCATGTTTTCCTCTGTGTAGAACTTTGTAATCTTGAATGCTGCATTAAGACTTTGGTTTATGCTTCTTCTATTAAAATTTCAGCAAAAGCAATAGTTTATTTCAATGCAATTCTTGAATTCAATAGAGACAAGCTTATAGTTACTCATGGAAGAAAAGAATTAAAACCTCAACCTAAATGTCTCACAAGAGCTATGTGCTTAATTCAATGATAGTAAATCTCATGCATATAATATTGTTGAACCATTAAAATAATACGTAGAGGGCCGGGCGTGGTGGCGCACGCTTGTAATCCCCGCGCTTGGGAGGCGGAGACAGGAGGATCGCGCAGGTTCGAAGCCAGCGGAAGCCAGCCGCGCGCGCTGGCTTAGGAGACCCTGTTTCCAAATGAAAAAGGTTAAAAAATAGGTCTGGGAGTGTAGCCCGTGGGAGTGTATCCCGGAGGTAGAAGGGCTTCCAGGAACCCCAGTACCACCAAAAAATAAATAAATAAATAAAAATAAAATAAAATAAAATAAAATAATATGTAGATAGGTTTATTGAGCTAAACTATGAAGGAATATAGAAAGATGATATCATGGTAAGTTAAAGCAAAATATAAAACTGTCTATACTCTAGTATTGCAATTCTATAAAAATAACTACACATGAGAAAAGTCTAAATAAGTCTTAGGAACACTTAAGCTTTGTTAAATTATAAGGATCAGAGAACTTTTCAGTCCATTGGTCATATTTTCTGGAGCAAATTTTTCATAGTAATAAAAATAACTGCAGCTATTCATTTGAATCCTCCAATGTTAAAGTGAAGAAAACTCATGGAAAACATATACTTTTTGTTTTCAGAAGAAAAAAAATAGATAACAGCCCTCTAAAATTTTGAATATGGTCACATTCCCTAATTGCATGTCATTAAATATTGAATTAGAATAGATCAAAGACAAAAATGTGATTGTGGGAAAGTATCTGAACTTCATATTAATTCACTATATAACCATAGCATAGGAATAAATAGACACAATAACACCAACACTTAACTGTATATAAATTTAAAAAAGAACTGTAGATGGTTAATCTGTACCCTGTGATGTTTTGATATATGTATACATTGTAGAATGAACAAATCAAGCTATTTAACATAAAATTGGGCATTTTTCCCTAAATTATTCCTGTGCCATGCTAGAGAATGTTGAAATAAAGTAGGCTGCTGGCAGTAAACCGAAAAGAATTTTTATTCCTCTCTAGACACTCCACTTTGACTTAGTGCAGCACTTTTTTTTTTTTTTTTTTTTTTGGTGGTACTGGGGTTCCTGGAAACCCTTCTACCTCTGGGCTACACTCCCAGACCTAATTTTATACATTTTTTAAATTTGGAAACAGGGTCTCTTAATCCAGTGCTGCTGGCTTCAAACCTACATGATCCTCCTATCTCTGCCTCGAAAGCACGGGGATCACAAGCATACACACCCCACCCAGCTTCATGCAGCACTTCTATAGAAAACATCTATTTCTAATGGTTTGTCCATCCTAGCAGAATCACTCAGGGGCTTCCTGTCTATGTCCAAATTATTAGGTACCAATGGTCTTGAGATTCTATGAGAAAGTTATGTATTATCTTTATAGAATTGCAAGTTAAAACAAAGACTAGCTCATGAGATATCTGCATGAAAATAAGTTTCAAACTACATCATATAAAAATGCATTATTGCTCATCAGTGTAGTCTTATCCCAAGCCTTAATGGTGAAAGAAAAGGGCAATAAGCTCATTTTTAAAAAGAAGTGATTCACCAAATGACAAAGAAAATGGAAGAGTTTGGTGGTCAGCCCCTTTGAGAGCTGCCATCACAGCCTCACTGACAGTCTTTTGTAAGCGGACATCATGAAATGTAAATGTAATGAAAATTCCACAAGCCCAAGAAGTGCCAAGTTAAAATTCATTACTAGGAAAACAGTGTGAATGGCTGGCCATCCAGTCTAGGTGTTGCTTCTCCCTTCTTTTTCCTAAAGTCTAAGTCTGAGAGATAGGTTTTGCCGGACTTTAAGAGGGACTTGCATAAAAAACAAGTTGGTGTCGTGGTCTATTTTCTGTTTCTATGACTGAATACCATAGATGGGGGTCCTTAAAAAAATTGAAATATATTCCGCTCAAGATTGCAAATGCCCGAGGTCTTAAATGCATCTGGTAATGTCTTTCTTGCTGGTGTGATCCTCTTCAATGTCCTAAGAGGACACAGTTCATCCTATAGCCAGCCAGAGCCAGTTTACAAACTTGGTCTTCCATTCTCTTCTTACTAAGTCACTAGTGCAAGCATAAGGTCTCCACCCTCATGACCTCATCTGATTCTCATTACCTCTCAGAAACCCCACCTCCACATTCAGTTCACATGTCTTTGGGGATTGTTTAAACATGAATTTGTGAGGGAATGAACACCAAGACCACAGCGGTTGGGGTGATCACAATTGTTGGGTCGATAGCCATACTTTTGAAGATTAATGAAGGAGCCCCAACTGACTGAAGGAAAAGAGGGAGCGTTTTGCCTCACCCAATTGCCTACCCTCAGACTCCAGAGAACAAAGGTCAGCGAGCAAAAATAAAAATCAAAAGCACACATTCACCCTATTACTAAGTACATGGATCTTTAAGGCAGGCCTTGGACTCCTCCAGTCCCTGTCCTCAGAACCCATATGGGTGCATGAGAGAACAGCAGCTGTCCTTCCCAGAAGACAAGGGCTCTACACATAAAATGCTGGATCATGCAGAGCCTCGGGGTAACAATGCTGGCAGGCGTCGTAGCTGCTCCTACAACCTGTGAGTACCAGACAGCTAGACAGTGGAGGAAGAGAGAGGAGGCTAAACCCTGGGGACAGGCCTGGCCCTGTAATCAGCACCCTATTTTCCAGCCCAGGCCTTTAAAGAAGGGTTCAAATACCTTAAAAAATGGACAACAAATGAATAGACAACACCTGCACAGGTCTTTTAGAAAACACCAAGATAAAAGAAAAAACAGTAAGTTTTTTCAGAGACTATGGCTCATTCCAAGATGAAAAAATATGAAATGATATAATGCTATATATAAATATAATACATAGTTATATACAGCAAAATAAGTAGGAGAATATATCATCCCAAAGGCTCAGAAAAATCTCCCAGCACCAGTCATTTGGGGGATTTTAGAAAACCATTCTTTATTCCATGGCATCCTTCACAGTGTACAAAAAGACATGGCTTTGCTGAACAGGGATAGAACCCTGCAAAAGAGCAGGATAAGATGAAAGGAGAGGAGCTTTCAGTGATTAAAAACATGATGAGCAGCAAAGACCAGTAAGCAGAGACAAAAGGAGGAAGGTTAGATAAGGAACAATTGCAAGGAAATTAAATGTCCAATAGCAACATGGATGATTACGTTCAATAACCAGCAAGACAAGAAGAAAATCAACTCTGCTGTGAGGTGGGTGTGGCAGACTTTGGTGCCAATAGAAGCCACGTCTTCTGTAAGTGGAAATCATCTTTTGTTCATGTATCTATACTTTAGGGAAATAGGCCTATTCCCAGCTCAGCGGAAAAATGCATGATAAAATATCGATGATGGACTTTTTCCTTGATGATCCTTCTTACTGTGATTGATTTAGATGAAGCCACGTGACAAGACCTAAGGGGAAGTTGGCTGAGGGCTCTGAGAAGAGTTTGCTCCCTGAAGCGGACACACAGAAAGAGGGCTTTTCTGGATCATGAGGCCATCTTGCTAACAGGGAAGCTAGAAAAGGGGTGTCACAGCCTCTGTTCACTATACTTGAAAGACTCTGATACACAGAAACAACTTGAGGAGTTCACCCTTAAGAAAAAAGGATGAAGAAGCTGGGCATGGTGATGCACACCTGTAACCTCAGTACTTGAGAGGCTGAGACTGGAGGATCGCAGGTTCAAGCACAGCCTCAGCAAGTAGTGAAACGCTCATCAATGTAAAGAGATTCCGTTTCAAAAAATTCAAAGAAAAAGACTAGTGGTTTTAGAATGCCCCTGGGTAAATTAATTAATTAATTAATTAATAAAACAGGATGAAGAAGTGAAAACCATGAGCTGGATGTAGTAGTACAAGTGCCAGTCATCGCAGTACTTGGGAGGCTGAGCCAGGAGGATCACAAGTTCAAGGACAGTCTCAGCAACACAGTGAGACCCTGTTTCAAAAATAAATAAATAAAAAGGGCTGAGGGTGTAGCTTGGAGGTAGAATGCCCTGGTTTTAATCTCTAGTATCACAAAAAAGGAAGGAAGGAAAGAAGATAATAAAGAAGGCCAGCCATGAAATAATAGTGTATATGGAGGGAGGATGATAGATATAAATTAAGCCTAAGAAATTCAGGAGTTCCCAGGTAGAAATAGAAAAATAAAAGCAGAAATATAAAAAATAAACCAAGATATAATTTAGAAAAATAATTGAGATCAAAAGAGAATCCTGATAACTCTAACCCAAAGAACTCAGTGCATTTTGAGTAAAATTAAATTAAGTCAGTCCTATATTGGCTTATAGTAGCAAATTTTGTCTTTCATTGCTTTTTTTAGAGAAAAATGCTATGCAACTGTCCAAGTAGTATGTCTACCTCTGTACAAAAATAAAGTTGCAATTGTCCATCTTTGTATGCAATTTTAAATGCCAAAGGAAATGAACTCTCATCTATAAACACCAAATTATTTCACTTCTCATGCATTATCAGTCACATAGGAAGACAATAGAAAAAAATTTTTTCTTAAGATATGCAAGCCAGGAATGGTTGTGTACACTTGTAATCCCAGTATTTGAGAGGCTGGAACAGAGGCTGAGACAGAGGCTGTGCCAGGAGGCTCAAAGGTTCATGACTAGTCTCAGCAACTTAGTGAAGTTGTCCACAACTTAGTGAGACCCTGTTTCAAAATAAAAATAGGGCTGGGGATGTAGCTGAGAGGTAAAATGCCCCTGTGTTTAATCCCCAGTAAAACACACAAACACACATGCGCGCGCACACACACACACACACACACACACACGGGATTGGAAAATATACCAAGTTAATTTGCTTCATTTAAAATTTTACTTAAAAGTATTCGAATTCTAAGTTACATAGAGCCTGAGAAGTTAAATGGTTTTGAGAATAAGTATAATTCCTTGTTTTACAAAAGAAAAAATCAAAATATGCTTTCTTATAAATTTTCTAATCCTAGAAATACAGATTGGAAAATTTTCAGACAGTAACTAAGATAATGGCCCTATTATTATGTCCCATGTTACAGTGATAGAAAAGGTACAGAGATGAACATCTTTCCTTAGAAGATTACTGATCTCAAGGCTGGAAAGATTTGCTGTGCGTGAAAATAAAATCAGTATGGGTTGTGAACAATAGCTTCTTGGCCATGTTCCTTTGAAAAGTGTATCGTAAGCCTAGACAGTACCGTCTACCACATTACAGACCACATCACGTCCTAGACACATCATAATGTGTAATGGTTCATCAAGAGCTGGTTCTGGGTTCAGACTCAAAATCAGATGTGTTATTTTTACTAACATTTACGGTGAACTAGTTATCCATTGATTCCATGAGATAACACATGCAAAGAAACTGAACAGAGTTAATGACACTGATCTTCAGTAAGTATTACTTTCCATTATTATTGCTTCTGCTTAATTTTTTCACCATTAGAAGAAATTGCAGCTACCATATGTAGCTGGTAGCCACTGCTTTTATTTTTATGTAGACATCAAAATAGAAATAATATACTATAACATGTTAATATATTGAAAATAATATGATATATTATTTCATAGAACATAAAATAATAATATAAAAATAATATTTTGTAGAATAATAAATTATTTCCTTGAAAAGCATAATTTACAAGCAGGCAGATATCATAGTAAACATTTAAATATTACTTGAATTTTTCAAATACTGCCTATTATATGTGTTTCTATCAAACAAATTAGCTCATTTGTCATTGGTAAATAAAAGAGGATGAAAATATAATTCAGTTGTTTGAAAATCACATTTTATTCTTTAGATTTTTTTTTTTTTTTGGTACTGGGTATTAAACCCAGAAACATTCTACCTCCAAGCTACACTCTCAGCCCCTTTTTATTTTTAAACAGTGTCTCACTAAGTTGCTGAGAGTCTTGCTACATTGCTGAAGCTGATCTCAAACCTGCTATTTTCCAGTCCCAAGTACTGGGATTATAGGCCTTCTCTGCCACACAGGGCTCAAAAATTACATTTTTCATATATAATTTTTCTCATTATCCTTTTTTTGAGGGAGGATTAGTGGTTGACCCCAGGAGGCATTATGCCTCTGAGCTGTATCCCCAGTCCTCCTCCTGACATTAGATAGATAGATAGATGATGATGATAGATAGATAGATAGATAGATAGATAGATAGATAGATAGATAGGTAGATAGATATTGCAGGTCTGGGGATGGAACCCAGAGGCATTCAACCACCGATCTACACCTCCTGCCCTATTTTTTATTCTTTAATTTGAAACAGGGTCTCACTAAGTTGCAGAGGGCCTCACTACGTAGCTGAGGCTGTCCACAAACCGTGATCCTCCAGTCTCAGCCTCCCGAATGCTGAGATTACAAGTGTGTGCCACCATGCCCAGCTCTATATTTTTATTTTGAAACAGGGTCTCACTGAGTTGCAGAGGGCCTCTAAGTTGCTGAGGCTGCCTGCAAACCTGCAGTCCTCCTGCCTCAGCCTCCCAAGGATGGCAGGCTGCCCCACCACATCCGGCTCAAAAATCACATTTTTCATATGCAAGTTTTCTCAATAGCTTAATGTTTGAACCATCAATAAAAGCATCTAAATGAAACTTGCCCCACGACAGCAGAGCCCAGCAAGTTAAAGAGAAATAATGTCGTGCATGCCCATTCACCACCACATTCTTGTTTACATACTTGGACCAAGAAGTTTGTCCTCCAAAACCATTGTGCAAACCCTCCAAATCTTTATGCATTTACCTTGTCCTCCAAAACTTAGTATTCTAAATCTTTCACATATTTCATTATATTTAGCTTCTTAATATTTAAAAAAAGAACTATCAGCCAGGCGTGGTAGCGCACGCTTGTAATCCCAGAGCTTGGGAGGCTGAGACAGGAGGATCACACAGGTTCAACGTCTGTCTCAGGTACTTACTGAGGCTCTCAGCAACTGAGGGAGACCCTGTTTCCAAAAACTGTATGAAATAGGTCTGGAAGTATAGCTGGAGGTAGAAAAGCCCCTGGGTTCCACCCCTAATACCACCAAAAAAATAAAAGAATTATCTGTATTGGTTTCTTATTAAAAATTCAACATGCCTTTTGTAACAATGTCAGTACTTCTGTCAGCATCGTTTTTGTTTTTGCTTTTGTATTTCAAAGTGGCATATGTTGTGAATGATCAGCCCCAACCTGTTTTTTTTTTCCAGTGTTGAGTATGATTTTGCAGAATGCAGGGGTTCTCAGAAAGCTATAAATCATATAACAGTAGAAATAACTAGTTTCTGAAAATAGCCTCAGTCTTTTTTTTATCTTTTCCCTGCCTCTACTAATGTTCCATATAAACTGTTTTACATGTAAATATATTAAAAAAAAAACAGCTCTTCCAGGTGTAGTGGCACATGCTTGTAATCCCAGCATTTGGGAGGCTGAGACAGGAGGAGCCCAGCTTGAGGACAGCCTCAGAAACTACTTAGTGAGGCCCTTTGCAACTCATTGAGACCCTGTTTTAAAATAAAGAATAAAAAACAGGGCTGCGAGTGTAGCTCAGAGGTAGAATGCCCCTGGGTTCCATTCCCTGTACCACAAAAAAGAAAAAAAAAAAAGACAACAGGTATTGGAAGTCTTGCAATCAATTAATATCTAGAGAAGACAGGGCATATTCAACATGACAAAGCAATATTCAATGTTATCTCTCCAAGACCAGGAACTAAGCAAAGGACTTCTCATGCAGAGTGAAAGCAAAAAAGGTTTGTTCAAAGAAAGAGTCTACTTTATTAGAAACATGTGTCTATATAGGAACCTAAGGAACTTCAGTACTTTTATGATATTGAATAGCAAATGTCATTGTATTTTATAGATGTTCCTAAGTCAAGTAATTCATATCTTGGAGCTACTACACATTTATTGAGGAAGCATGGACTCACGCTCTTAAGGCATATGCTAGGATCAAAGAAAATGGTCTAGGATTAATCTACTTCACTGACCGAGACTCAGAAGTAGTAACTACTTAAGTCCTATGGTGTCCCAAGATGAAGGATGCTGTTTTCGGTGAGCTATGAGGAAAGCTTAGTACTGATTTAGAAGAGAATATTTACTATAGTCTGGAAATACCTAGAGATTCAGGTTCTGGAAATAATTTAAACCCAGATACCATATGCCAAATCCAATGCTTATAGAATCTCTAAATACAATATTGCATAGAGTTAAGAGATAATATTAGAGAGTATCTAGTCCCATGCCTTTATTTAAGAGAAGAATAAATTTTAACCCAAAGAATTTAGGTGACTTGCCCAAAGCCACACAACCAATTTGAGTAAAATCAGATTCCCTCACTATGGAATCAATGTTTTTACTTCTGTACAGGTGCTGATTACTTTCTGTTTGGCACTGCCCCTCTGGCAGCCACTTCTACTCTTTTCTAGAAAGTTCTGTGGGTCATTGGATTTGTCTCTACTGAATACATCACCTGAGTCCCCTCCTTTGCAACACCCCTGTTGGGCTCAAATAATGGGGGCACTAAGAGGAGATTAAAGGGAAAGAAGAGAGAAAGAGGAAGATGTCTACTTTCTCTTTCCTCCTGTTCCCTTCTTTTCTCACCAGAGTTAAGGCAGTGCCCACTTCATAAACCATGAATAATTCTGATCAGGCAGTCAGCTATGACTCTCAGCAGGTGCTGGTAGAAGCATCTAGAAATAATAATGGCCTCTAGTTGTTACCAGTTCTGCAAGCCTCTACCATCCCAGGACAAGATAGATCCTGTCCATCTCTTCCTGTCGAACTCTCTTGAAAACATGCCAGATATTTCTTAACTGGACTCTGACTGATAACCAATTTCTATATCATTTTCCAACTAATACTGAATCTTCAGTTATTCACTTACACCAGAAGTTTATGAGCAACAGAATACCTTGACAGTATCCTTAATTTTGAGAAGTTCCATGATCTAAGTGCAGATCTCTTTGACTCTGTCTTATTTGGGACTCACCAAGCTTTTGTTTTTTAATGTGTGAGTAGTTGTGTCTTTTGCTGAATTTAGGAAACTTTCAGCCACTTTTTTTCACACTTTCTCAGCCCCCCTCTCTCTACTCGACTTCCAGAACTCTGACCAGTGTCAGCGCTCTTGTTACTGTCCTACACATTCACCATAATATACTTTTCTTTTTCTCAGCCAGTTGTCTCTCTGTTGCTCAGATTAGGTCAATTCTATTGATTTGTCTGACTACTTTAATTTTCAAAACAGAGATGTGAATAAGTCATATTAAAAATATATTTTCTAAACATTTCCCTAGAGATCAGCAACTTGCCCTTGCACAGAGGTCTTCATTTAACCACGTTTCTCTTTTTTCAGATACAGGCTTAACTGTAACTTTGGGGGGAGTTGCTCCAAGTTTACTTCCTCCAGAGTCTCTCTCACAATCACATCAGTGTTTGCATTATCTATGTGTTTTCATGATTTACCTTCTGCTTCCTCCCCTAGAAAATATTGAGCTCTCTAATAAGCTCACCACCAGTTTTCACAAAGTGGGCACTCTGCGAATATTTTTTTCAAATAAGAAGTACATACATTCATCACATGTCTGAAGAGAAGAAAATGGTATTTCCCACAAATTTTAGTGAGGGGGGTTGAAGCTGGATCAAGATGAATACAGATTGGATGTGAGGACACACTCTGGAGATTTTAAGGTATATAATCCCTAAGCAGCCCACTTATGTCCCATCTTTACTAGATATGTCCAGCGACCTTGGTAAAATACTCGTCAAGAGACATCTAAAAGTAAGTGAATATCATTTTAATTAATCTTAATTTCAGTCTACTGAGGAAATAATTGAGAAGTTAAAGATTTATAAGACACTACTCATTCTTCTGACCCTAACTCTCACCTTCATTTTCTCTCTCCCATCCTGCCTTTCTCCTTTTCCCTCTTCTATTTCCCTCCACCCTCACTCTCGTTCTCTCTCTATACATATATACATATACATATATAATATATATACATATATATATACATATATATACATATATATATATATATCAGCTGTTCTCAATCTTTTCCCCTGTCCTTTTTCATCCAAATCCCCCTAAAGCCCTCCTTAACACCCAACTGGACCACAAATCCTCTGTCCTTGCTCTATGACCCATTGACATTAGAGGTCTTCTCCTTCTCTTACTCTTAGCAATTCTTTTCATTCTTTGTTTTTTCTGTTTCTTAACTTGCTCATCACTCTAATAATGCATAAGAAAGTCAAGGTGTTAACAGAGGAAAGAATTTTTTGCTCTTAAGTTTGAAAAAGCAAAGAAATAATTGTCACTTAAAGGGAGGGTGAGGGAGGAGAGTGCTGTGCAGGACAAACACTATGAGGGGAAAAATATAAATATCTTCACTCTATCATAATGGCACTACAACTGATAAGTATCTGTATACTTCAGTATATTTCAAGACTGCCTTTTTCTCCCCTGTCTCCAACCACTCTCTTGTTTTCCACCCATTTCTTTCTCTATGTTATTTTTTTTCTTAAGCGGTTTATTATAAGGGGTTTGTACCTCATGAATAATAACAAGTCTGGGCTGACCTAGGAAATATTCTGCCAAAATTACCTTATCTCTCTGAAGAAGGCGCAATACATTAAGAAGCATTGAAACAAGCTAAAAGCATGTGTCTAATTTTTGAAGGCACAATTCAACAAGGCTTAAACAAACAGGCTTTAGGCGAGACAGAAGGGCAGCAATGGTGTGGGGAAGACCAAGTCTAAGTTGTCTCAACTTCACCACTTAACAGTAGCATGGAATCCAGGAAGAGGCTAAAAATCTCTCATTCTAGTTATCTTGCTAGAAAATGGAGATACTAATATGACTGTCCCACAGGATTACCCTGAGGATTAAAACCCTGCCTGGCACAAAGTCAAGTTCAATGAATGTTAGTTATTGTTGTTTAATTAGACATAGACCAACCAGTCTTATCCCAGAAAACAGGAAGGTATGGGCTTATGTAAGTAAAACAAGCTAAAGAGAGTTGAGACAAAGATGTACCCAACTAACTACGGCCCTTATCTAATACTCTTCGCCACGACAAATGACTTCCATTTAGCCTTTGCTTCTGTTGCATGTACCCAACTGCAGTGCGCTATGTTTCACTTATAGCAAAACTATACAAAATATAAGCTGTGCAAAATTCAAGACACCCTACATGTTTCCCAAGGCACAGAGGTTACCATACAGGCACAAACAAGAGTTTTGCATCCTGAGAAATCCAGGGAGCCTACCTTCCAGAGGAGTGGACCAATGGGCCAACTGCCTTGTTACTCAAAAACTGCCACTCCTTTGTTCCAGCAGAATTTCATAGAATTAAAAAAGGGGGCGGAGGGGACCTGCACAAAGGCTAGGAGGCACCAGGGAGTGAAGGCAACTGTGTTTTATTAATCCATGTGATTAATCCAGCATGCTAAGGAAGATTCTTTGCAGAATTGAGACTTGCGTGGTTTTGATCCACACGGATTAGAAAACACTGCTGCATTCACTTGCCGGTGCCTCCTTGGCTTTGTGCTTGACTTTTATTCTTCGGAGTCTGGCGGGAACAAAGGAGAAGGAGGATTTGTATGAGGACCAGCAGCATAGGCACTTTGACAAATGTCCTCCCCTCCCCTTCTGGGAGATATTTCCTGAATTTCCCAAGAACTAAGCCCTGGGTTTGTATTTGCATGATTTCTCCCCAAAAGCTGATCAACTGGAAACTGCTCCCCAAAGGCAGATTTCTGTCAACCCATGAAAAGTGATGTTTTCACCGAGGAGTGAGATGGTAAATCCCACCCTGAGCTCTTTGCAAGAAAACAGTGAGAATGGTGTGGAAGTATTCAAGGTTCCAGTGGGAACTGCCATTTCTTCATGAGGGTAAGTGGCCTGCAAGAGGCCTGTCAGAATCAGAGAATTTTTTCAGAAGTTTTAGAGCAAGGAAACTGGGGGACTGGGAGCCTTGGGATATGCCAAAGAAAGAAAGAGCAAAAAATATTTAGGGAAATGGAGAGGGTGTTACCCAGCGGGCTTGGTCAGGCTTCATCTGCCCTTAGTTATAGCATAATTTTTTAATTTATTTTTATATTTTTGGTACTAGGGACTGAACCCAGTGGCATTCTACCTCTGACCTACAACCCTTAACCCTTTTTTTTTTTTTTTCAAGTTTTAAACAGGATCTCGCTAGGTTGCAGAGGGCCTATGTTGCAGAGGCTGGCAGCAAACCTGTGATCTTCCCGTCTCAGCCACCCAAGTACTAGGGATGGCAGGTGTGCACAACCACCCCCTGCTTACAACATGATTCTAAAAATGCCACAAAGTGTGTCTAAGCAAACTAAGACACTTTCAAATCACTTCATCTCTTTTTATTCTACTTGAGAAAAATGACGAATCATCTTCTAGGAAACCTCTGAGGTGTATAATAGAGGCGGTCTCCAGAGCCGGGCGTGGTGGCCCACACTTGTAATCCCAGCATTCAGGAGGCTGAGATAGGAGGATCGCGGTTCACAGACAGCCTCAGCTACCTTTGTGAACTCAGTGAGACCCTGTTTCAAAATAAAGACTAAAAAAGAGGGATGTTTCAAAATAAAGACTAAAAAAAATAGATTCGAAGGTAGAATGCCCTGGGTTCCATCCCCAGTACTGCAAAAAATAAAATAAAATAAAATAAAATAAAATAAAATAAAATAAAGATGGGGTCTCTAACTTTTGTGAGATTTTTTTTTTCAGAGAATTGAGATGATACTATCAGTGCCAACAGAATGGTGATATGCACTAAGAATCATGAAGAGTTTCCCAAAGCACATCTGGAGATGTGAGAAGTTCCCAACTCTTAGTTCTGGAAAGAGAGAATTATGGCTTTTAAGTCCAGGTAAATGAGATTTCAAACTCTCCCTTTCTCCTTCCTGCCTATCTTCCCATGTTCTCTAACCTACAGTCCCTTGCCTACTTACTACAAAGACTGAGGCCGGCAGCTGAGAGATCTCCCAAGTGACATTCTGAAATAACCTGGTTAAAATCAATTGATGAAATTCATAAGAAAGCTGAACGTTCATGAGACCTCCCTATTGGCAACAGTTTGACATTCTTCTTACCTCTGTAAGAATTTATTCATATTTTCCTTAGGGCTATCCTCAAGGCCCACAGAGTGCTTGGTACACAACGTGAGCATTTAGTAATTATCTATTGAACTTATATCATAGAACTCATCATCAGTCAGCCAGTTTGCCCAGTAGATAAATTTCCAACTTCTCTCTTTAAAGACAGTCACGCTAACAAAATTTATTTGTGTTTCCCCAACATCTAGTGGAATAAAGTAGACTATTTGTAAGTGCTGGCAAGGTCTGCGGTCTGTGGTATGATGTGTCTGTGCAGTGTTATGTTATCCTCTAAAGAGGATTTTTGTGTCTGTGTTTGTATATGTACAAGCAGGTACATGAGTTCACTCTTCCCAGCATTTACCTCTGACAAGATGTACTGGGGTAGGCCAGGCGTGGTGGCGCACACTTGTAATCCCCACACTTGGAAGGAAGAGACAGGAGGATCGCATAGGTTTGAAGACAGCCTCGCTGGCTTAAGAGACCCTGTTTCCAAATAAAAATATAAAAAATAGGTGTCTGGGAGTGTAGCCCGGAGATAGAAGGATTTTCCAGTAACCCCAGTACCACAAAAAAAAAAAAAAGGAGAGAGAGAAAGATGTACTAGGGTATGTGTCTGGCTCTGAAGGCAGCTGAACCAAGGAAAATGAGAAGTAGAAGCCTTAAATTTTGGCTGGTGATAAATTTCCCCATCTGAAAAAAAGTCATTTCTACAACAATCTGCTGTTAACCATCCAGCTTCTCATTGGTTGAATGAAACACATTCTTTTAAATGGAGATTGGCTCATCTGGGTTCCTCTTCCTCTTGATTTATAACAGAGGAGACTGACGCAAGGCGGCTGAGCAGTTTGCACAGATTACAAAGTTAATGGCTGTGCCTGGCTGCCCAGTGACTTTGCCCGTTGTTAAATGTTCATTTTGGTGAGTTTATTAGTTCTTCCTTAGTACTGGAAGCTAACTGTCCATTTCCTCCTTTTGAAATCCAGGCCCTCCTTTGAATGTTATAACAGTCATGCTGATGATTATTGGATACTTAACACATACCAGAAGCTGTTCCAGGACTTTTTATTGGGACACTAAATCTCTCACAATAAACCCTAGCAATGATAAATATTATGATCCTTATTTTAACTTAGGAAAATTAAAGTACAGAGATGGTTAGTCACACAACCAGTCAATGTTTAACCTGAAATTCAAACTCAGAAGTCTAACTCCAGATGGGACCCTTATAGCCACAGCACCTCTTGTCAGCAACCTGGCCCTTCCATATCTTTCTAAGTCATGTGGCTTCTTGTCCTCTCTCCCTCTTGTGCCTCTTAAACATTATTCTTTTAAGTTCTCATCTCAGTCCTCATATCTTCTATTATCTCTCAGTCATCTTACCCACTCCCAAGATCACCACATTATAGTTAGATATAAAATGTCCCCTAAAGAGCTCACTTATTAATGTTCTAAATTGAGTCATCAGGGTTGTAATCCCAGCAGTAGATAAATCCATGGTAAACCCATTGTAAAAGTCATTACACTGGATTTATCTGGGTGGTGACCCAGGCCAGCAGGTTATAGCTGGAGGCGGGCCCTTGGGTGTGTGACCTTGGGAATTATATGTGGTTCTTCCTTCCCTGTATTCTCTCTTGCTTCCAGTTTCCATAATTAGAGAAGAACAGCCTCCCTCTCTTTGCATTCTGCCACCACGCTCTGAGACCCACAGTCCCTGACCTCACACAGACTGAACCTGAAACCGTAAGAAAATAAATCCTTCCTCTAAGTTACGGAGTTAAGTCTTTAGATTATGGCTGTACGGTACTGACAAGAACACACCTCCTTAGGATTCCATAACTTTTGTCTGCCATTCAGACTTTCATTTTAAGTCACAACAAAACCTCTTTAAACATGCCCAGATGAATGTTTCTACTCAGATGTGTTAGACACAATAGTCTCCTGTGCTAACTTCCACTCAGCTGATGGTAAATCAGATTTAACTTCATAATATTCCATTTCCTCTCCATGCCATTTGGGTTTGGTATATTTAAAGAAAGAATAGCAATTGAATCCCTACTTGTTATTTTAAGTGAATGTAGACTTGTGGCTTTTAACCAAGGGGTCAGCTAGGTTACACGAGAAATGTCCTACCTGACTACACAATGTATGGACCCAGTTGTGCAATTCCTCTGGTTCTGTGAGTTGACTGGGCTTTTTTTTTTTTTTTTTTTTTTTTTTTTTTTTTTTTAGCAGTACTGGGGATGGAAACCAGGGGCATTATACCTCTGAGCCACACCCCAGCCCTATTTGTTGTTCTTTGTTTTGAAACAGGGTCTCACTGAGTTGCAAGGAGCCTCACTAAATAGATAAAGCTGTCCGTGTACCATGATCCTCCTGTCTCAGCCTCCCAAATACTGGGATTATAAGCATGTGTTTTGCTTGAAGTCAGCTCAGCTTGATCAGGATGTTTCAGGATGAACACACTCACCTACAAATCTGGGGCTTTAGTCACGTGTCTGCTATCAGCTGGGGTGACAACCTCACATCTCTTACTGTCCATCAGGGAAGCCTGGGCTCATTCATAGAATAACAGAAAGGTTCGCAGCAGTGACAGGTTAAGCCTTAATTCACAAGAAGCTTTAAATGATTATTTATGTAACATTTTCTACTATCCCATAGGTCAAAATTAGTCATGTGGTTAAGCTGCATTCCAAGTGGTAAAGAACTAAACTCCTCCTCTTGAAGGGAGGAGTGTAAAAGCCCATGTCAAAGAGGCAACATTCAAAGGGCAATAGATTTTTATGGCTATTTTATAACTTTTGCTTAGTCAAGTTCCAAAGAGAAATAGAAATGAGTGAGACCCCAGATATATGAGACGACTTTGTGTGTGTGTGTGTGTGTGTGTGTGTGTGTGTGTGGTACTTGGGGTTGAACCCAGAGGCTTACTACCTCTGGGCTATACTGCCAGACCTATTTTATATTTTATTGGGAAACAGGGTCTCAATACGTTGCCGAGAGCCTCACTAAGTAGCTGAGGCTGGCTTTGATCCTCCTGTCTCAGCTTCCCAAGCGCGGGGATTACAAGCGTGCGCCACCACTCCCGGCAGACGACATTTTTTTTTTTTTAAGAGACAGCAGGTGGGTCAAAGGACAGCTTTGGGGGAGCAATTTCAGATAAATTGATACAGACTGATTAAAAATGGCAATCCAGACTTTATGACTGAGTCCGTGGGTGGGGGGCTACTATTCCCTTTTTCTCTAAAATTAATCCTCACTCAATAATTCTGAAAACAGTAAGTGGCAGTACTATGACCCAGTTGCTTCAAACAAACAAAAGAAAAGAAGAAAGAAAATTCAGGAATTAGGTCAGACCCCTTCCTTTCCCTCACCCACACTTTGTAACCATCAACACATTCTGCTGGTCTTGATCCATCTAAGAATCATCCAACACCCTCACACACTCATTCCCATCCTTGTGAAATCAGCTTCATCTGGCTCCCCTTTCTCCTTCACATGGACTCGTGCTGTGGTGTCCCTGCTGTCTCATTTGTTCTCCTTTAGAGTTAATTATCCAACCAACAGTTTGATGACGTTTTCATAAATAAAAAGGGGTATAGCTCTACCCCAAATCTTCAATGGCTCCTCCCTTAGTTTAGGATAAAATTCAAAACACATCATGACCTTGGAAGCTAAAATTTGGATGTCACTTGTTTATAATCTCAACCTACATTACTCTTCTTTCTCCTGAACACATTCATCTCTTTTCTCTTTTCTAAATACACCAAATAAACATATCTCAGGTTGAATGTCAACTCCTTCGGGAGGTTTTCCCTGGCCTATGTGTTTAAATAGCCCCAATCTTCTATTTCCAGGATTACTCTCATTAATTCATTTTTCTCATCTTTTTTGTTATTTATTTTATTTATAAGCTGGCTTAATATCAGATTTAATATAAAAATTTATACATAGTAAAATTCACTTTTTAGTGTCCAGCTATATGAGTTTCATCAAAAATGCAAATTTAGCCGGGCGTGGTGGCGCATGATTGTAATCCCAGCATTTGGGAGGCAGAGACTGGAGGATCACAGTTCGCGAACAGCCTCAGCTACTTAGTGAGGCCCTCTGCAACTCAGTGAGACCCTGTTTCAAAATAAAGAATAAAAAATTGGGCAGGGGGAGTAGCTCAGAGGTTGAATACCTCTGGGTTCCATCCCAAACCCGCAAAAAAAATGCAAATTTAGAACCCTTATCAAAATCAAAATATGAAACATCTTGGTCACCTCAACATAGCTTCCTGAAAAGTTTTCCCAAAACTGAAACAAATTCCATGTTTCAGCTGATAACTGAATTTTAAAAACTGTTAAATGCATATAATAGAATACTATCAACAATAACAAGATGAACCTCAAATGCATTATGCTAAATTAAGAGGTGATATTTAGAAAATTACATAGTTTATGATTCAATTTATGTGGCATTCTGAAATGAGGGCATCACACAGATTGGCAGGTGTCAAAGGCTGGAGTCAAGAAGAGGCTGATCATCAAGGGGCATGAGGAAACTCAGCCACTTCTTTTATTATAATCTGTAATAATCTTAAGTGGGTGTTCACTTATTAATTGTTGCCTTTCTCAAAAGGCGCACTTCAAGAGGACAGCAAATTTATCTGCCTGATTCACTTCTGTGTCTTTAAAAATGAACATGGTAGTTAATTTAATAGGTGCTGATCATCCGTGATTGAATGACTTAATGGATACCTAAACACTCCCCTGAATCAGTCTTGTCCCTCAGTCCTCATCTCTAGCCCATGATCATGTCCTGGGAACACTACCTACTAAATACCTGTCCTAATCATTCCTCTTCCCCTAACTTCACTGGCATCTTCACGCCCTTATCGTTTTTCACTTACATGATTGTAATAGCTTCAAAAGTAGTTTTCCTGCCTGAAATCTTGCCCTCTCAATCACTATCCTTAGCTGCAGCTACATACAGTTGAATTACATCACTGCCCTGCTGTTTTTAAAAAAAAAAAAAAAAAAAGGTAATGGTTTCCCATTGCCTAGCAACCAACCGGGCTAGGGCTCTACTCTTCTTCTAGGTGCCTGACCCTAATCACCATCCTTCTTGCTACTGACAAAACTCCACTTCTATCTAGATATGGCTTCCGAACCAAAGTTCTGTTCTTCTATCCTAAAGAGGAGGGCTGCCTACACCCAAGAAATCCCCTTGAGTCTGGAGAGCCCCTGCTTTCTTTCTAGTGTCCTCCATGAATGTCCTCTCAATCCTACCATGTCTGTAGTCTTCGTGGTTCCCTACTTAATCTAAATGTCAAAGAATTTAGAGCTGTCTGAGAAAGTTATGATTTTAAACTATGGAATTTCTCAAAATTATAGCCCTATATAATCTTAACTCTATCCTGATAAACAGAATCTTAAAGCCAGACATTTTTCTTATTATGACAGTAGCTGCTGTTTTTATTTTCTGTTAGTACATTGTATTTTGAAAAGATATAAGAAGCTGGTATTTATTAAATTACATCAACTGGGTGTAACTAAGCCTAAATAACTCTTTCTATAATATTAACAAAGTGGGATAGGTCAAAATCCATTTTGACACATGTCATCAGATCCCTAACATATGAAATCCATATTACAATCATCCCTCAGTATCCACAGGGGCCTGGTTTCTGAATATCCCCCCTAAAAGGGATATCCACATCTGAAGATGCTCAAGTTTCTTGCATAACAGTGTCATGTAACCTCTCATCTATCCACTTCTAGATTACTTAATATACCTACTACAATAGAAATGCTATAGAAATACTTGTTTTACTATAATTTTAGAAATATGACAAGACAAAAGTCCATTTGTGCTTAGTACAGATACAACCATCCTGGGCCTAACTACATTTTTTATCTGCAATTGGCTGAATCCATGGAGCTGGAGCCCATGGATATGGAGAGCCGACCAAGGGGCCCAAAATCCAGTGTGAGGTAAAGACAGCTAGGAGCAGAACACTGCCGCTCACCGCACACTTGTGCTTCCTCGTATCCACACCTTCATTTGCCCAGAGTCAGTGTCAAAGAATTCTCAAGAAAACCCTGAAAGTGCTTCCCTGGAGGGTAAAGGGAAATGGAATGTACAGAGCAGACTGGAGCGGGAGCAAGGGTCAACACTACCCACAGTATAACTTTATATAGTTTTGCTTTTGAATCATGAGAAAGTATTCCCCCTTCAGGTTTTTATTTTTAAAAATAAAGACAAAAGCCGGGTGTGGTGGTGCACGCTTGTAGTTCCAGCACTTGGGAGGCTGAGACAGGAGGATCGCACAGGTTCGAAGCCGGCCTCAGCTACTTAGTGAAGCTCTCAGCAACTTAGTGAGACCCTGTTTCCAAATAAAGTATAAAAATAGGTCTGGGAGTATAGCCCAGAGGTAGAAAAGCCCCTGGGTTCCACCCCCAGTACCACATAAATAAATAAATAAATAAATAAATAAATAAATAAATAAATGTTTGAGTGCATGCTGCAATGTGATTCTAAAAAGGCCCCATTAAAACAACATTATTCAAGAACACTGAAACTATCATGACACTAACAAAATCTTTCCACAGTTCTGACATTCGAGTGTACAACATACTCTATTCTAATGTAAGGTTAAAATAACAAATATAGTAATAATATGCAAGTTTTAAGTACATAAGTAAGTTAAAACATTCTAAAATTTAAAAACAATAAAATGATACATTGTCCAAACGAAAGTTTAGCAGGTACCTGCTTTATCATTTGTCTTAAATTTTTCTCTTAGGCAGTAAATTAGACATGGAAATTTATTTACTTTTTCATGTCAATGAAATAAAACATTTATGAATCATCCCAGATTGTCATCATAGTCTACGGTGCTCGTATTGTGTAGAAAACAACTAATACAACCACACATCATTTTAACTTGATGCAAAATATTCTTTGCTTGCCCCATAACAGTAAGCCCCTCCACACACACACAGTATAATATCATTGCAGCTGTTGATTGAGTGGCTCATCTGATACGCTTCATTCTTTCAGACTCAAAAGACCCAAATGTGGCAAACCAAGTCCCTGGATGAGAGGTTAGGACTATTAGAACAGCAGAGCAAAAGAGAACTTCTTTACCCATGAAATTATAAGCTCTAAAAATCGTCAATGCCCTTAGATGGCAGGACAGAGTATTGCTATCCTGTCCAAAAATGAACCTAGCATAGAAATAAAGAAAAATTGAGTCATGAAAATACCTGCGAGCGCTGGATCCAGCCATGCCTGGAACCAGTGTACTCTGGATTTACCAACTTCATAACCCAGTGAATTCTCTCTTTTGCTTCCATTGTGGGGCATAGCTCAAGTGTTCTTCAGTAAGATCTTTATGCTTTTTTTCTTAGTTTCTTTGAAGACCCTGGTCTTTAAGATTAATTTTTAATGTACCTGATAAATGTAGAAAATGTAGATTATCAAATTTCGGAGATGCAGAGAAGTTCTTCATATGAGTAATAAATCTCGAGCAGGGCAATGTATTTCTTTCATGGTGAGGGTATGGCTAAAAGGAAGAGGAGAAAAATATAATGAAATTAGGTCGAAGACTCCAAAACTTGCCCATAGTACATACAACTCTTCCCAAAATGAGTGATTTCATTTAATTCTTATTTATGTATTTACTTATGTACTAATGTATGTGTGCATGCATGTATTTTTGCACACTAAACTCAGAGTATTTGCTTCTTTATTCTTTAAACAAACAATCCTGATAACAATTATAATTGACTCTAGTTACCTATTATATTCATATCCTTCCTGTATATTTCATTAAACATTACTATGTTCCTTGGAAATACTTCTATTCTCTGTTTCAGACATTGTTCTTGATGTTGGGGATATAAAAGATAAAGTTTCTGTCCTCATAAAATTGTCATTTTAGTAGAGTGAAAAAATAAACAATTATATCTGTAATATGTCAGATAGTAATTTTCTATTGCTAAGATAAAAAACAAAGCCTGCTGTGGTAGCTCACATCTATAATCCCAGTACTTGAGAGGCCAAGACTACATATCCAGGAGGCAAGGACAGATGGATAAGGAGACACATATCTCTCAATGTGCAGGCAGGGATCTGGAAGTCAAATGACCCAGACAAGTTGTACTAGCAAAAGAAAGTGGGAGATCAATTGGGGAAGAATGAGAAAACGGTATTTTTAAAGCCTTTTGGGCAGCCAGCATTTATTTTATATTTTCTTGATATAGAATGAGGTCTTTAAAATAAAAATCATCATAAAAGAGCTAGAAAAAATGAAAGGAGGGCAATTTCTGCCTTGTGAAAGTAAGGGGATGCCACAGGTGCTAAAAGAGACCTGGAGACAGAGGGAGAATGGTTTGCATGACTTTGTTAGAACCACTGCCTACCAGGAGCGGGTCTGTGCATGGCCGGCCTTGGAGATGATGGTTCAAAGCAGGAGCTACAGAAATATGAGGTCCAGGATCAAATCTCACCTCCACCCCTCTTTCAAAATCTGATGTCACTCACCCTCTTTGTTCCTCAATGTCTACCTGTGCCATACAGAGCTCATGCTACCTCACAACAACCCTTACCCCCATATGCAGCTAAAAAACCAAGTCACTTACCAAGACTGGGCAGGGACTAAGTGCTGGAAGCAGAGCCTCAAACTCACTCTTTCCAAAGGCCACTTTCTCAGCTCCACTCCACACTGCCTCCTTGCCTTAGCTTTGGCATAACCAGCCATTCAGATTGCCACACCAGATGGGGAAGGCCACCCCAGCCTCCTCTTCTTCCCTCAGCCCCCAGATCAACTCAACACTGGATGCCATCAACCCTACCGTCTCAAGGCCCTGCTTTACAGAACCTACTCCGTCCTCCTCAGTTCTTCTGTGCCAATGATTAGCTTTGCCACTCAGAGACCCGCTTGCAGTTCATCTCCACCAATTCTCATTTTCACCTTCTCTTTCTGAAACCCAAGCCTAAATATGGGCTTGTCTTCTTGATTGTGTTCAGTGGTTCCCATCCTATACAGCGATTCTCAGACTTTACTGTGCATAAAAATGACCTGAAGAAATAAGCTAAAATGTACATTTGATGGTATGGGTGACACACTCCTGCAATTCTGGTAGTTGGAAGGCTGAGACAGGAGGACCACAGGTTCAAGGCCAGCCTCAGCAACTCACTGAGGATCTCAGCAACTTAGAGAGACTGTGTTTCAAAATTTAAAAAATAGGGCTAGGGATGTAGCTCTGAGAGATAATGCCCATGGATCCTTTTCCAGTTATACAGATATACATAAATGTTGATGTAGAATGCCTAGGATGTACAGGGCCAACCATCATCACAAGGTAACTGAAAGAAGATTTCAATCCTGTCACTCAGAGCGCGGGCCTATGTCACTAACATCACCAGGATCCTGTCAGCAGGGAGACTCTCTGGTCCTATCCTAGATCTGCTGAATCAGAATCTGAATTATAACCAGGTCCCCAGCTAATTCCACAGGTGCACTGAAGATGCAGACCACACCACATTCTGGCCTAAAAGATCACATGCAAAATCCTTTCTAGGTCCCGGGAGGCTTGCCATGACCTCTCACCTCATGTCACAGGACCGTCCTTTGTGACGACAACTGAAATAAACAGGCATGCAAAGCTAAGGGAGTGACCCCCATGTTCTTCATCTCAGTCGCCCCAGCCCCTAGCGCAGCCCCTCCCACACGAGACAGGCTGCATTATTCATATATGTGGAGTCAAACAGGGTGGAATGGGTTTGTGCTTTGAAGCACGTTTCAAAATGCACTGTGATATTCAAATTGTGCCTTTTAAATCAAGGTGTGGTTCAATTGATGTGATGAAAAATAAACTGTCATGTGTAGCGAGAAATCAAGATCCAAGAGGGACTCTAGATAAAGGAGGAAAACCCGGGAGGAGGGATGGAAGGGATCCAGGGGAGGAGGACTTGGGGAAGGAAACGCTTCATGCATGGCATGAGAGTGGTGGTACGTGAGTGTATCACTGCCACTCTTACTATCGTGTACGGGGAAGGGAGGGAGCAGGGTAGGATCCAGGGGGAAGTTCAAGTGTTGGGTGCAGGTATCACTCTGAACTTCATTATGATGTGTGATTACAAGGTACCAGTAAAAGAATATAAAGAAAAAGACAGAAGAGGAGGAGGAAGGTTAGGAGGAGGAGGAGGAAGAGGAAGAAAAGGTCCCCATCATGTACCAGGTAGATTTTACTCTCTAAAACCCATAACAATTCACCATCGGCAGATACTGTGTTCCTCTCTGAGAACACCTTGTTGCTTTCAGTTAATTCACAGCCTGAAGTCAAATCCACACTCTTCTATTAAATCACCCAACCCCCCCACACACCTTTTTTTTTTTTTTGTAAGAAAAGCAAACTTTCACCACAAAGATACAAGAACAGCAAATATTGATCTTGTAGACAAATGGCCGCCTCACGCCACGGGCCACTCCAGCACCTGCTCATAGCCACCCGGCCCTTCTCTCTGTCAGGGGAACAATTGCTGAGTGGCCCCATGCGCTATCGGCTGCAGATCGCAAATATTTAAAAGAAATAAATTTCTCTGAGTGAAAAGCACCTTTCTTTGTTGCCCAACCTCCTCTCCTCCCGAGCCGTGTTGATTTGGAGGCCTGGCATACTCCCAGCACCTGTACTTTTCAATTGTTTGTTTGCCAAGATCATTGTGGTTTCCTTGCTGGGTATTAGGGACCATTCTAAGTACAGTAACCAATGAACGTCTATTTTCCTTCTCTTCTGGCAATGGCAAAGCGGAGCAGCAGCTTCAGGAAACCTACAGCAACCGTAATTAGAGGACATGGAAAGACTGCAAAAGAAATTGGAGTTCCTGCGTCTGTACTTGTTCCCCATGGTAATGAGAAATGCACTCCCTGCAGACCAGAAGGAAGCGTGGATTTCCACAACAGCCTTAGCATTTGGCAGAAAGTGTCTTAGAAAATCGGTTGTGCTTGGATGCAGAACCGTCTGTCCTTTAATGGAACATTAAGACCTAAACACTAAGAACGGGAGGAAGAAGAATGGAATTTCAGCCAGTGGAAAATCAAATTGTGATTAGGAATGGCCACTTAGAACACTAAGCCAAGAGCCCAAATAGAAATATCGAATAAAACTATTATCTCTTCTACATATGGCATTATCTACTTGATGTAATATGGTTCTTCCCTGGGTGGTCCTGATCACAGCTCTTAATCTTTTCCCACTGATTCATGTGCAATACAGAGTTATAGTCAAATAAACTGCTGCCAAGAGCCAAGATCTGATCACTGGAGATGGCAGACTGGATTCAAAGATGAACAGAATGTATATAAAGCTTCAGTTCCTCCCTTAACCTAAATGGAATTCTTCCTCAAAAAGAGGGCTACACTCTACCACTACCAACACTTGGCAGGATGTTACCACTTTCGACCACCTTACATGCTCTTTTTTTTTTTTTTCTGGTACTGGGGATGAAACCTTAAATTCTCCCAGTCAAATGGACAAGGTCAAAAGTTCTGATTCAAGTGAATGAATCTGCATTTTTATATCATTTGGTGATGACCCTTCTGTCTTGGAAGATCACTTCCTATTGGACCTTAAAATATCTGAAACTAACATCTTACCCTCGGGAAGACCATCTATTGAGCGTCTTCACTTGGCCATATGTTACCTCTCGTTAGAGTACTGTCAGTACAGTGATATACATTTAGAATTTCTCTACCCAAAAGCACCAAAGCTGATATAGTCTAATATCTTACTTATGTTCTTTTGCTGCCCGAGAGATCTTTGTTTCATTTTTATCCTTTGTTCATATATCTTTGAAAACTTTTATTACCTCTTTGTCACTATTGAAATACATTTTTTAATAAAGTGTCTTAGTGTGTGTCATTATGCTGGGCACTCACTCTAATGAGTCTTTTCAACCTGGAAACTTCTGTTTCGGTGCTTTAGTGAGTTTTTTTTTTTCTTTATTTCTTTCTTTCTTTCTTTCTTTAAAAAACAACTTCCTACCTTCTGTCTCTCTCCCTTCCCTTCTCCCTTTCCTCTTTCCTTCCCTCCACTCCATCCCTCTGGTTTTCTATTTTGTTAACTTGTATTCTCATCCTTATAGGGCTTATCACACATTTAATTTTGATGTTTATTTCTTATTCTCAGCATCACTTCAAATTTTTATATATATCTAAATACATTTGATATCTTTAAAAATATATAGGCATTCTACCCTTATTTTACAGCTAGTTTTATCTTCTTTTTTTCCCTCCGAGAATTCAGATTGTAGGGTTGGGGTTTGCCTTAGCACTGTCAGATTGGTGTTAGCATTGCTGAGCCCCCTGAATTGTCTCCATGTCCTCTCAGCTCCTCTTCTCCCTGCGCTGCATTTTATCTCCTGTTGAAAGCTCTCCTCAAGGGTCCTGGAGAGCTCTGCCTACCCATTCATTTGTAATAGTGATGCATTGAAAGGCTGCTTGTCCCTGAAGCCCCGGAGTCCCTTGGCTTCCGGATAGCATGCTAAAGCAGAAGCCTATCTTTCCAATAGCAAAGTCCTCAGTGTCAAATATGAGAGGCATTTCTTGGGTATTTTTTCCCCAAATACTAGCTAGGGAAATATTCACCAGGCTGCTAGCATTCTTGGAACAGAAAAGAAGAAATGCCTGAGGCTCTCAAAGGTCACTATGTAAAATTTCAAGAAACTCCCATTTGGAATTCCTATGATATCCCTGAGTTGGGAGCCTGTCTAGCTTAATTTTTTCAGACAAAATAAATTATTGGCTTGACTCTACAGGGTGAGTGAAAAGGAAATAAACTCCATAGCCAGTTTCTCACCAGCCCCTATTATAAATCCTGTGCCCAGCCAAGGTTTAGCAGATATGAGGAGTCATCAGGACCCAGGTTTCTTGGGGGCAGCACCACCTGACTTAATAATTGTCATGTCTCAGTATAGACTAGTGTTGGGAGTCACTCCTTTCTGTTATTATTTTTGGATCAACGTTATTTCCTTTAAAAAAAAAAATCTATTGAAGCCAGGTGTGGTGGCGCACACTTGTAATCCCAGCATTCGGGAGGCTGAGACTGGAGGATCGTGGTTCGCGGACAGCCTCAGCTACTTAGTGAGACTCTCTGCAACTTAGTGAGACCCTGTGTCAAAATAAAGAATAAAAAATAGGGAAAGGGGTGTAGTTTGGAGGTAATGCCCCTGGGTTTTATCCCCAGACCCGCAAAAAAAAAAAAAAAAATCTATTGAGACTGTTCACCTACTACAAGTCTCCTCTGTCTTTATTCTAGCTAACAAATGCACTTTGTTTTAAAAGCAGTGATTCTCAATCTTTTACAAAATCATAGACATTTAAGAATGTATAGTTCCTGCAAGAAACACTGAGGTCAATGGATGAGGCTACTCAAAGCCAAGAGCAATTGGCCCTCCCTGACCTGGCTATCCCCAGCTCCACAAGGCCACTAAAGAGGCTAAAGGAAAATTAGCATCCCAACCTACATGCAACCTATTGGCAGCATACCATCTGGAAGCCTGTGTTCTACCATTAATTGCTTGGGGCTTGCGAACAGGGAGAGAAGATACAGTGTGGTCTGTCTACCATGTTGACGGTGGTGAGACACTCTTCACTCATTTACACTGTCTGGGTTACATTGGCTTTTTCCTGTAACCATCCACTTCATGGTCCTAGTGTCTCCTTTCCAGCTGTTTCAAAAGGCATCTTTCTCATACCTTTTTCCAGGAAAACCATGGGCAGATGATCTCTGCAACTGTTGTATGGAGTAGTAAAGGCTATATGCTTCTTCCCTTCAATACCCACCCAGGCCCCCAAGGCAATTATGTGGCCCTATGAAGGATCAATTAAACCCTAGGTGGTCTGGACCTCAGATGATTTCAGCCTGGTCCCTAGTGACTAAAATCAAGGATGCTTCTATCCCAGACAATTAAACAGAACTACAGCGAAGATAAAGAGAATAAATTGAAAGAAGCTAAGATACAGTATGGTAGGGTGATGTGTAACAAAGTACAGGGAACCATGATATTTAGAGTTCATCACTCTGGGATGGAGTTCTGCACCCACCATTCCCTGGATATGTGACCCTAGAAAAATCACTGCATCCCTCTGAACTTCTGTATCTTCATCTGCAAAGCAGGATCTAGGAGTAATTGCCCTTGTGACTGTTTAAGCGCGGAAGCAACTGTGAAGTGCAGAGCAGAGAGGTGCTGCGCAGTCTGGGACCAAGTAGGAAGAAAATATCCATGAGAATGAAAAGATAAGTTTTGCAAAGAAAAAAGAGAGTCTTACAAGAGAAATGTTAAGCAGAGAATAAAACAGGTCAGAACCACAGTTTACATACACTTAGGTCCCCGCCACCCACTGAGAAACACGTCCACATACATGTGATGGCGATTGTCACAGCATCCAAGGTCCTTATGTATGATACTTCTAGAATGAGCCTCTTGATGCTGTTTTCCAGGAAAACACAGTTATTATGCCACTTAGATATTAACTGACCTTTCAAGTGGAGTCTGATATCCTTACCTAACATTAGTCTTCTTTTTACAGGACCATAAGTAAAAATTCAACTGATCTCCTAGCTCATCATCTGCCTTGACCAGATGACCAGCCCATGTATTTTTCTGTACTGTAAAAAAGCCCAGTGTGAATATTTGAGAATTGTACATTGAGTATATATATGCTCAGGCCAAGAGCTCCAGGCACTTATAGCCATGTGCCCAAATATGTCAAGAGGAAAACTTGACTAAAGTGGAAAAAAATAAAAGTCAATGCTCCCTTGATAGCTATTGACATATATACACATATATACTAGTATATTATATGTATTATACTATAGTAATTCATATATATTTATATAACTTTTTATTATTACTAAACCTAGGCATGTTACTTCTCAAGAAAGCATAAATTCTGGTTTCTTCCCAGTTCTCCTTAGTGACAGGACTTGGATGATACTTGGACAAAGGAATCATAATTCAATTATCAGATGATTGACTACAAACCACTTTGCCCACATTGGATATTTGGATGTGTAAACATCAGAGTATTATACCCCCTCCTATCCCGGGCCTCACATTTCAGATTTCATTAGCCAATAAAGCCAGGTTTATTTATAATAAAGTTAAGCCCTTCAAACCACTGACCATGGAAACCAGATTTTGAAATAATTCAGATTTGTGTTTCTGTTCTTTCTAATTAAGGGTAATATCGGGAAGCCCAGACAGTGGGTAGCATTGTTCGAGCACCCTGGATTTAAGCAAGAAAATCTGATTATCAGCTCATGTCAGAAGCCAAGCGATAATACAGCTTAGCATTCGTTTGGGCTTTTTCTTTGGCCAAAAGATAATTACCGTTCGTGAGGCCTTACGTAAGTGTATCTAATATCTAAGGCCCTAAAAATTATGAATAGCGAAAGCACACAATAGGCAAAGAAGAATTACTGTATTTATTATTTCTGTGGCTTGTTCCACCATGATAATTTCATTATCTGGCAAAGTCGAACCTCTAAAATCAAAGTATAATTTTTGAAAGGACAAGAAGTTAAATATGCTGGCGAGGTTTTCTGCCCAATTTCCTCTGGTGAAAGTTATTTCTAACAAATAAGCAGGCCAGCCAGAATTTTAATAAGAAATTTATCAAAAGAGACTCCGAGTTACCTATTAAGGTCGTTGCACAAACAGATGTTAAGCTTCTAGAGTGAGATTTTTTTTTCTTTCAGAAACTGTAATTTTCCTTCCTATGCTATTGGTTATAAATGCAATACTCTCTGTGGAACAAGAGTAAAATCCTGAAACCTGAAAAGCAGTGAAAGCAGGGCAGTATCAGAGTAAGCACTGCCAGACAGGCAACATGGATAAACATCGTAAAGGAACATTGTGAACCCAGAGTAGAAAAATTACACCGGGAGCTGGAAGTTTGTTGTACAAAACCAAATATAATTATGAACATCAATAAAATCAAGTTGTGAAACTTTGTAGATTTGCTGAGATTCTCCAAACCATACAGAAGCGACTGCTTTTAGAAGAGAAGGGTAACATGATTATCCTTAACTGTAAATTTTTATTTATTTGACAATAAATGTTGATTTCCTTTCCCCTATATACTGTCAGCAGCTAATATTTTGAGTACTGATTGCAAATCCAGCATTGCTTCAAACACATAAAGCATTTTGTCTCATTGATTTCTCAAAATAACCTTATGAAATCAGTATTTCATTAACCCTATTTTTGCAGAGAAGGAAAATGAGCCACAGACAAACTAAATAACTTACCCAGTTGGCTCCTGCCATTCCAGTGTGTGTGTGTGTGTGTGTGTGTGTGTGTGTGTGTGTGCGCGTGCGCGTACTGGGATTGAACTCAGAGCATTCTACTTCTGAGCCACCCCCCATTCCCCTTTCTAGTCATTCATTTATTCATTTACTCTTTTTTTAAACAGGGTCTCACTAAGTTGGGGATGTTGACCTCAAACCTGCAATCAACCTGTCTCAGCCTCCCAAGTATTGGGATTCCAGGTGTGTACCACCATGCCTGGTCCAAATTTTATTAAAAGGGTGCTTTTTTTTTTTTATTCGTCTTCACAATTAGAGCTTGTTTTACTTCTCAAGCTTCTAATTTCTAATTATTCTTCCCCTCAAGATCCCCAGAATTTATTCCACATGGCACATACTCAGGTTGCTTCTACAAAAGCCACACTCAGACACCATCGTGGAGTGAAAGGCAGTGGGATGTTAGGATTCCTCAGAGGAGTTACACCACTGGCTCAGGCACCAGCCATCACCTCCCCAACCTTGAGCAAATCACTGAGCTCCTGATTGAACAACAGTTAGTGGAACGAGATTCTCTCCCCTGGCTGCTTCCCCGTGGTCTTGAGGCAACGTGGGAAATTCGGAAGAATTCCAGAAAGCATGGAACACTGTCTAGAGGTGGCACACTGATGGGACAATGGAATTAGTGAAGACTGGAAGGAGAGCGATGATAAAAGGAAATCAAGAAGGCTACAGAACAGTTTTTAAAAAAAACTTAATATGCTTTTATCGGTGCATTATAGTCTCATAACACAATGTAAATCATGTTGACAGTGACATACATGCAGAAAATAGTTGGTTCCACCCGCCTCCCCATTTTCCCCCTTCCCAATACAGAGTACTGAGGCTGACATAGGCATATTCACATATGTACACGGAGTCAATGGTAGTATTTCCATTAATGACTGAACCTCAGTCTTCCCCCTCCCCTTCCCTTAGACCGCCTCCCTGGCTCCGCTCAGGTTTCTCCTCCATTGTTTGGAGTCCCTCTGCTATCCCAATTACTCCCTAGCTTGTGTGCACATTAGAGAAAACATAGGACCCTTTACTTTCTGTGACTGGCTAATCTCACTTAACATAATGTTCTCCAGGTCCTTCCATTTTCTTGAAAATGACATAATTTTGTTCTTCCTTATTGCTAAGTAGAATTCCATTGTATATATTTCCTATAATTTTGTAATATATTCATCTCTTGATAAACACATAGGTTGGTTCCATAATTTGGCTATTATGAATTGTGCTGCTATAAACATGGGTATGCACATATTACTATACTTCTCTTTAGAAAGATACCCAGTAGTGGTAAGGCCAGATCATATGGGGGGTCCATTTCCAGTTTTCTGAGAAATCACCACACTGATCTCTATGGAAGCTGAACTCATTTGCCATCCCACCAACAGTGTAGAACTAGAGTTCCTATTTCCCTACATCCTAGCAAACATTTATTGGTTTTTGACTTCTTGATGATTGCAATTCTGATTGGGATTAGATAGAATTTCAATGTAGTTTTGATTTGCATCTCCCTGATTGTTAATGATGTTGAACATTTTTCCATGTATCTATGGGCCATCTGTATCTCTTTCTTTTCCAGATAAATAAGACAAGAGAAGAATATCAAGGGAATTTAAATAGGAAAAGAAGAATTAAAAATTTAAAGAAGAAAAAGTCCTTTCCTGAGCCTTAGACATCTACTAACAAGAGGAATATTGCCCCATAGACATTTTGTAGGGACTGAATCCACCAGAGGGAACCATTTTCTAGAATCTAACAATGTCTCATAAGGGTTGAGAAATCCTGGAGTGATCAGTTTTGCCTCCTGAACTGGACATTCCAATGGATCACACATTTATAATTTTAATTTATAATCACACTCTTATCAATTTTCCGCTGCTGGATTTGATAAGAACTCAAACCCACTTTCTTTCAGGAGAATGTGGGTTCAGTCTGGCTGAGTCTGTGTTTCCCACTTTGCAAATCTATTCTATGTCCTACTCAATCTGTCTTTGCTTTATCTTGACCTCATTATGATTTCTTGGTTTACAGGGTGAAGGGCCAGTGGTGAGGTTCTTAGAGTCAATAGCGAGCACACTCCTACCTTTCTTCATCTTCTCCTTCATTCTTACTTGCAGCTCAGGCTTATTCGAAGGAAGGAAATAAAGGGGTGGATAGCTGAGATATGACAGTGACAATAACAATGAGCAGGTGTACTCATCAGCAGAGAAGCCACGTGGAAGTGGTCGCAGAACAAGCCCTAGAGTGAGACTGCCCAAGATGAATCTTGGAGCTACCACTTACAGAGATTGCTTTGCCTTTCCTTGCCTTACCTATCGGCAGTCAGAGAGCTGCAAATCAAAACCACCCTGAGATTCCACCTAACTCCAACTAGAATGGCAACCATTCAAAACACAAGCAACAACAAATGCTGGCGAGGATGTGGAGAAGTGGAAACTCTAAAACATTGTTGGTGGGATTGCAAATTAGAGCAACCACTTTGGAAAACAGTATGGAGAATTCTCAGAAGAATGGGAACACATCTACCATTTGATCCAGCAATACCACTTCTGGGTATCTACCCAAAAGATAGGAAACCAAACTACCAAACTAATGCATGTGTATCTATGTTCATAGCTGCACAATTCACCGTAGCCAAACTGTGGAACCAGCCAAGATGTCCATCAACAGATGAATGGATTACAAAACTGTGGGATATGTACACAATGGAATTTTACTCAGCCATTAACAAAAACTCAATTAAATCATTTTCAGGGAAATGGATGGAACTGGAGGACATTATGCTAAGTGAGATTAGTCAGTCACAAAAAAGAAGAAATCAGATGCTTTCCCTAATATGTGAAAGCTAAGGAGAAATAGATCATAGGAAGAACTCTAGATGAAAAAGGAAATCCTATAGAGAAGCAAACAAGACAACCTAAAGGAGGAGATGAGAGGGAGGAAGAAGGAAATTCTCTAAAACACACAATATACTTAAACATATCGAAGTCAACCACTAAGCAAGCATGGGAAGGGGGGATGAGGAGAAAATAGGGTGGGAATTGGGTAGGGGCTAAATGGGTGATGTGTACATGTATATCCACACAAGTTTTTTACCCCAATATGATGTATGACTATAATGCAACAATAAAAATTTAAGTAAATAAATAAAATTCTCAAAGACAAATAAATAAATAAAAATTTAAAAATAAAAATATGGGAATAATAACAATAGTTCCTGATTGAGTAGTTATAAATATTCAATGATATCATCCATAGAAAATTTAGAATAGTAGGTAAGAGCTGCAATTCTTCAAGATATATAGTATATGTGTGTATATGTGTATATGTATATGTATAAAAGTAAATAGTCATGTAACTAATTGTTAGGTGGCAGGTGCCAGCAACTCACCAGTTATTGTATTCATTAGTTACTTAACTCAGGTTAGAAGGTAGAATCATGGCTTTCTTTGTTCCTATTTTCTATCCTGATGAAAAATTAGTGAGTCTTTTTCTACTTTGACCAAGTAATCACAATAGGAAATTGTATTTTACAATTCATGTGGCTGATTTCGCTTATTTTTTATTACTTTTATATTTTAGTAGCAAAATGTTCTCTTGGGAATTGTAGAATCATGTTAGACTATTAGAATTTATTTACTATATTATTTCCACTTGTAAAAGGTGTGTAAAGTAGTCAAATTTAGACAATCAAAAATGTGAATGGTGGTTACTAAATGTTATGGAGAAGGAAGTTGGAGTTGCTTAATGGGTCTGGAGTTTCCATTTCATGAGACGAAAAAGTTCTGGAGATTTGGTACAAAACAATGAGAATATACTTACCCCGACTGAATCATAAACTTAAAAATTGTTCAGATGGTAAATTTTATGTTGTGTTCTTTAACACAATTATAAAAACAAATAAATACTACAATGGGAAACAAAAACAAAACCAATGTGGGCTGTCCAAAATGGATCCCGGGCTTTGCGTAAGGTAGGGAACTAGATGAGAGAATGAGACAGACTTAATGATGGAAGAAGCAGAGGACCAGGACGAGTGCTGGACACTGTGGCTCCCACGCCCTTCACATGTATCTTCACAGATGCACTGAGAAGGGGCCATTGGTGCTCCTGGCCAGATTCCCCTTTCAGTATCTCTGCTTTGCTTACTCTTTTACTGATTCTCCATTACATAACTGTTCTCTTGCATTTTTCATATTTTCATCTTTTTTGTTTGTTTGTTTCACACTCTGGGAGATTTTCTGCAACTTCTTATCATCTTCTACCAAAGTTTTTACTTTCAGCAATCACATATTTGATTCCATGAACTCTTTCTGTTGGCTGATTGCTTCTTTTTAAAGGACACAGCTGTTCTTAGTGTGTGGATTTCCTCAGAATCCCCCACAGGATACTAATTAGTTGTCTTTTTAGAATGAAGATTTTCTTCTAGTTTCTGAATTACGTCGATGTCCTCCAATGCCATTTTCCCTATTGGATCTTCTTGATCCTTCTCTTTTATATAATTGCTTTTCCATAAACCCTGGAAGACCTGGGCATTTTGAATAAAAGCCGACTTGATGAGTTTCTTTTCTCTTTGTGCAGATCTGATTCTCTTGTTAAAGAATTCAGAACTTCTCCCAATGACAGGGAGCTTGACAGACAGGGTCAGGCGTGGGCACTACCTGGCTTCATTTCAAGGGTGTGCATGGGCTTGCTGGGGCCCTTCCAAATGCCAGAATAAGAAGACTTTATCCTCAGGCATCCATTTCCATACCAAGACTCATCGTTCTCCTCCTAACATCTTGCATAAGTGGAATTGCTCACTTTCTTTAGAAAAATACTTTTCAGTTTTATCTGGGAGAGAAAACCCTGCCTGCAAATCACTCTGGCCTTCTCATCAACCCCCGAGGTACAGTGACTAAATTGAGTAACAACTTAGGGAGGAAGAACTCAGCATCATTAGCTCAGCACTCATTCCTCCTTCATCTTTGGGAGCCACAGAAAGCAAGGGGTTCTAGTCTGCCTTTCATCCTAAGATAAGTTCATCAGGAAAAAAAAAGGCTGCCCTCCCACACCCTTTCAGGGAAGTTATAAAATTTCTTTGTATTCTGTCTCCCTCCTCCTCCTCCTCCTCCTCCTCCTCCTCCTCCTCCACCTCCTTCTCCTTCTCCTCCTCCTCCTCTTCTTCTTCCCTCCCTCCCTCCCTCCCTCTCTCTCTCTCTCTGGAACTGAAAATTAGGAGTTTAACCCAGGGGCATTCTGCCTCTGAGCTATACCCTCCTCACCCCTACTTTTATTTTTTTTTATTTTGAAACAGGGTTTCACTGAGTTGTGGAAAGCCTCACTAAGTTGCTGAGTTGGGCCGTGGACCTGCAATCTTCCTGCCTCAGCCTCCCAAGTACTGAGATCACAGGCATGCATCACCATACCCAGCTTCATCCCATATATGCACCACTAGCAACCAGTTTCTCTGCCTCTCCCATTCTTAATCTGTGTAAAGAAAAGAGGGACGGTGTGTGTTGGCAGCTAGGACCCCAATATGACTATTTTCTGGTGTCATGTCTTGATTTTGTTTTGCTTTGTTTTGTTCTTCTTGGCATCCAATCAGTTCCTTGCAGCATGGGGAGGAAATTCCCCATCAGGAAGCAGCATCCAATAAAAAGTGAAGAAAAGGACCAGCCCTATTCTCTCCAAGTCCTGGTATAAGGCAGATGTGTTTCTTAACCTATGGTACTGGGCCTGGGATGCTGCCTTCCAAACTTGACCTTCTAGACACAAAGGTGCTATGAGGTGCCGATACTCTATCTATGGTTTTGAAAATGGAAAGGTCTTCTCTCAGAAACTTCCTGAAGCTATTGTAAAGAACTCAACCACTAAAGGATTTATAGATCCTCCCTTTGGTCTGAGCACTCTTCTCCTTGGAAGAGTTTCAGGACTATTATTTCAACTTAAATGAGGCGTTAGAAGCAGTTTTCTCTAAAATCTTGTATTTTTAAAGCTTTATGGAGCCAGAACATAACTGCTGCTTAGACAAAGCTCTTCCACTTAAGATAAATATTGCTATTCTACTATGCAAAATAAAAACTATATAACTAGTTTTATGTTATTCTACATATGTGAAATAAAAATTATATATTTTAGTTATAAAAGTAACAATCACTCCATAATCTTCAATGGTATAGAAGAGTATGCAGATTCCACCATTTTCAAGAGATAATTAAGATTAAATATGTTTTGGGGTGCAGTGAGGAATGGTGGCTCATGCCTGTAATCCCAGAACTTGGGAGGCTGAGACAGGAGAATTGCAGGATTGAGGCCAGCTTCAGCAACTTAGCAAGGTCCTCAGT
Source organism: Muscardinus avellanarius (assembly GCF_963383645.1). Classification (NCBI taxonomy): domain Eukaryota; kingdom Metazoa; phylum Chordata; class Mammalia; order Rodentia; family Gliridae; genus Muscardinus; species Muscardinus avellanarius. The sequence goes on along the minus strand of NC_137797.1, from coordinate 19,716,459 downwards.
AACTTAAAAAGACTCTGTAAATTAAAAATAAGAGCTGGAGTGAAGCTCCAAGGTGGGATGCCCCTTGGTTCAATCCCCACTACCACAAAAAAAGAAAAAAAAAGTTATTGAGTTCTTTGAGAAAATTTTGCAGAAAATGTTGGTGCATATGTATTGCTATAATACATACGCTCTTTTTCACACACATGAGATCACTGTACAACTAAATAAAGCTGTTTCCTCTTGGCCTGCATCCGTATGTGTGCCACATTCAAAAGAAAGTAAGCCAGCCTTACTTTCAAAAAACAGAGAGCAATTAAAATCTTCACTGAAGTCATAAAAAACTAAAAGTGTTGCCTTGCATAGCACACAAAAACATTCCCTGAGATTCCTCATCACCTTTCCATCTTCCTAAATCCACACTTGTTCTCTCTCTTCCTTACCCTTCCCTCTCATCCTCAAAAAAAAAACTAGTTTTTCAAAACTTCATGCATTCTAGCACTAGTCTTTCCCCCTTTCTTTCTTCTCTTCCTTTCCTTAACTTCTGTTCATTCCAAAATCACTAGTAGGCTTTCTAGATTTATCTTAGGACTTTTCTGTACCCATTGCTAGATCAGCCCAAGAAAAGACTATACATGGCTGGCTGATCCAAGCACAGAGGTTCTTTGCTCTTCAAAATCCAGTGGAAAGGTCAAGGTCAAAATACATACACATCCCCTGTCCTTACCATGGGATACTTAGTTTACAACTTGCTTCTTTTTTTTTTTTTTAAGGTGGTACTGGGGGTGGAACCCAGGGGCTTTTCTACCTCTGGGCTATACTCCCAGACCTATTTTATAACTTTATTTGGAAGCAGGGTCTCACTAAGTAGATGAGGCTGGTTTTGTTTTGTTTGTTTGTTTGTTTGTTTGTTTGGTGGTACTGGGGTTCCTGGAAGCCCTTCTATCTCCGGGCTACTCTCCCAGACCTATTTTTACATTTTTATTTGGAAACAGGGTCTCCTAAGCCAGCGCGCGCAGCTGGCTTCGAACCTGTGCGATCCTCCTGTCTCTGCCTCCCAAGCTCGGGGATTACAAGCGTGCGCCACCACGCCCAGCTACAACTTGCTTCTACGTAGAAATTTGCTCCTTGGGATATAGATTCTGATTCATTCTTGTTTAAAGGATAGTATTATACAACAACAAGAATACATTAAACCAGGTCCCTGCCGAAGAGTGTGTAGACTGTTTCTGGTTTATTATTATCAGGAAAAATGCTCCAGTGAATAAGCCTTGTGCTTGTATCTCTTTTCATACAAAGAAGTATAGGTATACTCTTGACAAACAATAATTTGTGTCTTTTTGGCTTAGTGTCATATAATAATAAGTATATTATTATAATACGATAATATTATAAATATTTATATTTATAAATAATTTATATTTATAAATAAACTGCACGTGAGGCAAATAATACAGCAGGTAAGCCTGTGTCACAGGATTTCACCTCCTTTTTTATACTTTTATTGATGTATTACAATTACACATCATAGTGAGAATTGAAGTTAAACAAACATACACACATACATTGCTTAGTGTATCTCTTATGAGGAGGAAAGAAGAGAGAGAAAATTTCATCTCTTAACCACTCTTGAATTCAACTTTCCTTGCCTACTTAAAATATGGAAGTAGATTCGAAGGGAAAAAAAAACACCCTTGCTCAAAAGCCACAGCATGGAAAAAGCTTCTCCAACCTTGAGCTGGACCCCTCAGGACTCCAATGCTCTATTCTCAGGAGTTGTGTTATGTTGAGCTTCCAAGTACAAATATATCACTTATTGTTCTTTAAAAAAAAAAAACTACAATCGTAACTATGAAAGCACTCTAAGCTTTGGAGAATTTAAATGCTATCATAAGCAAAAGATATTAAACAATTGGCTATTACATGCTAGGTAATAGTCAAAGAAACTCAGTTTGTTCCTCATCCTAGATTATATATAAAAAGAAAAGAGCAAGTATAAATATGGCAGAACTTTGTAGCTACCGAGACCTAAATTTAATGCCCAACATTCATTCCACACAATTTAAGTGGTTTGTATTCCAGGTACTATATTAAGCTATAGGTGAATAATCTTCACAATCACTTAAAAGATATTTAAATTTACCTCATAATTGAGTTTATCTTTGTCTAGGGTGAAATACCAGCTTCATAATTTTCTATGCACATGTGGTACTGGGGATTGAACCCAGGGACAGTTACCTTCAAACTATACCCCAGTCATATTTATTCATTTAACTATCTACGTCTATCTATCTATCTAAACAAGGACTCACTAGGTTGCTGAGAGTCTTCGTATGTTGCTGAAGCTGTCTCCTGTCTCAGCCTCCCAAGTACTGGAATTTCAGGCTTATGCCAGCGCACCCGGCTAGCAGCTTTTGTAATTTTTATAAAAGGTAACACATATGAAATACATATCATATAATAAATTTGATTTCTCCCCTTTCCTCCCATACTACTAAATTATGTCAGACAAGCCACAAACATATGTCAACACACTCACATGCATAGGTCAAGGAAAGTATTAACCAAATGACACTAACAAAGAAAATGGTCCCATCCAATCAAGCCCGGGAGCTTGACAGTGATCCTAAGAACAGTCCCAAAACCTAGCATACAACAGGAACTCACAAATATCTTGTGACTAGATATAGTTAATCAAGAATTCAAACCATCAGAGCCCTGCACTTGACAGGAAACAGCAAGGGTATGCCAGGAAGAGCCCAGTCACAAAAATAAGGAGACTTGGGTTAAAGCATGGGTAGTCTGCGCCCACAGCCATTTTCCTTGATTAAATCAGGAGCTTCTCTAGCCTCAGTTTCTCCATCTGGGAAGCTAGAGGTTTAGGCTGCATATTTTCTAAGTCCCAGGTAAAATATCCATGTCGAAGCCTAAGGCCACTGATTTGTAGTTTATTTGCTCAATCTGCAACTGGACTGCGCGCAGCTCCTTCCAAAACTCAGAGATGGTTTGAAAGCCCCAGATAGGTAGATTTTATCAATATAAACTTGTTTAATTTTTCATTCTAAAATATAGAATGTATAGACTAGTAAGTTAAGAAACACTTAGCACTGAAAAAAAAATAGCCCATTCAAAAACCTAAAGACTAAAAATTAACCAGTCACTTCATGTTTTTAGCAAACACACTTACCATTGTGTGAGCCTGTATTGTCCCCCCTGGTGAATAGAGCCTTTAAAAATGTATGCGCCTGGAACTGAATGCCGTGTCGAATCTATTGGCACTGCATGTTTAAACACCTGCATCTCATCACCAGCCCTTCATAATATTGTTAAACAATAATTATACTTATGATGAGTAATGAGCCAAATATATTCTTCCTCAAGACGCATTCATTCTTATAAGTAACCCATTAGCAGCATATAAAAGCTACTCAGGTAAAACAGGATTCGTACATACATCCGCGCATTACTCAAGGTTTTCAAATGATTACGGCAAGTCGTAACAACGTCATCCCCTTTATTAGTCTTGCTTGATTTTTTTATGAGAACGGTCCATTTTTGTTGACCGCAGTTCAAAATTTCACATGCCTCATCCAACTGAAATCTAAACATATTCTTTCACTTTGAAGTTTGACCAAATTTCCTTTAGTTCCATTTCTTCCATATTTGACATGAAAACAAAAACTGGAGAGAAAGGCTAAGCTTGCCTTGGATACCACCCACACACTTTCAATCGACATTTGCCAATGGATTTAGAGAGAACCCCAGAGGAAATCATTCACCTGCTTCCCAAACCAGAAAGGCTACTGCATGCCAATCACTCTGATCATAAAGGATCAGCTTCACACACACGCACGCACGCACACAAAGAGACACACACAAGTAAAAAGAGTATTGGTCAAAAGAAGTGGTAGTAACATCTAAGATGTATGGCAGCACAGTGCAGGGCCTTTTATATCTAACTCACTTGATTCCCAAAACCTCCCTAGGAATCGGATGCTATTATTACCCGGTCTTAAGGATGAGGAAGTTGAGACATAGTCTCAGGGAAGGGAGTGGCAAAGCCACAACTCTGGTCCCACCTGAGTCTATCTGTATAATCACTATCCTCAACCAATTTCTTGGTTCTCACCCACTAAAGCAGTAGTCGGTGAAAGCGGATCCCAGCCACCACAGCCTCTCGAAACACAGCCAAGAGCTCACTGGTAATTCCAAACTCTACTCAGGAACACAACTGGCCTTTTGGATAACCATCTCTCCCTCACTGCAGGTTTTCTCTGGTTTACTGATATGGACTTAGCCCTCCTCTCCTAGCATGCTGGGCCCTAAAACTCATCTGATCAATGTCACATCCAACTGTTTAATGTGATGACTAGAATTTGATAGTGTGCTTGAAGCCCTCGGCCACCTACAATTTTCCCCAGGTCATTTGTAATGTGATTCTTTGATCCCCAGTCTAAAGTTATCACAGAAGAGCTCGTGATAGAGAGGGTTAGCATAATCCAGAACACAGCGATGGCTCCTGCGGCACAGTATGGGATTGTTTGAAAGACTAAGAGTCGATTGAAATTGCACTCTCTGCCAGCTTTGTTAATGCTGTAGGCTTTGTAAAGGGAACAATCTTGGATGTAAGCTGAACACGCACAAGAACCTGGTGCATTTACTGAGGCTCCAGGTGCTAAATCATCCCAAGAGAGCATCCTGAGGACCAGGCCAGCTGCCAGGCTCCAGCTCTTCTTCTATCTCCAAGAAACCTGCCAAATGGTCCTGTTCTGCCAAAGTCGCATCCTCCTGCAGCCCACAGCCCAAGCCTGGCTCCACCTCCCATGCAGAACACAACTCCCAGTGGCTTCCTTACTGAGATAAACAGGATCTGGGACTCCCATAACTACTTTTATCATTTAAGGATATTTTTGGGGTGTGAAAGGAGAGTCCATCAATAATTGTTCTGGAACAGCAGGAATAAATCTGAACTGTGCTAGGCAGAAGGGATGTATCCATTACTGTTCTCCTCCTGCCCCCTGCTGCTCCCTCAGTATTGAAGGCCTCTGTTGTCTCAGGACCTTTCCACTTGCTGCTCCCTCTCCCGGGAACTCATCCTCCAGTTTAAACATGAATTACGTAGTTTTTTTCTCTGTATATAAGGATTTTATGGTATTTGGAGTTTTAATGAAACTCAGCTATAAAACCCACTTGGTATGCTCTAATGGAGGCAATAGAAGTTTCTGAATATTGATTCAATAGTGTTTTTAATTTGTTGACATGTGATATAATAGGAAATGTATACTTGAGCTGATGCTCCTAGTTCTCAACACAGTTTCTAACAAGGAAAGATTTTAGCCAAATATGGTAGTACACACCTGTAATCCAAGTACTTGGGAGACAGACAGGAGGATCACAGTTTTGAGGACAGCCTCGGCAACTTAGTGAAGCCTTCAGCAACTTAGGGAGACCCTGTTTCAAAATAAAGAATAAAGTAGATGCCTCGGCTTCCTTGTCTACTCAGTGGTAGGATGCCCCTGGCTTCAACCCTTGCTGGAGCCAGCCGGCAAGAATATAGGTTCTGAAGTGAGGAGTGAGGATGGAGAATTTTAAATTCTAACGCGGGGGAGCCACCAGCCTACTATCTCTACTGGTCGACCCCTGTTCGTGGGTCAATATTTCCTACAGGTTGACGACTATGCCTGGGTCAGTATTCTCTATCGCGCGGACACTCCTGGCCAACGCAGCTTCTGGGTCAATCTCGTCTTTATTGTGCCGACGCCGACTTTGTTTTTCCAGAGGTAGTTACACAGCTACAAGTCAATCAACATTCTCGTGCTACCACCACCGGAATACAATACAGACCAATACAAAACACACACGTTACAGATAGGTCAATCAGTACCCTCGTGTCATCACCACCTGATCCTCTCTCAGACCTCTTTGAACTTTCCATACCCCCAAACCTTGTTGACTCTGGGCAAAGGACAACCAGCTGAGTCAGAGACACCCATCTAGGGGAAGGCCTTAATGGCTCCCAAAAATTCCCCTTTTTTTACTATATTCAAAGAAGACTGTGCCTGTCTTAGGTTGTTTCCTTTTTGTATCAAAGATTACCCGTCTTCGGATAATAGAGAGCTAAGCTGTATATCCTGTCTTAGGTTTCCTTGTCCCAAGGAAATCTTACCTGTCATTGACTACCAACCTCTTAAATGGGGGTACCCTTCAAAGATAAATTGTGCACTTCTGCTGAAAAAATGTTCTCACTTTGTCCTGAGACCACACTTTGTCCTGAGTCTCTAATAAACAAGGTATTGGGAATATTAGTAAGATAGGCCTTTCAGTAAGACATTTTCTCCAATTAACACAATGATCTTCACATGTCAAATCTGCTTAATAGAGTAAACAAGTTATCAGTGGGCTAACATTTTTATCTTTTCCCTGGATAACCAGGGCCCCACAAAATTCAATAGCACAATTATTTATCAGTCTTTGTCCAAAATAATCAAAAGTACCAATTCCATTCTTTGTCCAAAATACTATCAATCTTTGTACTATTAACTCTCTGTCCAAAATATCAGTCTCTGTACTTGTCTGCAATACCACGGGTATCAACTGCAGACATCCCATCTTCCCGACATTTTTAACAGTTCTTTATCCAGCATAACCAGAAGTTCCTGCAATGGGTGCAAAATTCAAAGCAAGAAGTTCCAGCAATCGCGAGTTGTTACTGAAGACAGTGATCTCCCGCTGCTCCTAAACAGCTGGATGAAGTATGAGATGATCTGCAACGTAAGCCCATGTTTCAGTCATCAGCATTGATCTGAGAGTCCTCTATCTTTCAGTCATCAGCATCAATCCAAGAGTCTTCTGTCTCTGCTTGATCCATATGTCGCACAAGCCGCTCAGGTATCCACCATGCATTATCTTTATCCTGTGAAAAAACACAAACATGCCCTCTTCCCCATATTAGTACAGGGTCAGGACCTTTCCAAATTCCTGTGCAAGGAGCTTTCCATTTTACTAAAGCAAAATTGTTTTTGGAGGATGGATGCCAATATCTATCTGCTGCTGTGCAACCAGTTTTGTCAGCATTCAAGAAATTAATAACACCTCCTTGACCCAGTTTTGTCGGCATTTAAGAAATCTAATAACACTTCCTTAACCATTAGGGTCTTCAGTATCCGGGAAAACTCTATAAAATCCCATAGTATCTTCTCCATTTTTTGCAGCCCGATTTATAGCTGCTTGAAGCGGTGAAATTAAAGAAAACAACTCATCTCCATGGTACTGAGTAGCAGTTTCTTCCTTAGGAAGCTTAACACAAAGCATATCTTCTAACATATATGCAAAAAACAAAAAACTAATTTTTTGATCCACTATATATTATATTTTTTTACCCAGTGGATTTTTACAACTCTTACGTTAGGAACTAATCTTCTGACCTATTGTATATTACTATTTACACATTAGGCACCTTCATTTTCTATCTTAGTTTCTTCATTTGCTGGCTTAGTTTCTTTTGCACAAAGCTTTACTTTAGTGACCGATTATATATTACAAAATTCCCACATTTCACCGCTACCAAAAATCTTTCGAGCACACTCCATTTTTATTCAACGGTGTCCTTCACGGGATCCTCAGTTTCAGAATTGTCCCCGTATGGGCCACCACGTGCCTGAGCCAGCCAGCAAGAATACGGGTTCTGAAGTGAGGAGCAAGGATGGAGAATTTTAAATTCTAATGCGGGGGAGCCGCCAGCCTACTATCTCTACTGGTCGACCCCTGTTCGTGGGTCAATATTTCCTACGGGTAGACGACTATGCCTGGGTCAGTATTCTCTATTGCGCCTACACTCCTGGCCAACGCAACTTCTGGGTCAATCTCATCTTTATTGTGCCGACGCCGACTTTGTTTTTCCAGAGGTAGTTACACAGCTACAAGTCAATCAACATTCTCGTGCTACCACCACCGGAATACAATACAGACCAATACAAAACACACACGTTACAGATAGGTCAATCAGTACCCTCGTGTCATCACCACCTGATCCTCTCTCAGACCTCTTTGAACTTTCCATAACCCCAAACCTTGTTGACTCTGGGTGAAGGACAGTCAGCTGAGTCAGAGACTCCCATCTAGGGGAAGGCCTTAATGGCTCCCAACAAACCCTCAATACAAAAATTGTTCAAAAAAGATTTTACTTTTGCTTTCAGAACATCCCTCTGACCATTATTAGGTGGCCAGGAAATAAAATATGTAATATGTAATATTATTGGAATACATATACAGACACACATGCATGATATAGGTTGACATGTAATATATGATAGTATCTCATATATGATGATTAAAATATAACACACATGGTATATTATTGGGCATATATTATCCCATATATGATTTGGATTTAGTATATCTGTTGTATAATGCATAATAGCCAATGTATAATATGTAATATACACATACAGTATAAACTGTAAGTAAAGACAGCTAATGTGCAGGTCTTTAAAGATTAACATCCTTGATTTTTTTAGTTCTGCTACTACAGTTTCTCATAAGCCACACAAACACAGAAAGGGAGATGGAAGAAGGAAAACAGAGGAGGGAATTACACCATCTGAAAGAGGATTCAGCTAATGCCATGCCGCTGACTTTACACAGGATGGCACATACTCCCATGTCCTCCCCTCTGCTGCCACAGGAAAGGTGTGGCATGGGCTACATGTGACCCTTACTGGTCCACTCGAGAGGCACTATATGGCTGTACCACATACGTTAATTATCCAACTCAGACACCTGCATCTCTCCATTCCCAGTGAAGGGGGTTCTGACCCACTTTCAGGGAACTCTCCCTTCCGAGGGCCTTGGTGCACTAAAGTGGAATGGCTCTGCTGTGGGGACTCTGCTACCGTCCCTTTTCTCCCCCAACAGTCCATGCTGGGAGTCTCGGAATCCCCTAGTTTCATGGGGATTTGTCCAAAATACTATCAATCTTGGTACTATTAATTCTCTGTCTAAAATATCAGTCTCTGTAGTTGTCCTATCAGTCTTTGTACTATTAACTCTCTGGTTTCTTAAAAGGTCAATAATTTGAAGTCCAAATGGAAAATTAACTAATGAAGCAGCATATGCCTTATTTAGGTATTGTCCTCTGCCGATGCCTTACTTAGATATATTCCTCTACTTTAGTGGAGTAATAAGCACTAGGAACCAGGTCATGTTTTTATTTTGTTTTTTAACTAGGCCATGTTTTTCATTTTTTTTGACACTTGGTCCCTTTCTTTCATCTTAAAATGTGAGTTTCCACCTCCCCTCGTTTCTACTCTGGAATCCTATTTCCAATCGGGATATGCTATCTTTCAGTGTGCTGCTTTGGGCCATCCTCTTTGCAAATATGGGGAGGGGAAGATTGTGAAAGATGGAACTGTCTCACTTAGATGGGGACTTGCTTGGGACCCAGCGATTTATCAGTATCTCTGGGCTATAAGGAACTCAGGAGAACCCACCACAGTACCCTTCATGGTAAATAGGAATGAAATGAGGACACCCAGACCTCTTGGGATGTAAATTTCAATACTTGCTGAAAGGTTCTTTTTTTCTCCCCCAATCTCACTTTTATAAACAAAGCTCTGGTGGGACTAAATCTGAGAAGCTACCACAGCTCCATGACAACTAGACCGGCCAGCCGGCCATGGTGACCATCTGTGCACATCACAGTTGTCTGGAGAGATGCACACGCACCGTCCAGACAATGAGCTCACTTTGGCTCTCACCAAGAGGAGACCATCAGCCAGTGTGCAGGGGTGGGATGGGGAAGAGCACTCCCACCAGGCCAGGCATGCCATCCTCTCTCTTGATGAAGTTCTTTATTTTTATTGATGATGGTAAGAGAAATGCGTTGTCCTAGCTTCTGTATGGTGTGCCACATATACACACTGCAAAGGCATCTAGTGCATGTAATTTCTATTCTTGTGATCAGATGAGATACAGTTTTCCTTCGTATATAACTCTGTGTGCAAAGAATAAGGAAGTAGTGTGATATCCAAACAAGGACTTGAAGTGCTATTAAGGGGTTAGGTATTGGATGGGAGATAAAGGTTAAGAAAAACAAAATCCAGACCACCCCACTTAAAAAAGAAAAGGAAGGTGATTCTGTGTTGTTTGTCAGGCCTGAACACAAACAATTAAATGTGAAGAAGTGGAGCCAAGATGTCAGGAATCAAAAATCTATGTGCACCAACCATAGACTCATGGACTGTTGCATGTAGAGAGCAGGGAACAGGCATGCAGAACAAACAGCCTTATAAACTTTGGGAAATTAAAGGCCAATAGATGACAAGTCAAGTCATGAAAAGGACTTTCTTCATTGGTTAATGTTTATACAAAGGGATTTTAAACATATCTAAAGCCCTTTCCTCAGCACCAACATGGGCTACCCTCTCAGGATCCCTTCCCTGCATGGAAGCTTTAACCCTGCTACTCCCTTTGGTTATCAAGTGGACTTTGGGGCAAGGTGGTGTGTAATTAATGTGCATGGCCCAGGCTTCACTCGGGCGGTGCCAGAAGGCTCCGCCTGACTCTGGAGTATCCCAAGGCCCTTAGATGTGATCTGTATCTCTGCTTCCTCGCTTCTGTAGAATAAAATTCCTATTTTTACTTTCCTGGAGTCTGTGGATTTTAATCTTTGACTCCATAAGACAAAGACTGGTAAGAAATTCAGTATCACTACAGAAACTATCTCTTACTATCATTGTTTCAGAGTTGAATGGATAAATATTTTAGCAGTTACCATGTCAAAAAATAAAAAATAGCCAGGCATGATGGTATGCACATCCCTGTACTTGGGAGGTCGAGAGGACGCCAACACAAAAGGATTGTAGGCCTGAGATCAGCCTCACCAACTTAGCAAGACCCTCAACAACTTGGTGAGACCCTATTTCAAAATAAAAAAGAGTTGGGGATGTTGCTTGGAAATAGAATGCTCTTGGGTTCAATCCCCAATATCAGGGGGGGAAAAATACATGAAGGAATAAATCTAATCAAGCAAATGAACCCACAGGGCTGACCGTACAGCAGCAATGGTGATAGCGATACTCACATTTGCCTGTGATACCTTTCTCTCCCACAGGGTTGCACTGCTCACAATGGGAATGTAGCAAAGGGATTTCTGAAAGAGTTAAAACAAAGCATCATTAAATAACACTTCACTAATTCCCACAAAGATATACTTCCACTCTTGAAAAGACTTTTTTAGATGAATCAGATTTTAATTCATGCCGACAATAGCTATTCCTCCACTGAGTACTTGGTGTTGGCCAGAGCTCTGTCCCAGCACTGAGGAAACCATGGTGAGCCCACAACACATTCACTGCCCTTTAGAGTCCAGAGGAAGAAACTAAGAACAGAAACTATTGAATCATATAAAATAAATTTAAGATTTCAATGGTGATACATGTGATGAAACATAAAGACAAAGTTATCTTGAAAATATTGTGATAAACTTACATCATAATAGGATGAAATAGAATCCAATGCATACACTGTTATGGAACTCGGAGCTACCTCCCATAGCCCAAGCCACCAGTGTCAGCTGAGCCCAACACCGCCAAAGACAAGCCACAGGCATATATATATATATATATATATATATATATATATATATTACTTGTAGAAAGTCACTGATTTAGAACTGTCTGTTATACAGAATTATCATAGTAGAAACATGACTGAAACAAATACACATTACATATGATAAGTGTGCTTAGAGAGATCAGAAAAGGTACCCTGAGGACCTCCCAGTGGCAGACAGCCTTGTCTTTTGATTTAAAATATCAAACTTTAAGAAGAGATCAGGATTTGTCTTCAGACTTCTGGTTTTCAGTTTGGGTCCTTTTATTTAGTTAGCATGATCCTTAGGGTACTTATCATTTTGTTACCTGATAATTTGCTAAAATCACGCCTCAGCCTGTGATGAGCCTGGGAAGACTGAGCCACACCATGAGGAAGATGCCCCAAGGGGCTGAAGGCCAGGACACAGCAAGGCTCATGGACACAGTGCTGAGCCCACCACCTCCTTCCCTCCAGGTGATGAGTGTGCAAAGGAGGGGTAATGACAAAGAGTCGCATGAGAAAAGAAAGATCTCAACAATGCTGATATTTTTTTTTTTAAAGAGACAGAGATACCCATGGAGCCAAGGAGTAGGAACAGACCTGGGAGATGCAGAGGAGGCAGTGGGTTCTCAGAGATCCAACCCAAGGCCAAGACTGGAGGATGGTGACAAGAGGAGGAAAAAGAGGTGGCAGGTGCCAGAGGAAATATTAAGTTGCTAGAATCCAGAGGAAACAATCTGGGAGTTCAAATGCCTTCAGAAATAAAGGAGGCGTTCAGATAATGGAGGGGAAACCTCAGCAAAGCCAGAAAGGAGGGGTAAGAGAGGAAAAAAGCCCGGGTTAATAAATAAAAGCTACCTTTGAGTATGAATATACATGTGAATAAAACATAGCTAACCTGAACACTCAGCATTGGGAGGGAGGGAAGAGAGGAAGCGGGGGGTGGCATCAAGTACTGTGTGAATATACACCGTTGTCAACATGACCCCATTATGATGTGAGACTATAGTGCACCAATGAAATGAAAGAAAGAAATAAAAGAAATAGAGGAGTCGTGCAAATGTACCGTAAGTGCAGGTACAGGGGAAGGGGGGTGTGAGCCATATTGATATATCTTCCCATAGTAGAAGTAGGAAAAAAAGAGAAAAAGATGTCTTTTATCTAGTAGCCCTGACATCAACTCCGTGCCATGCACACACGGAAAGCGCCTCTCCAGTGGGCTTAAAAGATGCAACTCAGGTGAATCCTGGGAACCCAACGGGAGTTGCAGAGCTGGGGGCATTCTAAAGCACCACATGTGGTTACTACAGTCGAAAAAACTGTTCACACCCCAGGCAGGGACAAGCCAGTGCTCAACTTTGAGAGTCTGAGTGTCTAGTTCCACCTCCTAAGCCCCTGCTGAGTGTTCAAAATACAGCTGTCTAGTTTGATTGAGAAAGCAGCCCCAGACATTCAAATAGAAGAAATCTCACTCAGCAAGCAAAAACCACCTGGTGGGGAGTCAGGTCCACCCCTATGACGTGCACCTCGGCTCTCCTGCTCAGTGAAATCCTGCCCTCCCTCCAGCTGTGCCCTGCCACAAACCTGGTGTTTTCTCCGTGGGTAGCCTGTGTATGGGGTGGAGAGTACCAAGAACTGAATTGTGTCCAAAACAACACTGCCCTGACGTGTTCTTCAGTGTCAATGCTCCGAGCTCGGCAGGTGGTGGAGGGCACAACCTGGCTGGCATCGTTCACAGAGACTGCGAGGAAACAAAGATGCCTCTTAAGGTTGTTCAGTGCACCACCTGAACATCTGTACACAGCCGTCTTAAGACTTCTGCGCTCCAAACAGTAAGGCTTCATGATAGCCAATAGCCAAGAAAAAAACTTGACATTTGACATATTGATTGTTTCATTTTTTCAAAATTTTTATACATCTTAACTGAGCTACAATTGATCAATAGCTGCATGAATTTAATGTATACAATTTGATGAGTTTGAAATGTAAGAGAATGGGGTTATCTGATTCCTTAGAAAAGCTCTACCTTGAACTTTTAAATGCAGGTAGAATTTATTTTTAAACAAAGAAAGCTATTGTTATCAACAAGCCCTCTATCCCACCCTACCACCACCCCCAAAAAAGCAGGCTTTAGAGAATAGAGTAGCTGGGATATTCATTGTCAGTCATTAACCTGATTTTCTAATGAATATGGCATTAGGCATTCATTAACAATCATTTGTGTTTATGTTGAACAGTGGATGTATAATGAAGGTTGGTAAATGAAAGCAAAATTAAACCAGGGAATTTTGGACACTTATAAAGCAATTAACTTGTTTGGCAGTAATTACACATTGAAAGCTAAATCAAGTGCATTTAGAAAGCCACAAGAGTCGCCACGTAAACCAGAGGTGCTTTGCTCTAAAATAATAATAATAATAATAGTAATAAAACCTCTCTTTCTCTCCAAATGAAAGCGACAGGCAAAAGGATGGTATAAATGAGAAGCAAAGCTCAGGCCTAATGAAAAGAAGTAGGGTTATGGCCCATAGGTAGTAAAGAGGCAAGTTACCAAAAAAACTAGGACAGCTCAGGCAATTAAAAGAAAAAGTAAGAGAAAACCCTGTAAAACACAATAAAGTAAAAACAGGTGGTAGACACCGGAGCACTCAAGCTCTTACTCCATCCATGAGCACAGGCAGGCGCACACACACACACGCACGCACTCACGCACGCACGCACGCACTCACATAGGTTTGCAGACTTGAACCACCTACTAATGCACGAACAATAAGAACTGAATCCACAGCCAGGTTCTGGGATGCCTGCCCTGGCACAGTAGCAGACGATTCTATCTCCAGATAAGTGCCTAACCCCAGCCTTTTACTGGACTGAGCACATGACTTAAAGGTCAAGCATTAAATATCATCAGAGACCCTTGAAAAAGGAGAGAATAAGGTACTAGGGTTACTTTTGCAAAAAGGATTTAGGGAGAAAACATTACTGAACTGGTGCTAAAATAAAGGAAATAAACAAAATTTCAGGTGGCTACAACATTTATCAATAGAAATCCCACTCCAAAAATGTATACAAAATCCAAAGAAACTTTCAGATGGGGAATTATTATTTTCAGAATTTTTAATCCTATAATATTGAACTGAGAAAGAATAGAGGGGTGCTGCTTAGGTATATGGATGTGGGTCCCCCCCCCCACCCAGGAGACAAGATGGCTAGACTGCAGGAGAAAAATCTCTATGTGGACCCCTGTAGGTCTGACCAAAGAGACAAAGTTTTTCAAACTAGAGTAAAGGCGTGATTGCCCTCCTCAAAAAGATCTGAAGATTCATGAGCCCTTCCTGTCTGACAAATACCTTTGCAAATAAGGGGTTGCGTCCTTGAGGGTTAGTAACCAAAAGAAAAGTTCCCAGGGGGACCTACAAAGGCAGCTGGGGTTGTGGAAACATTTGCGGAGTGCTTGGTGTCAACTATGCAAAAGCAAACACTTCCTTTGCTTCTGAGATTGGAAAGGAAAACGGAAACCAGGAGATAGCTTTTGAAATCCTTCCTAGATCACTGAACCGCTACCATACAAAAAACTGTTTGCTGTGATGAGGTAGTGCATTTCTTTTGAAAGATGTGGTTTCTCCTTAAAAAGAGACCACATGGGTAGAGGAATATCCATGATTTCTAAGTAAGGGATCAAGACATGAAGCTGAAAACCTCATTTCTCACTTTAAGTGTTTTGAAATATTTAGATTGTTTACCTAGTTCAAATCTAACAAGAAGTAATCCATTGGCAATCATCTTAGTCAGAAAATTCATTTGTGATTTTGACCAAGAGTCCATCAATCTACCAATGCATTGTTTCAATCTCTTTACAACAGTTCCTATATCTTAAGTCTCAATAGGCAAATACATTTATATGTCAGGAAGTTCAGGGAATCTACTATTTCTTGATGGCACCTGCTACTCACCTGCTGCTGCTTAGATTTTTATTATGCATTCAAATCCCCTCAGACTAGTTAACATGCTGATTCTAACTCAGGAGGCCTCCTATGGGGCCTGAGACTCTGCTTTTATAACAAGCTCCCAGAAGGATCCCTGAGCCTCCTAGCTGCTATGTGGAAGGCTTTTCTGTCTGCTTGTCCAGTTGTTGAAATCAAGACAATTAGGTTTATCAAGTAAACATCTATATTCCATACAATCTTTTCAACCCAAAGATACAAAAATACATAAAAAGTTAACCCCCAGAATGTCACCCTGGTACCATTTCTGCATAGCAGGAGAAAGACTGTGTAGAAGGCAGAAGGTAGCTGTGGAGCTCCCCACTCAGACCTAAGCAGAAGAACCTTTAAACCAATGAGAAGTTTCAGAAGTCGCTTCTTGGAAGAGATGTCAGCTGAACTGAATTTTGAAGCAAGAGCCAAAATATATGATGGAGGAGGAGGGGATCTAGGGGAGCAGGAGGGAGAAGTTGTAACACTGAATCAGTGTGGAGGAAAGTCTAGACTAGAAGAACATTCTGACCACCCTGTTCATTGTAGGTGTGTCTCTGGGATAGCTCCCATTATCATACACCCCCACCAGTATTTTTATCATTTCATATTTTGTGGGTGAGAAATCTGAACCTAGATAATTTAATGATGGCCCAAAGAAACCTCACTATCAAGGGGTAGAGCTGCGATCCCAAAGTCAGCCTGCCTGGTTGTAGAGCCTGTGTCCTTTTCACAGCGTTCTGGTGTCGTCAGTAAGTATCTTGGGATGCCAGGACTGTAAGTATCTTGGGAGCCGTGAAGGACCCACAATCGGAGATGTCTCATCTCTAAACAGAGATTCCAGTCAGTATTTTTATTCACTCAACTTAGTATTTCATTTGAATACACCTTAAAACAATGAAGCCCGAACCCACGGTGATGTAAGATTCTAAGAGACCTCTGATTAACAATGAATTCTGGACCCTCTAAAAAACAGAGGTTTTATTGTGATCGCATGCTTATGAACTACCTTTTTTAAAGTTTGGGAAAGTGGATCAACAGGAAAGGCTGAAGGTAGGCTCGTGGAATTGCTACCAAGGCCACAGCTAGCCCTGTGGAATCTTCAGACAACGTTAAAAAGAAAAAATAAATAAATAAATAAATAAATAAATAAATAAATAAATAAATAAAAGGCATCCTCTCTTGGCAAATACAGCCTCAAGACTTGGTTTGGTCTGTTAACATGTAGGGCTTAGCCCTCCAACCTCACATGGCGACCCTGACTACCATTGACTTTAGCTGGAGTACCTAGTCCATAGTATGAGGGTGAACATAAAAACTAGATTCCAGAAAGAGAGTGAAGCGGAGACCCAGCTGTGGGTGTAGCACAGACTACTTTTAGGAGTTTAACTGTGAATGGAGAACAAGAGATGGGACCAAAGCCAGACAGGGCAACGGGGTCAAGTGTTGACTTTTTCTCCCCCTAAATAATTAGGGAGAGCCGGGAAAGCTTAGAAAGGGAAGAAGGGGGTGTGGAGGTGAGGAAGTGGGCTTAACACACACACAATAGTCAACTTTAAATTCAAAAGCATCAGTTCCTAATTCTAATCCTCTCTTCAGGGAAAACAAAATCATCTAGGATTAAAAGATTCTTTGAATCTGAAAAGATGTAAGCCTGGTTCCCCTTCAAAATAAGTACGAAGAATCAAACTTGAAAAAAATAAAAACTTCTTTTGGTGTGAGTCATGATTATAAATTGGTTCCTCAATTTCTAATGGTCAGACAACAATTTCAGAGGCCCAAGAATCACATGCGAAGATGGAATTTGAACCACATGTTTATATAATTATTACTCTTTTGTTAAAGCATAGCTTATAGGTTAGTTTTCTGTACCACCTTGGATATCCATAGGAAACGCTATAAAACCAAAAACTATATATTCTTTTCCAACTCCTGCATTACAGATTTCTAACAAAAAAAAAGAAGCACTAAGATATTTCTGCTAGCAGCTCTTCTTTTCCTGTGGTTGCTAAAAAAAATCCAGGGGATGGACAAATTATATTATTATATTTAATATAGCCAAATATCAGTAACTTCATTCTAGGTCAATAATCATAATTTTATGTATAGACATAGTAAATTATTCAAATAGTTAAGCTAACTTAAGCAATAATTATCAGAATTACAAAGAGTTGGCGTTTTAGCCCATGACATATTTCATCTTTTAAACGTGGTTACCATTTCAGAAGACTCATTGAATTTTTAGGAACCTGCCAGTCTAGTCAAAAGAAATCACAAATCCTTAACTAACATATGCTAACTTTTCTTTGAGGAACAAAAGAAGCATCTTTGTTTGTTCCTCACCAGCAAACACTGAGCCATCTAAAAAGAGTCTTTTCAGTGGCAATGTTAGCAGGGAAATTCAATTGTATTTAATTAAGTTCTTCCCCAAAAAAACTGCACACAGAAGCATCAAAGAGGTTATCAGAGGTTAGATGCCTGTCATGACTTTTTGACCCTCCCAAAATGCAAAATAAAAGATAGCGGCATCCCTGCTGGTAAGATGGGCTTCCACATTTGTGAATCTCCCTTTCTGCTTTAATTTAATAGCAATCAGGACAATATGGCTGCTTTTTTTCTGAACAATAGGACGGGCAGAAGTTAGATTTACAGCGCTGCAAGGGGGAAGATAGGCGAGGAGGGAGGCTCACTATGGCTTTGAAGGTTCAATAAGAACATCACTTTGATACCCATAGAAAAAACTTGAAAATCTACTTAACATTCATTATGGTTGAAAAATGGACAGATGTGCACTTCTGAAATCTCATATTCTAGAATCATTTTGAATTGTCCACTTTCTTATAGATCCTTTTAAAAACGGATATACGTATGAATACAATTTCCTCTTCCCTACCAAAAATTAAGTATGATATCTGGTCATGTTTTAGCAGTTCCTTGGATTTAGAATATTAAATATTTATAATCCTTTTCACAGTTTTCACAAGTCTGCTTACAACCTTACTATGAGTATATAAGGACATGACCTTCAGAAGTTCTAAGTGTATTTCATAGAATCCAGAAAAAAATTAACTCAGCCAAATGTTATTTGAAGTCTTGAATGTCTAGTTAAAAATGAGTCCCAGACATGGAACTTATTACCTGACATATCTTATGTTTAAGGAATTATCTTCTTAAGTGACACCAAAAAAGCATCTTAGAATGTTGGGCCCAGAAGACATCTTAAAGATCATGTACTGCAACACTGCAGCTGGTGCCTGAGCCCACTCACACTCCCACCCTGTTGTCATTCTGTCTGTAGTTAGAGAATTCCACAAAGACTTGCAATTCACTGTTCCCTGTGGCCACCCATTTCTAGGGAGATGATCTCTCACAAGCAAAAATTGAAAACCGAAACTAAAAGGATATTTAGTGTTGAGGTCAAGGACTCCAAATTTGAATCCTAATTCTGCAACAATTTAGGAACTCGAGTAACTCATTCATTCACCCTTTCCATGGGTAAAAAGATTTGTGAAATCATCTCTGAGTTAAGATCCTATGTCTTTGTGTGCTCATTTTTCCTGAAGGGCTGGTTAGGTCAAAAGAGTGAATCATCTTCAACACCGGCTTTGGTCAACTGGGTAGTGGCTACCTGGAGACCCTACCCAGCTTCACAGCAAAGGGAATCATGACTGACTGGCACCATATAATGGCCATAAGCAAGTGACATGGCGGATGGGGAGCAGACACCTATGTTTACCATCTTTGCTCTAAGTAATGTCTTTAAAAAGAGCTAGAAGAAGGACACATGTGACTGGAACTTTCCAGCAAAAGAGCAGAGCAGGTAAAAACAGGAGGGTCACTTCCAGAGTGGTTCTAGTCTTGGGGATGAGAGTAGCTGACCTCTACCCTTTCCATTCAGGAAACAAGGCTAAAAGTAGAAGACTCTCTACATTCACATGTGGTCTCCTGAAAGCCAATCAGATGGAAGAGTGACAAGGAGTCCAGTTACTGAGCATGTCTCAACTATCCCGTATATTAGGGACTCTGGTCTCTAGTCAGATAAGAAAATTGATGAAAGACTAGATGACAGGTGCATAGATGTTCAGTTATCAAACACAGGATACTCAAACCAATATATGAGCCTAAAGGGCCTCGAAGTACACCTCAAGAACGCTCCTATTGTATGCAATTGCCTTTAAGACAAAGTACAGAAAAAGACTGTGCTGCAGCCGTTTTCCTCCTCGTCATCCATTCTGTGGTACATTATACACCTGCAGATTCATAAACCAACTTTATCCAGTACATCAAGCTAATATGCAACTAATTAATTTGCTCCCTATCTAAAAATAACCCCATCCATCTCTTTTAGTAATAGCACTAGTCTTCCAGGGCTCTGTTTAATCCTATTAATCTTTCTTAATATGCAAAGGCTTTAAAAGAAATAACGATCAAAGGAGGACTTACTATCAGTTTCATTATACAGAGCTACGGCAACACACTCTCTCCATGGCCTTTTCCTTTGTTCTATATGTTATGGCACCATCGGGTACTAGGAAACACAGTTATTATCCAAAAGAAAAATCACAGAACGTAAATGTGATATGGACAATACTGCTGTGGGCTGAATGTTTCTGTCCCTCCAAATTCCATGTGTTGAAATCGATAGTGTCTATGTGTTGGTATCAAGGGAAGGAGGCCTTTAGGAGGTGACTAGAAGGTGAGTCACAGTCCTCATGCCTAACTATGGTCCTTACAAGAGTCCTGCTGGATGGAGCTCGTCTGCCCCCTCCAGCATGTGAGGATACAGCAAAAGGTCACGATCTTTGAAGAGGAAGCAAATCCTTGGTAGTCACTGAATCTGACAGTACTGTGACCTTGGACTTCCCAGCATCCAAGACCATAAGCGACGCCTCTGTTGCTTATGATTTACCCAATCTAGGAACTTCATTGTAGCAGTCTGAATACATTAATCATGTACACATATGAATACATAATCGTGTACACATACACACTTACATACACATGCACAGTCGGAGAAAGCGATTAACTTGAATATAGATCCTTTGAATTCCGTATCCTACTTCTGCTCTAAATATAAGTCTTAGAGGAGCCCAGTGCTGTTTCCCCTGGTGACAGACTGAGTGACCAATGTAATAAGCACTAGCAACTAACTACCGTGCTCTGAGCTTGCAGAGCATAATTAAGTAGGCTACACTTCAGCACAGGTGTGTGCCACATCTGGACGTGTTACCAAGGCAGCAAAGCACCATCTGATACCCCGGGATAAAGCACATGTTCTGGAACTCTTTCTGCAGACTAACATTTTAACCGAGTCCAAATTGTTAACCTTTGAATCGGCACAAGTGAAATGCCATAGTTCAAAACCCAAGTGAAAAACACACCCAACACTAAGGCCATTTTTATTTAGCTTTATTCAACTAAATACTAAGATTTTGTTAATTCGACTGAACAGTATTGGCCAAATAAATAGTACTGTGATATGAGCATGTGCTATGGGTTTTCAGATAAACTGGAATAAAATTTCAGAGAGATTAATTTCCCATTTCAAAGATAAAAACTAGGCTTTTCTCTTCCCGTGGCAGGGTGTGTTGTGTGAGAGCCGGGGAGCATGGGCTTCAGAGTCCAACGTGGGGCATTCATCTCTTCCTCCCTGGCTAGCTTGTGATTTTCAAAAATGGCAACAAAAGCATCATAATTGAACACCTACACTGGGCCAGCCATTTTATATATGTTACAGCTCTTAATCACAGTCTGGCAAAGTAAATATTAGAGAAATAAAGCAGTAAATAAAATTTACAAAGATATATATGTACATTTTATCTTTGTAAATATATATATAAATATATAAATATATAATATAATATATAAATAATATATAATATAAATATATAATATATAAATATATATATATTCAAGTTCAACTTGTGTTTTAGAAACAAACCCTTTTAGCAATCTCACGAAAAGATAACCCTCCCCAAACATAAGAATCAAATATACAAGAACCTTGAAAAACCATGAAGATCAATCATCGTCAGAAAGTGTCTACGAAAGGTAACGAAAATAGCTTAAGTGTCTGTTAACACATGCATGGATAAAGAAAATATATACATTTATACACACATTATGAAATATTATTTAGCCATAAGGAACAAAATTATGGCATGGATAAAGAAAATATATACATTTATACACACATTATGAAATATTATTTAGCCATAAGGAACAAAATTATGTCATTTGCAGGAACATGGATGGTACCGGAGAGCATCAAATTAAGTAAAATAAGCCAGAATCAGAAAGACAAGTGTCACATTTTCTCTTATGTGTGGAAGCTAGAAGGGGGGGAGGGTATCAATGTAGAAGGAAGACAATGTGAAGAAGAGGACCAAGGGAGGGGAGAGACTATGTCACATACATGTACAGATAAGCCACAATGGAACTCAAATGACCGGAATAATTAATCTGCACCAATAAAATTAAAAATTAAAAAATTTTAGTAATGGTATTAAATGAATGACTCCTACATGATCCTGACGGCACATAAGCATTAAGAGTCACATGTGCTTGGCTTCTTCCAAAAGAGAACTGCATGGGCCTGGCAGCACAGTAATACAGTTATAAAGGTGAACTCTGTCTAATTTGATCAAAGAAGTAAGCAGCCCTGTGAGAGTGCGCTTGCCATAGAAGAGGCTTCAGGAAAGTGAAAAGGGGATAAAGAACATAAATGTGTAAGGGGGAATCGTTTGTTTACATTACAAGTGGAAGAATGCATGTCTGAAAAGGTATGCATGCCCTTCTTATCTTGAAGATTCTGGTCAAGGCAGTGAACTTAGTGCGTTAGACTATAACTACACGTTCACCCTTTCCCACATGACCCTCAAACGAGCCAACCCTGCTGCTGGACTGACACACGAGACCCATTAGGCAGTCTGCTCCTGGGTGGCTTCCACTTCTAACACCACCCAGGACTGTAGCGCCTGCCCTGAGGAGGATTAGACAAAGAGCCTGGATTTTCTAGGTATGCAAGATATTCTTTTATTTTATTTTATTGGTGCATTGTAGTCATAATGAAGTACAAGATGGTGGAGGCATGCATGCACTCATCACCCAATTAGCCCATACCCAATTCCCGCCCCATTCCCTCCTTCTCATGTTTGGCTTAGTGATTGATTTTGATATGTTGGTGAATGTACATCCTGTACATTAGGTAATTTCCCTCTTCCCCTCCCATCCCCCTCAGTTAGGTCACCTTATTTGCTCAACTGTAGTATCTCCTTCTTTGTCTAGAGTTCCTCCCATGACCCATTTTCTCCCTAACTTCTGCATATTAGGGAGAACATCTGATCTCACTTATCAAAAAATTCTTGATCCAGACAGATGCCACATCTGGAAAGAGATGCTGCTATGGGGCATAACTCTGACCCCTTGAATGTAAAGCTCATTTCTCGCCCATTGCCCTTCCCTAACTCTGCTCCATATATCCTAATAACTCCCAGTACATCACAAGCTCACAGTAGATGTAGTTCTTAGCTTTTTAAGGCAGCTGTCAGACAATCTTCTGCAAAATAGCATGACAGTCTGGGAGTCAAGCTTTACAGTAACATATGCTTTCAGCGCTTAATTTGTTTTTGAACGGGATTAGATGTGCCAAAAATCAGACCGCAAGATATTCATAATGAGGGACAGAACACAATAGTCACCTTACATAAAGAGCAATTATTTAACAAGAATTCACGAATTGCTTGATGGTGTTTTCTTGTGGAGACGGGCACAGCTGCCATGCTGAGAAAGTGCCAAATTTATTCTTTTTTTTCCTTTTCTTTTTTTTTTCTCCCTCTCCTATTTCCAAGAAGAGACAACCCCTCTGCTTTGTGCAGGTTTCCTTGTTCTTCTCAGATGTGTGCACATGATTTAGCAGGTGATTACTGAGCACCTGTGTCTTTTTTCAAAGTGTTTCGTATTGGCCTTTATGCAAATTGAGTGCATATATGCTGTACATGTGTGTTCTGGGATATCATTTTGGTTGCCTGATTGTGTTATATTTAATTTTTTGTTATTTAATAAAAGCACATATATTTATATATACTAATACCAAATTTGACATAAAAGTGTAGATTTTTTAAATGAAGTTGTGGCTCCCAGAGGTTTTCAGTTGATCCGTAGAGAGGATGAAACTCTCAGCATCAAAGAGAACCTTGTGTTGCTGGGCGTGGTGGCGCACGCTTGTAATCCCCGTGCTTGGGAGGCGGAGACAGGAGGATCATGCAGGTTCGAAGCCAGCCACGCTGGCTTAAGAGACCCTGTTTCGAAATATAAAATAGTGTAGCCCAGAGGTAGAAGGGCTTCCAGGAACCCCAATACCACCAAAAGAAAAAAAGAGAGAGAGAGAGAGAGAGAGAGAACCTTGTGTTGCCAAAAGGGTTAGTGCATTGGAGGGGAGGAGGAGGAGTGGGGGCATGTAGCCTAGGGCAGAGCTCAACATGTTAGGAAATGCACACATTTCCCCAAGAAGTTAGAGACCTAGCAACAGCCATAGAGCATCTCTGCAGACAGGCTCAGATCAGTTGCTTCAACGAGGCTGTACCAGAATGATGAGTTAATGGAAATCAGGTACTTCTGAGATAGAAAAATAAATAACAGCCCTCTGTCCCATCCTATCCTCAATCAAGGAGTGAGTTCATTCATACGTATGCTGCGTACTCCTATAAACAGGCAGGTTAAAAAGAGAGAGAGAGAGAGTTTGCTTTGGGGAGTACAAGGTTGGATATAGGATGTTTGCCCTGATAAAACAACTGTACACTTTATCACTCTGTAAGGAGGATTTTTTTTTGTTCCATGCTTTGCATGGTTTTGATTTTATCTTCTTTCAAATCGGTGACTTCAAGAATTGAATTTGAATTCTTCACCTGTGACTTAGCCTTCTACTGTGTCTGTGTTTCAAAGCAAGCTGTGTCGCTGAGTGAAATATTTTGTTTTCTCGGTCACTGTAGAAAAGATATTACAACTAGCATGAGCAAGGACGAAGGGCTGACTTCTCAGGTTGATGTTATTTTACTTAGAGAAAGGCCCTATCCTTTGCCCACTCTAGAACTCAGACCTTAAGAACTGTGTCTTTCCGTGCGTCTTCATATGTCCCTGTCATAAAGGCTACCGAGATATTGTTATTAACCTTTAAGTACTTTGAGAGACTACCTTGCTGATTTTTAATCCTCTTAGTAACAATAAGGCCTTAGCCTACAGATGCTTACACAGCACTTAATGAATAAATGGGTGGATGCGAAGATGGATTTGAGAAAAATGATATGTGACTGGGTGAGAATAAGATGACAGAATAAATAATTGGGCAAATGGGTGAATAATCCAGTGGTTAGATGAATGAGTGAATGAATGAATGAATGAATGAATGTATTACATGAGATTCAAGGGACAGAAACCCCATTTTAGTTGACCCTGAAACAAATCTGAAAAACAAAAGAAATCAAATCTCTAATTGCATCCTAACCTAACTTTGTTCACAAAAATACTTTTAAAAGATAACTTTGCTCTCTGACTTATGACCAAGAGCTATTTAAAATAGTTGTTCATTTCTACAGATCACATAGAAAAGGCATTGAAATTAACACCACTGTAGATCTGTTTCTAAAGTACTTCCGAACCAATCCTCCTTTCACTGACTGGGAAAATGTTTCTTTTCAATGTAGTAACCTTTACATCTGAAGGGGGAAAAAAATCAGGTTTCTGAAGCCATCAGTTCCTAAGCACAGATCATCTAGTCTCCAAAGCAAGATCTATGAAAGAGAGCCGGCGTGGTGGCGCACGCTTGTAATCCCAGCATTCGGGAGGCTGAGACTGGAGGATGGTGGTTCGTGGACAGCCTCAGCTACTTAGTGAGGCCCTTCACAACTTAGTGAGACCCTGTTTCAAAATAAAGAATAAAAAATAGGGCTGGGAGTGTAGCTCAGAGGTCAAATGCCTCTGGGTTCCATCCCCAGACCCGCAAAAAAAAAAAAAAAAAGATCTATGAAAGCCAGACACCAGCAGGCCTGCACTCTTCCTAGACAGAGCACACAGCCTACTCTTATCTAAACATGCTGTGGGAAGCACTGACAATCTCATCCCCAGCAGCACATCACAAGCAGATTCAGACCAGTGTCCCTACTGCCATCGGCGCTACTCAAAAACCTCCATGATCCCATCTCTCCTAATGGTTATACTTCCAAAGTCTCCAATTCTGCTCTACTGCACATGCCAGTCCTTTAGACCTGTGTCTTTTATTTTTAACTATTCACTTCTGCACCTTCACCTTTGGCCTTTTCAGAAAACAGTAGCTCAAAATCATCTTGTGGTCACCTCCACTCCTGACCCCCTCTGCCTCCTGGGCCCATCCTAATATTAATTCTCTCTGGTGTCTCATGTGCAGGGGCGCTTTCTACTGAGAGGTTTTGTTTTGTTTTGTTTTGTTTTTGCCATGAAACTAAATTTGTAGAGAGGATTTTCTACAAAAAGAAAGGAAAAATCTCTAGTTAGTATGAATTGCACAAAATTATATAACCACATTTATGAAATGTATGTATTGCATATAATATGACATTTTTCAAAACTCACAGACGTGTTAGAACTGGAAAAAAGTTGCACTGTTCTTCATCTGAACACATTTTACATAGTCCTTATCACCATTAGACACATTAATTTTTAACATGAAATATTATATTGTAGATACTTGATACTTTTCTAATTCTGCAGCTTTATATTGAATACTTGAAGCAAGTTGGTTCTATCTTCTTGGCTAGGCTTGCTATCTAGGCCCCTAAATGAACCCTTTGCACAATCCAATCAGCACATTGGAGAACTCCTTCTTCACAAGACTTGAAGGCCCTGTGAACTGCCCCTTCAGGACATGGATGCAAGTGTCTTTGGTAAGTCATACACTAATTATGACCCTCCAGTCCTGCCCTGTGTACTCTGCACATCCCTCTTTGCTCAGCAACTCTCTCCATATGTCAGAACCTCCCCTTCCAATGAGAACCCTCCAAGGCAGTGGTTCTCAGCCTTCATCTTGTCTGCGGACATTGTTTTTCTTCCTGTGTGATACATATCATGGATTGACATAACCGATAGGTCATCCGTGGTTTAAAATAATCCCTAGCAAAGTAGCTCTAATTCTACTTTTCATTTTCAGAAAGCACATCATAATGAGAGTTAAAATGGGAACACATCAAAACTATTCCTATATTTTTTAAAAGTTTACAAAATCTCATGTTAAATTATGCAAAGTATGCTTACATATGAAATGATCTTAAATAATTACAGTCTACCAATGTAAGAAGACTGTAGAGTTGGAAATGATACCCTAGTAACCAAGAACCTTTGTCTATTTATCTTTACAAACTCTGTCTCATAGTGCCTAGCCTATGGAGAGGCAGAGGCACAAAAAAAGTAAAAGCAAATAAATGCAAATTTAAGATTTACCAAACAAACATCGACATGACATAACAACTAAAGATGGAAAAATAAATGAATAAAACATGATAAACTTGAGTGGGGGGAACCTAATATATTTGGAGCAAAAAAACCCTAATATAGCAGAGTAGTATTGTTTCAATATTCTAAGGCAACTGTTTCAAAGCATAAGGCTAGGCTCTAATTTCCTCTAGTAACTGAAGGACAAAGACCCGAAGTCTACACAAGTATTTCTGCAAAAGACATCACTTAAGTGTTAACATGGTCAAGACAACAGCTTTCCAGAAAGAAAATGACTAATCGCAAAATACTTAAATTATATTCTTCTTTCCTATACTCCTGATATATTCCTCTTCCCCCTAAAAATAAACAAAATGAGCTGGCTAGAAAATGATGTCATTCATGTCTAAAATATATTCATTGGAGCCAGAGGAATACTTTTATGTATAAAGAAGTATTGAACTTGATTAGATTTGCCACTGAATTATTAAATCATTTCTCAAATAAAAAAAAGAAAAAAAGGTTCTACTCTGAAGGGCAATGATGGAATAAATCCGCATGAAAGCCCTATTTTTGAACAATCCCCTTGTTCTATTCAAAACTCTTTAAATTCACTGCAATGAATTTGAGTCCTGTAAAAAGGTCATGACTCAAAAAGAGAAAAAACCAAAATTGATTTAAAGGGGCTAATCAGGGAGGAGATTTGCAGGACTGTTAGGAAAATCTTCTGAAATGGAAGAGAATTGCCCAACAATTCCATTTGACTGAGCCACACGTTAATATAACAGTCAATTATCACTCAACAAAAGCAATATCACAATTCATTCTTTTTCACAAGGTAACGACTCTGGGCCGGGAGTTGAGAAAATCAAATGGGGACCTAGACACACGCCCACAGAGGAAAAGCGTGAGTAGGATTTGGGGCTTTTTACTGGACGCAGTACATTTCATTAGTGGGCCTGCGTCTCCTGCTGGGCTCTTATTTCTAAACCTTTTGTGTAGGATTTTCCTTTTAAAATGATACCTCAATGCAAATGTCCACATTCGTGTAAGAAAACACTTAGCACATGTCTAAGAAACCTGTAGAATGGCCACAGAAAGCACAGACATTTTTTTAAAGAAAAATAATAATAAATGGAGTCAAAGGGAATATTTTAGGCTGCTCTAGCAGGTGGGTATCTGGTGGTTGAAAATGGTACTCCAAATAAGACTGTAACTGTAGCAAGAGAAAAGACACTTGTGTTCCAATAATCCCAACAAAACTAAATTGCAGACCTGAGAACATTAAAAAAAAAAAGTGGGGGGTGGGGGGGACACAACACCCTTCAAAAGAAAAATAAAACAATGCTCCCAAAATAGGCCCGATTATGTGGGTCACTGCATACTGTGTATTTCCCCTGTAGCATTTCATCGTGGTTACTGTTGCCAAGGGACACTTGATGCTCTCATTATATATGTTTGTCTTTCTCATCCACATGGGAGCCAGTTTTTTCTTTCCCCCTCGATGCCCCCAGAACTGTAACAGAAATAAAAATAAGGAATGGGCCCCATTATTACACAAATACCTACAAAGCAGAGGGAGTGACCCCCGCCGGTCACCGTGTTGGCCCTAGCAGCATTGATGCTCTTGCCCCAGGGCCCCCAGCCTTTTGTCACAGGGTCAAAGCCAGGACCTCAGCTGAGTATCCTCTGTGAAGAATTAACAAGTGTGACAATTTGTGGGCCCTCCCCCCTCAGCCCCTGGTCCAGCCTGCCTGAATGCTGTAAATAGAGACATCTGGATAGAGCCCTTTCACTGCAGTAATTGAAAATGAACACGGATCAAGTTCTGGCCTGTTGTATTCATAAATCTTCAGGCTTAATTACATTAAAGGGAAATCTAGGGCCCAGCACTATGGAAACTGCAGATTCTATCGGGCGCTCGAATCATGAATCTTTAAGATAAGTGGGGTGTTTCTTTCTCTCTCTCTCTCTCTCTCTCTCTCTCTCTCTCTCTCTCTCTCCCCATTCTACCCCCCCCCACACACACACACACACATTACTCTTTAGTAGAGTTGAATGGGAAATTTTCAAATCAAGCCTTCCAGTATTAATGCACCAGGAAACTTCGGAGAAGATTTTGCCTTCACTATTTGTACGTGTGTTTGCACCGCGTGTTCGCTGTGTAACAGTTGCAGCTTTCCTCCTCTGAGCCCGTCAGCGTTTCTGAGGCTGAAAATTAGACACATTTCTAGGAGGGATGACGACAGACTCGACAGATACTTAAAATATGTTTTCCCCCCCAAGTTGAATAGAAAGAGCGTGCATCTAGTTAGAATTTAATGAGGTTCAAGAAAAGAACTGTGGCACTTTCAGATCCCAAATGAAGTCAAAACTCTCAGCATCCCCTTTCACGGTAACAATCCCTGGAGAGTTCAACTGAAATTTATAAATAACCCATCACAAAATTTCTCTATTGTTGAATGTAAAAATTCACACAACTCTATTCCCTGAAGATGAATTTCAAAGTTAAGTGCATGACACAGATGGTCAGCTCGGTTTATCCTTTTGTCTTATTTTGTGTATGGGTCATATTAAGGCCACTTTGGCAAACGAATGGAAGATATCATGACCTCACTTACTACAAGTATACCCACACCAACGGCCATGCAGAAGTGAGCCACTGGGCCAAACAGCAGGCTCCGGTCCAGATACATGTCCATCAGCAGACGGTGCCTCTCCTGATCCCTCATGCACTTTGACCTAATAATAAAGGCGGAGGAGATGGGCGAATGGATCCATCCACAACCTGGACCTGGATCTCTGGGCTTAGCAATAGTAATGCAATTTGTTACTACTGCCCCTTTTGTCTTCATTTTTTGTGGGGACTCCTTAACATCTCATGAGAAAACCCCTGAGCATAAACCATGTCCAGGAACAGTGAGGACATCGTCAGATACAATATCTCAGACATTGCGTCAGGGTGTCCACATACACTCTCCCAATTGTGCTAACAGTCTCTCCGGGGTGATATTAGGATTTCCCTTTTCTAGATGGGAAAACTGGGGCTCAGAGGAATTAGGAGATCAGGAGCACACTAGAAATGATGGAGTTGGAAATTAAATGGAAGCCACTTTCACGCTGGAGTCCATGTCATTCCCACCAAACAACACTAATAACAACCCTTTCATAGAGGTCTACCATTGGTGAAGCACCTTCCGTGGGCAGAAAAATAGTGTGGTAAGGCCCAGAGCTCTGGATCCACACCCTGAATCCTGCACGCATGTGTCATGGAGACCCAGCTGGCTTAACCTCTGTTGCCTCTCAACTTCCTCTGAACGGTATTGATAGTAAAAAATAATAATAATAACTTCAAGAGTCATTTTGAAAGTGAAAGATAATATAGATATATATACTATTGTTTAACCTGGCTCATCATGAGCGCTCAAGAAATAATTGCTGCATCGTTATTCCCTTATCTACACAAAACTATTCATTCATTTATTTATCACACTGGGGATTGAATCCAGGAGCATTCTACCTCCAAGCTACATGCCCAGACCCTTTTTATTTATTTATTTATTTATTTATTTATTTATTTATTTACTTCTAACAAGATATATCTTGCAAAGTCACTGAGAGTCTTGCTAAATTGCTGAAGCTGGCTTCAAACCTGCAATCCTCAAGTGTCAGCCTCCCAAGTACTGGGATTACAGGGGTACACTGCCATACCCAGTCCATATAAGCTTTTAATGATTGTTTTCTACAACCTCTTTCTAGGAACTTAACTAGAGCCATGTTAGGTGTGCTGAGGAATTTGTGAGGTATAATAGATGACTTCTACTCTCTAAAGAAGCTTGCAGTCTAATGAGGGAGGTAATATGCAAATATTACTCTCACTGTATATCATGAGCTACCTTGTGTTTTCTACTCTCATAAATTCATATATTGAAGTCCTAATCCCCACTCCTTGAGAATGTGACTATTTGAAGTGAGAGGCCTTTCAAGAGGTAATTAGGTTAAGTCTTAATCCAGTAGGCAAGTCTTAATCCAGTAAGACCGGCATCTTTATAGGAAGAGGAGGTTAGAACAGACACACACTGTGGGATGACCATGCAAAGACACAGAAAGAAGACGGCCATATAGCAAGTCAAGGCGAGAGGCTCCAGGAGAAGGGCTTTCAGCCTGCAGAGCTGTAAGAAAAGACCTATCTATATGAGCCATTCAATCTATGGCATTTTTATTATCATCCTTAACAAACTTAACTCACTCTACAAAATAGAGGAAATCTAATAAAATGACAAGTCAGCCTCACCTAAAGTCATGTACTTTTAATATCTCACATTACGTGGTAACTATCTACTGACTCAGCTGTATTATTCAAACCATACACTTCCAAAGAGTACAGTATAGATATGTTTAATCTGTGTCCTCAGCATTTACCCCAATTCCTGGTACCCAACAGATAGACATTAAATAAAAAATCATGAGACATTCATTATCCTTCCTTTCCTGTGTTTCAGGGTAACCAACTAGCTGATGACAGGAAGTTCTTCCTTATTAAAAAAAAACTAGAGATAATTCATGAAGGAGTGACAGAATTAGACAACTGTCTTCTCTTAACCCCGAATGCAAATCTGGATCTAGCCAATGATTAAAAGTAGAGTCAAGCCGGGCGCTTGGGAGGCGGAGACAGGAGGATAGCGCAGGTTCAAAGCCAGCCTTGCCGGCTTAAGAGACCCTGTTTCCAAATAAATTTTAAAAAGTATAAAATAGGTCTGGGAGTGTAGCCTGGAAGTAGAAGGGTTTCCAGGAACCCCAGTACCACAAAAAAAAAGAAAAAGAAAAGGAAAAAGAAAAAAAGTAGAGTCAAAATATTAGTAAATGATGGATTGAAGCATTTTCAATGAAAAGACCTTGTTGATATCTGAACTCCGTCATCCATTTCTTCGGGTATTTAAAAAGTGATTATTAAAGGCCCAATGGGATACAGTCACAAGGACACCGCGACATCTGTGAATCATATTCTCTAAGAAATTGTACCAGCATCTGATTAAACCTCTAGATCTAACTACCTCCTCACAAAAACACAAGAAATAGAAGAACAAGCTAAAAAACACACCAGGGTAGCAATCAGAAAAATATATGCAATAAGAGGGACATTTTACAGAGAAATGAGCTATTTCCCTTAATAAAACAATGGTATGTTCGGGTGTGGTGGCGCACGCTTGTAATCCCCGCGCTTGGGAGGCTGAGACAGGAAGGAGGATCACACAGGTTCGAAGCCAGCCTCAGCTACTTAGTGAGGTTCTCGGTAACTTAGTGAGACCCTGTTTCCAAATAAAATATAAAATAGGTCTGGGAGTATAGCCCGGAGGTAGAAAGCCCCTGGGTTCCACCCTCAGTACTAAAAAAAAAAAAAAAATGTTATGAATTAGACTGGAAAAGAGAGAAACGTCATTGTAAATATAAATGTGAAGCCAGGCATGGTGGTGTATGCATGTAATCCCAGTACTTGAGAAGCTGAGACAGAAGGATTGCAGGTTCAAGAGCAGCCTCAGTAATTTAGCAAGGCCCTCAGCAACTTAGTGAGACCCTGTTTCAAAATTTAAAAAGTAATTTAAAAAATAGATCTAAGGGGCATAGCTCAGAAATAGAATAGCCCTGGGTTCAATCCCAAGTACCACACACACTAAGTAAATAAATAGTAAATAAATGTGAACTCAAAAAACATATGTAGAATGCGAAACTCATTTGGATCTTAATTCAACCCAATCAAATGTTGAAATGGTATCTTGAGCCGGGCGTGGTGGCGCACGCTTGTAATCCCCGCGCTTGGGAGGCAGAGACAGGAGGATCGCGCAGGTTCGAAGCTAGCCCCACGCGCTGGCTTAGGAGACCCTGCTTCCAAATAAAAATGCAAAAATAGGTCTGGGAGTGTAGCCCGGAGGTAGAAGGGCTTCCAGGAACCCCAGTACCACCAAAAAAAAAAAAAAATGGTATCTTGAGACAGCTTAAAAAAATAAAAATGTACTAGCATTAAATTATATTGATGAATTGTTAATTTTGCTAAGCATAACAATAGCATGATCAGTATTCCAAATTATAGGCATATAAATCTGGGTATGGATATAAATAGCTTTATCAATTAATGATACATACAAGTTTATGGAAAAACATCTTTTTTCATCAGCCACAGAAGCAAGTCTCTAAGGCTGTAAGCAGCAACTCAATGGATCTTCTATGAAGTCTGAATAATTGAAGCTCATCAAAGCAGTAATGGGTGGGCTGGGGCTGAGGGATGGGGTAAAGCTGTGTTACACAGTATCCTTCCTCTCTCAGGTGTATACCATTTTCAGATGGGCAATTGCAAAAAAAAAAAAAAATGTGCTTCCCAAATAACAGAAACTTCTCTTGAGAAATAAAAATGTGGTACTAGTTTAATAAAACGCAATAATCAAAGATAAATGTTTCTATCTTAAAAAATAAGAATTCACTAAAATTTTCACCAACATGCTCATTTTCTTTTTCTTACAACTTTCCCCTCTTTCAATGTTAGTTTTATTTTTTTCTTCAATAATGGGGATGGAACCCAGGGGCATTCTACCTCCGAGCTACACCCCAGCCCTATTTTTTTATTCTTTATGTTGAAACAGGGGCTCGCTGAATTGCAAAGGGCCCCACTAAGTAGCTGAAGCTGTCTGCAAACCACGATCCTGTCTCAGTCTCACAAATGCTGGGATTACAAGCGTGCGCCACCACGCCCTGCTCAATGCTAGTATTTTATATCATCGCTTTTATTATAAAATCCTATAATATGAAAAATTATGTACATGCATTTCTCTAGATTTTCACAGTAAAATAATGTCAGCCACTAACCACAACCAAAGCACACAGGCCACTGCCACTTCCTGGCAAAAGCAAGGAGAGATGTGACTGGTGGTCTCACATCTGCTATTTGGTTTCAGTCTCACTGGGATGACAGTTCTGTAAACAAGGACATTTTCAAGCACTGGAAAGTACAGGTTGCTGGTTTAGGCACCCAAGACCTTCAGTGGGATGATGATGAAGTGGTTTTCGCTGCAAAGCTCTACTACTGACATTTCAATCTGCCGAATGGTGTTAGATTATTCTGTCATGGCTCCTTCCTGATGCAGTCTAAATCAGCCCTCCACTCTGCTAGCTCCATGTCTTTCCTGGCACCAACATCTTTGTTCCCATCCTAATATACAGGATGAATGATCATTAGCATTTCTTCAAAGATCACAATGTTTTGTGGTTAGAACAATGTAGTTTCTTGAATAAACAAGTAAGTTAAATACTTTCTATATGCCACATACTGTATGACATGCTTTCCATGTATTATATTTAAAACATAATAAGAAAAAGCGAATTAAAGAAAAGTAATATTTTAACGAGTGAAAAAATTGTGATTTTTCAAATTTTTTATGGAAACTTGCCTTGAAAGTTATATATGCACTATGAACAAATATTTACTTAGTACCTCCTAGGTCCTACCTAGGCTTTGCCCTGGTGATGAGGCCAGAGTAGTAAACAGGGCAGGAGCTAACAGGAGCTTATAGGTTAATGGGGAGAGCTGCCATGGAAGAAACTGGCAAAAAGAAGCCAGTCTTGAGTTGCAGGGGAGTGAGGAGGAAAAGGCCAGAGACTTCTATATTAGAATAAACTGATATCAGGGTGTGCCTCATTTGTCAAACACCTAAACAGAAGATGTCAGACAACACTGAACATTTTGTCAGGATAATTTGATTGCCCATCATGTTTTATGACTAATAGATGTCAGCAGTCTTATATTAAGGAGAAGAACAGCAACGGTGAAAGGTAGAAGGGGAAACTGATACAGGCAGAATTACCAACCAGGGACTCTGACTGGGTAGTTTTATATTCCTTATCTTGTTTAATATCCATTGACCTCTACAACAACTTGCTAGTATGACGTCTCCCCTATCTTAAAAATAAGGAAAACTGATGCGCTCTAAAGTTATGGTAAATTTCCCAAGACACTCCTGCTGATGGGTGGCAGAGCTGGGATTAAATTTCTGGACTCTCACTTCACAGTTTCTAGTGGAAACTTGCTCTTTTTTTATTTTCTTTTACCATTATAAGCAATGCTTCTGTAAATACTCTAGAAAATAAACTCCTTGTACACATGTATAAAGGTTTCTAGGTATATATTTTGAATCAATGAGTCAAGTATATGCACATAGTTAAATATCATATAATTATCAAGTTGTGATTCAAAAGAGATGTACAAAGTTGTACTGCTTCTGACCGGGCATGGTGGCGCATGCTTGTAATTGCAGGACTTGAGAGGCTGAGACTGGAGGATCGCAGGTTCGCAGCCAGCCTCAGCAACTTGTGAGGCCCTCTGCAACTCAGTGAGACCCTGTTTCAAAATAAAAAACACAAAATAAGCTGAGGATATAACTCAGAAGTGGAATGGCTCTGGGTTCAATCCCCAGTGCTTCAAAATCAAAAACAAAACCAAAAAGTACTGGTTCCAATTGCTCTTTGTCACCAGTATTTGATTTAGTTGTTGTTTTTATTTCTGTTGTTGTTTTACTTAGTTTGCCAGTTTGTTTGTGCTTTTCTGGCATGCCTGCTGGTACCTCAGTGGCGCACACTTGCAATCCCAGCATTTGGGAGGCTGAGACCGGAGGATGGCGGTTCACGGACAGCCTCAGCTACTTAGTGAGGCCCTCTGCAACTCAGTGAGACCCTGTTTCAAAAGTAAAGAATAAAAATTGGGAGGGGGTGTAGCTCGGAGGTGCCCCTGGGTTCCATCCCCAGACCCACAAAAAAAATTTAGTTTGAATGTCTTCGATTTATTCATGAGGATGAGCATCCTCATAATCTGATTGACCATTAACATACTCTGTAAAATGCTTCTGCAAGTTCTTTGCCCACTTCCTTAATTGTGATGCCTGATGGATATTGATTCTTTCTGGATTCTATGTGTCGTAAGTATCCTCTCCCATTTAGAGCTTCGTTAATTCATTTTCCTTATGGTGTCTAAATGAACAAACACATGCAAATGCACACAGGGACTACCTTTCCTCCCCTCAGCCAGTGCAGGAACCAGCGCTGCCAGTTGTTTTACCACAGCACAGATGTCGCCATCATCCAGCCTCTGGTGACAACGTCGTCTCCATTTTCCACACTTTGCCACAAGTTTCTTTGCCATTTTCGGGTCTCTGTTTGGAGCCCAGTTGCAAAACCAGCACTACCTCCCTTCAGGTTTTTCATTATGGTGACACCCCATCTCAACACACCAATTTATTTTTATCAGTTAACTATTGCTGTGTAACAAACGACCCTAAAACTAAGTGACTTAAAGTGATAAGCATTAACTCTTGCTCCTGAGTTCATGGGTCAGCTGGACCTTCCCATGACTTAATCCACATACAGATGGCCTTTCCTGAGGCCACAAGGAGGAGGTCATATAGAGCATCCTTCTTCATCTAACAAGCCTTTGGCCACAGCGTGAAGTGACAGGAATGACTTGTGACATGGCTCTCACACCTGACAAGCTCCCCTGGGCTTGGTTCATATGATGGTATCATAATTCCAGAAGCAGAGCCTGACTACTGGCACCCCACCCACTTCTACCACATTCTCATCATCAAAAGAAGCCATCGAACCCAGGCGCAGCCACTAAGGAAACAGAGTCCACCTCTCGATAGATGCAGCTATAAAATCACATTGAAAATGGCCTGGTTTTAGACAGAAATAAAGAATTCGAAATGTGGAAAGATTTATAATCAACTTGACTCAGGGACTATCCAAAATTTTCTGGAAGAGTTTGTGGGGATTGCAATCATCTTTGAATTTATAATATAACTCACCTAAGAGGAATTAGGCCTAGTTCAATTGACCATGCAAAGCAATTAGAGGAAGACTTGACTGTAACTCTTACTAGTAGTGGTAGTATATCTGGTAACACTTGACTCCTTCTTAATATAACTGTTACTAGCTACAGTAGTAGTAGTAGTAGTAGGCCTAGTAATATCTAACTATATAACTCTGTTCTACTCTATCATTAATTCCCAGAGGGAAGGGCTGCCTTTCTCATGTCTGTATCCTTTAAGTAGCAAAATGTAGCAAAATGACTAAGTAGGAAAAGTGTAAAAGGAGGCCCTGGACACTTCTGTTTTATGAAGATGAACTGAGTGCCTGTTACAGTCACCCTTACCTACAAAAGTAGGTTGAATTGAATTCATCTGAATTACTTGTATGAAACTTACACCTCAATGACTCTTATATTCTAGTTCTGGAGGAATAGAAGTCTTTCAAGATGAGCATCAAGGACAAAAGTATCTATCTGTAAGACATTCTCCAAGTTTTAAAGGGGTTTAAAAAGGTGGCCCAAGCTGGATGCAGGGGCACACACCTGTAATCCCAGTTCTTAGAAGGTTGAGACAGGAGAATCATATGTTTGAGGGCAGCCTTAGACCCTGTTTCACAAATAAAATAAAAAAAGAGGTGCTGGGGGTGTAGCTCAGAAGTAGAGCACCCTGGGTTTTACTCCTGGTACAAAGCAAAAAGGAAGGGAAGTGGCCCAAAATAATGTTTATTAAAATTTTCTACCTTTCCTAATATCCTAGTAGTCTTTTCTTCTTCTATCTCCAATTAAGTCTCATGTATACAACCTCATTTTACCATCTTGATCTTCCACTTCCTTCCTGCTCCTCCCAACAATGTCCCAGGAGTATAATTATGTTAACGTAAGTCACCTTAGGGTGTGAGGTCCCTTGTCTACTTTTATTGATTTTTCTCTTAAGAATAAACTTGTGAATTTCTTTGTCCCTTCTCTTCTTGTATGTTAATTTTTATCCTACCAAGTCCAGAATAACTATTCTTGAGGTGAATCTGGGAACTTTAAAACATCTACTTTTGTACTATAAACATCTGCTTGTGCACCGTTCTTTTTCATTTTATCCAGGATAAACTTTGTCTCCCAGGCAAGTATATTCTTCCCTTGAGGCACATTCCCAGGTACTATTTATTCTACCATGCGTACGAGATTGGCAATAGAAGTGTGGGGCAATAGAAGTCTAGCATCCATGGCAATCTGGTCCCCCAAGCTCAGGAAGGCTTCCCAGGGCAGACGGAGTCTTGTCTGCACCTGCACACTTCTCTCCTTGCAGCTGACACCCTCCAAAGGAGGACCGTCTGCTCTAGGAGGGATGGAGAAGTTGCCCAGGCTGGCCCAGAGAGTTGCTCACTGTCTCAAGATGGTGCACTGCCAGCACACTAGATAGTGATTCTTGAGAAGTATGAGCAGGAGAAAGGACAGAGCTAGGCCACCAAGGCCAGGGGGCCCTTGTCTGCCTGCCCTCCCCTGTCAGCTTGTTAACATCGCTGAGGTCTCTGAGCAGAGCCCCTTAGGGCACAAAGGCCTTTGATATTTGTAGGACATTATCTGGATCTGGAGGCTAAATGGATTTCTGAAAACTTGCCAAAAAAAAAAGCCAGGTGTGGTGGTGCATGCTTGTCATCCCAGCATTCAGGAGGCTGAGACCGGAGGATCAGCCTCAGCTACTTAGTGAGACCCTCTGCAACTCAGTTAGACCCCGTTTCAAAAATAAAAAGACTAAAAAATAGGGCTGGGGGTGTATCTCAGAACTAGGATGCCCCTGGGTTCCATTCCCAGTACAAAAAAAAAAAAAACTTGCCAAAAGTCTGAAACTTTCCACACCTGACTCAGTTCGCTAATGTTTGGAATCTCAACTCCATTGTTTTAGAATTTCTGTGTTCACTGAACCAGAAAAAGGAAATGTTAAGTCATTACTTACCATTCCTACCATGCAAACAGCATATGGCAGATATGAGGAAACAACCAATAATCAAACATGAAGGGCACTGACCTTGAAGAGTCCCTCTGATGTCTGTCGGGCTGTGTGGTGCTGCCTAGACTTCTATGAAAACCAACCACGGTTTAAAGGTTGACATTTACAATCAGATCTCAGAAATGAGATCATGATTCTCCTCTTCCATCCAAACCCATCTGTCTTCTTTCTTTTCTTATGTATTACTTTATTAAATAACAATGTAGGACAATCCTCTGTTCGGTCATTCGTTATTTATGTATTCTGTATCTGATTTTTAAAATAATTTAATCTGCTTTAAAAATTTCTCCAAGATAATGAAAAGATTATCTGACTTTCTTCTTTCTTCATCTAATTAATCTATTTTTTATTTATTTATTTTCTTGGTACTAAGGATTAAACCCAAGGGCATTCTACCTCTGAGCTACACCCCAGGCCTTTTTAAAAATATTTATTTTGAAACAGGGTCTTGCAAAGCTGAGGTTCTCACTAAGTTGCTGAGACCGGCTTTAAACCTGTGATCCTCTTGTCTCCACCTCCCAGGGATTACAGGTGTGCACCACCACCCTCTGCTCTGAACA
Organism: Muscardinus avellanarius; assembly: GCF_963383645.1. Classification (NCBI taxonomy): domain Eukaryota; kingdom Metazoa; phylum Chordata; class Mammalia; order Rodentia; family Gliridae; genus Muscardinus; species Muscardinus avellanarius. Next base: position 19,677,045 of record NC_137797.1, on the reverse strand, counting down.
TACAATTTCTTAAAAAGCCTAAAAGTCCACATGCAACACAGAGGAAGGGACTCCTGACCTGATGTGCTTGCACATAACTAAGTACAGAAGAACTACCATGTTCACTGAATTGGGACCTCGGTGCTTTCAGATACTGGAAACTTTCTTGAGCCTGCAGCACACAATGATCAGGAGACCATTCAAGGCACCTACAATCCCAACTAAACACTCAAGATAACATTGAACCTCTATATAGTTTTCCAAAGGGGGGGAGACAACTTTTAACAGTCAATAAGTCATTGGTAAAAGGGGATATTGCTTTTCTATTACAAAGTTCACACTTCTCTTTTTCCGTGTTTAAGCCCCACAAACTGCTAACCAGCCCCTTCCTCTGTGACTTAAAGGTGAAGAAGAGATAACCTAGTAGCCTCTGGTACTTGTTCAGCAGGGGTGCTATGAGCCTGTAGTAGCTGGCTGCACTGACCACAGTGAAGAAATATCCTCAGTGCCTGATCCTGGCTGAAGCTGTGACTTCTAAATTCTAGATTCTTCTGTGCATTTCCCCCAATTGTCAGAGTGATACACCCTGGCTGAATCAGCCAGATCATTTGAATGGGACTCTACATGTGTCTGTTTTTCTTTTTTAATATATTTAGTTTCCATACTGTCAAAAAAAAATCAGTTAAGTTGCCTAAATACTTTGGTCTTTCCGGCATTTGAATCGATTGCTGTGGTAACAGATATTCTAAGATAGGGACCTACAGTTTTATAAATTATGTTTTTCTCCATTTCCCCAGTAGCTTCACATTCAGATGCTCTGTCCTCTAGGGACAGGGGATAAAAACACGAGTAAAAATTCAATCTTCATACTCCCTTTGTGTTGCACTTTTTAAAATCAAAACTCCACATTGCACTCAAAACTTTGACCATATCGTGTAACTTCACATTGCTCCGGGTGTTTAATAAGATCTGAAATTATCAGGATAATGGCCGTAGTAACTAAGGAAGAGGGGGGAAAGCATTGGGCTCTGTTGCCTGTTCTCCAACCGCACTTCAGATGAAATTAAAATTGTACAACTCCATTGACTGGTCATCTTAAGACAAAGAACAAAAAGCTTAATCACAGATCTAGACGGGCAATTAGAGTCAAGACCACAGAAATCTAATTCTCCAAGCACATCCGTGCATAATAACCACTTTTGGAAATGTAGTCTATACTGAAAAGACTCAGTGTCTGTATAGAATCTGTGCTTTTTAATTACGAGACATTTCTCATGAAGAAGATGGGGGTGGGGGCGGCAGAGATGAATCCACAGGACCAGGGTAAGAGGACATACCCTCTCCACAGACTCTGAAACTGGCAGGTTTCAACATTTGTTTTATTAAACACACACACACACACACACACACACACACACACACACACGCAGTTCTCTTCTAAGAATTCACTATAAAACTCCTCTCAAAAGGCAATGTGGCAACAGCCAATAAACTAGTGTGGGGGATAGGCAAGACCAGTTCAAATACTGGCTCTGACTCTTAGTAGATGTGTGACTTTGGACACAATATTTACCCTCTCTGAATCTCTTCCCTCCTTTGGGATAAAAATTATCTACCTGAAATGAATTTTCACTTAACAATCCAATGAGATTCCATGTGGAAAAATTCCAGTTCAGCAAAGCCTTGGTAAGTGCTCTTTTTTTTTTTTTTTCTTCTCCCATCTCCACCAGGAATCCCTGTGCCTAAAAGTGAGTTCTCTTCCTTCATGGCTCTTGTAACTTGGCCTTTCAGTTTCCTGGTGGACCACAGGGGCCTGGAGAAGCACATCTTCCCTGTTGTGGTATAAAGTGGTCAAGGGCAACCACACATCCCACTCACGGAAGTAGGCCAGAGGACCACAGAATACCTCACACTTCAAGAGCATCAGTGCTTCTTAACCTTAAAAACCGAAAGGTTGGAACAACAGTATGATTTTGGGGTTAGTTCAAGTCCTCTGAGAAGCAGACATCAAGATGGGATAAATGTGTAAGAAATTGATCAGGGTAGACAACCACAGGAAAAAATGAGTAAAGATGAATCTGACTTTGAGGGAAAGAGAAGGAGAAGAGGAAAAAAAGGAAGGGAAAGTTCAGTTGAGTGGAAGCTTCCTAGATCTCCATGCAGAACTCTGTGTGGAGTCTTCAAGTCAAAGTCACTCCTCAGGGAAGTCCCAAGTCTGCTAGGAAAGGCCTGTCTCTGAATCCCTCCCATACTGGACCACCAGACAAGAGCACCCTTGGGAAGCTTGGTTTGGGCTACAGGTCTAAGAATTCTCATGCTTCCTGATTAGATTTCACATTGTCTCTGGTTATAAATATGACTTGAAAACTTGTCTATTTCAAAAAGGAACCCTTGGCCAATCTGGGATTCAGTAAGGTTTATATCTATGTACAGAAAGCTTCTAATGGCATTACTGGCTTTGCTCTACCTGGAGCCCTGGCCACACCAGAGGGAGGTTTTTATGGCATGTATTACTTCTATATATGTATATATATGGAAATACTAATGTATAGTAAAGTGTATAGAGATATTACATATGTGTAGTATACATACATGTATATGTATATGTATATGTACATGTATATGTATATGTATGTATGTATATATAGTCTAGAAATTGAACCCAGGGTCACTTTACCTCTGATCTACACCCCAGCCTTACTCTAATGCTTATTTTGAAACAGAATCTCACTAAGTTGCTAAGGCTGTCCTTGAACCTGTGATCCTTTTGTCTCGGCCTCCCAAGTACTGGGATTACAGGTGTGCACCACCAACCCTGGCTCAAACATATTTTTTGACAAGGCCACATCAAATGGAAAGAGAGGCTGGGAAATGGAGGCCAAGTGTGTACACAAAAGCAAGAGTAAACAGATTTGGTTAGCAATTCAGTCCCTCTCCTGAGAAGGGTCCAGTGTTGAGGCTTGAGGGCTGGGTCTTGGTCTAACTCTCAGTTCTACCTCCCTTTACAAGGTGAACCACAGTTTTGTTTTAAAAGATTTCTGCAGTTGGCTTCAAAACCTACCCACACACTGTGAGCTGCTTGAAAGCTTAGCTTAGGGCATTTAGTAAATGTTTTCAGGTGGAAAATTTCTATGAGAAAATGTGTTTTGAGTTATAAACAACCTATTTATAAACAGACGTTAGTAAGAAAACCCATCTGTACATTAGGAACTAAATATATAGGCGTGAGCATCAATGCATATGTTATATTTTTCAAAGCCTTGAGCTAGTGTGAAGTTGGATATAAGGTAATTGGTGATAGGCACTCATCCTTTGAAGAGATTATATGATTACCATCAGGGGGTGTTGGAGCAGAGGCATGTTAGGAAGTGACTTTCCATAATCATTTGGGATTTTCTCCATGCAATCTATAGTCTGCTGTAGATTTGCTACAGATCAGCTTAACACCATCAAGTTTATTCTTTACTTCTATGGGGTTTGTGGCAATACAAACGAATTAAAGATATAGCCTCACATTGACCTCCAATGAAGTCAAACATTTCATGATAGCAAAATTTTGTACCCTGACTTTGAATTATGGTGGAATTTTATTTTACACTCTTATGCACGTGTTAAAATGCCATTTCCAATATACGCTTGAAGATGATACTGGCATTCCAACCAACCACTTAGCTCAGGCAACAAACAGTGGTATCTTTTCACTTCAAGCTACATCACAGCTTCCTCTTCCTTTTGGTGATAAATAGCTCTTCAGAATTCCCTGACAACATAATCCTGAATGGCACTGACCATTTTAGAGCGGAGGCAGTATTATGGACTTGAAATTAGAACTAGGAAATGTTGAGGCTGCTGAGAATCTGAACAATACATTCCTGATTAGACAAACATACTTAGACTGTATCCCAGACGCACTTGGCATTATAAAATATTTTTCTAAACACTGATGAACACATAAATGGTACTGCATTTATGATGCCTGAGTTTATATTTGTGGAACTGGATCAGCGGTATCGGAGTATAGTAAAAAGATGTAGTCTTGGGTAAAGGAGTCACAAGACTGGAATATTTGACTCAGCTCTGCAGATGAATAAGTCATCTGATTAAGCTTTCGTTTAGCTTTAGCTTTGTAAAACTAAAATTTGGATTAAATGATTTAGCCCACATCTACTACACTATGTGATAGAGTTAACTTTTGGGAGTTTCCATTTCCATAACTAGAAAACTATTTATAAAGCTATCTACCCTTCTTTTCATCTCAGAATTTTCTTTAGAATCAATAGAGCCGGGCATGGTGGCGCACGCTTGTAATCCCCGCGCTTGGGAGGCAGAGAGAGGAGGATTACTAAGGTTTGAAGCCAGCCTCACTGGCTTAAGAGACCCTGTTTCCAAATAAAATATAAAATAGGTTTGGGAGTGTAGCCCGCAGGTAGAAGGGTTCCATCCCCAGTACCACCAAAAAAAAAAAAAAAAAAAAGAAAATATTTGGAGAACTGGGGTTGTAACTCAGTAGTAGAATATTGACAGATACTAAGACCCTGGGTCTAATCCCCAGTGTATCAAAATAAATGAATAAATAAAATATACATCTATATAGACACACATGTATGTGGGGGAGGTGTGGGTGTGTGAGTATATGGAAATTGTGAGGTGCTATGCAAATATATTTTCAAGGGAAATAGTGACACTCATAATACTGGACTCTTTTGCATATCTGCTTAATCTGGTAAATACAGTGGAGTTTAAGAATGGAGTATGCTAACCCTTCTGAATACCATTTGGGAATCTGAAATTCATTCCATTTTTTTTGCCAAGCTGTAGAAGACAGCCTACATCTAGGCAAAGAAAATTGTTTACCATCAGTAAGTGAGAAATATCGTCACAATACATAATAGATTATTACTAGTCTCGCCCCTTTTTATCCAAACCCGAATGTCCCCTAAAAGCTCTAATATATTTGTACAGAAACTACATCTATAGCTTCTGGTAGAGGCAAAGCATTACTGCCTTTAAGAAAGGCATAGGGCTGGGCGTGGTGGCGCTCACTTGTAATCCCAGTACCTGGGAGGCTAAAATAGAAGGATCACAGGTTCGCAGCCAGCCTCAGCTACTTAGTCCCTCTGCAACTTAGTGAGACCCTGTCTCAAAATAAAGAATAAGAAATAGGGCAGAAGTAGAATGCCCCTGGGTTCAATCTCCAGTACCACACACTTACACAAAAAGCATCATGTTCTATAAGACAATCAGATTGATTAAGGCTCAGGGAGTAACAGGAGAGAAGGAATAGAGAATCCAGGAGTGTGCACATCAGTTAAAGCAACCATGGGTGTGACAGCTAAATATTATACAATAAAACCCAGAATCATTGCTCCAAATATTCATAAAAACACCTAAACAACACATCCACATCTCTCGTTTCTTGTTTTCCTGTGATCTAGGCAGAGTCCTAGGAAATATTCTGGCCATGGCCAACAGTGGGGACTTCAGAGTCACTCCTTGGCAGGTCTGAATTCCATCCATATCACTCACCATCTCTGAGAAATTAGGCAAAGTGCTTAAAATCTCTGAGTCTTTGTTTCCTCCATATTAAGGAAACTATTTCTCAATTTCTAATGGTAAAGGGGCATTGATGGAGAGGGAGGTTATTGCAAAACTTAGATAGGAAACAAGATACCTAAAATCTTAACACAGTACCTGACACATAGTAAGTGCTTAGTAACAGGTAGCTATTGGATTATTACAGTTAGCAAGATTATCAATACTCAGTATGACCAAGAAAACAAGGTTCTCTTATCTCATAATCTGACCTCATTCTCTTCTAATTATTTACTCCCAAAGAAGCATTTCATTCCCTCCTTCTCCCTACCTCTCCTCTCTTGGGGTGTGTGTGTGTATGTATTTGTGTGTGTGGTACTGGTGATGAAAACCAGGGGCATTCTACCTCCAAGTCACACCATCAGCCCTTTTTTTAATTATTATTATTTTGAAACAGAATCTCACTGAGTTGCAAAGGGCCTCACTCACTAAGTAGCTAAGGCTGTCTGCAAACCTCAATTCTCTTGTCTCAGCCTCCCAAATTATGGGTTTACAAGTGTGTGCCCCCATGCCCGGCAACAGTTGCTTTTTAATGGCACAAAATTTCATGTATGCTGAGATCAAACTATTCTACTTGGTAACTTCCTTATCTATGATTACTAAACACAAAAATCTTTAGCCTTTCAATAAATTTTGTTATCACTTAGGGGAGATGGTTGTTTTTCTCTGTATTCTACATAGTTTCCCCCATTTGGGGTATTCTATCTATATACAGATTAGAAAAGACACCAAGAAATCTCCCAAGTATATCCTAGTACTTGGGAGGCTGAGACAGAAAGATCACAGGTTTGAAACCAGCCATAAGAACTTAATGAGGCTCTCAGTAACTTAGCAAGAACCAATTTCCAAATTTAAAAAAATTTAAAAAGGGTTGGGGATGTAGCTCAGAGATTGAATGGCCCTGGGTTCAATCCCCAGCACCATACACAAAGAAAAAGAAAAAGGAAAGTTAGATTTATTTCAACCAAAACTCTAACCAAGTGCTTCCATTTCAAAATTTAAATAACCTATACCAACAGAAAATTTAATTAACAAATACAAAAGTAAAGTGTCATACAATGTGCCAGGGAAAAAACCTTATTAATGAGTGCAATCACATTTTTTTAAAAAAAAAGCTCTAAGCCAGGCATGGTGGCACACGCTTGTAATCCCAGCATTTGGGAGGCTGAGACCAGAGGATCACGGTTTGCGGACAGCCTCAGCTACTTAGTGAGGCCCTCTGCAACTTAGTGAGACCCTGTTTCAAAATAAAGAATAAAAGGTGTGGTAGCACACGCTTGTAATCCCCATGCTTGGGAGGCAGAGACAGGAGGATCGCGCAGGTTCGAAGCCAGCTGGCATAAGAGACCTTGTTTCCACATTAAAAAAAAAAAGAAAAAGGCCAGGCGTGGTGGCGCACACTTGTAATCCCCATGCTTAGGAGGCAGAGACAGGAGGATCGCGCAGTTTCGAAGCCAGCCGCACTGGCTTAAGAGACCCTGCTTCCAAATAAAAATGAATATATATAAAAAAAAATCAGTCTGGGAGTATAGCCTGGAGGAAGAAGGGCTTTCAGGAACTCCAGTACCAACCACCAAAAAAAAAAGTATAAAATAGGTCTGGGTGTGTAGCCCATGGGAGTGTAGCCCGGAGGTAGAAGGGCTTCCAGGAATCCCAGTACCACCAAAAAATAAAAAATAAAAATAAAAAATAAAGAATAAAAAATAGGGCAGGGCAAGGGTGTAGCTCAGAGGTTGAATGCCCTTGGGTTCCATCCCCAGTACCGCAAAAAAAAAAAAAGCTCTAATTGAAAGTTCAGTCTTTATGTTAAATACCACTAGTGTGTGATAAACATTTTTAAAAAACTTTAGTTAGGTGCAATAATCAAATATAAGATGTTAGCAGTCCAATAATCGATATAGTTTTCATCCTTATATACAGGACTTTGTCATTCTGAATCCCAAATTTAACCTGTGCAGTTTCTTAAGATTCACTGGGTTACAGATAGGTTTTTTAGGGCTGGTGGAATAGCCAAACTTACCTTGCTTGCAGTAGGCCCTGGATTTGATTCTAGACCCCCTCCCCCAAAAAAAGAAGTTTTCATTGCCCAAGGGCTGGTAAAGGAAATGCGTGTGACAGTTGCATTTATAGGATGATTATGTGATTCTGTTAAGGGATGATTATGTGATTCTGTTAAGCAGATGAGCGAGTGAACTGAAGCAAACTGCATACAAGTTGTGACCTGTAGCTGTCTCCTGGATCAGTCTTTTAAAGGTAGTTTTCTCGTTGATTTGAATGCAGCCTTGTTTTACTCCTAACTAAGAGGCAATCTCCTCCATTCTGGGAGTTGAGTGGGAGACTCAACGACTTGGGAATTCTCTCCCATTTCAAGGGCCCACACAACTGCGATTGCCATTTGCACATAAGCCTGGAGACAAAGCAAACCCCATGGGGAAGAAAAGGGTCCAATGAATTCACCCAAAGTACAAATTACCTCGAGATTTGGTTTCTCCTTTTTGTAAAACTAACAAGTGAATCTTAGGAGTTGGGACAAAAACCCCACTGAAGTGAGCCTCTGAGAGACATGTGGCTGGTGAGGACACCATTTTCATGATAATTTGATAATGTTTCTGCAAAGTGGGGGTAATTTACTCCAGTAAAATCCAGCTAATAGCCTTGTAGATTTGAGGCCTTCAACCAGGAGGCCACAGAAGGCCTTGGGCTGTCTGGTGTCTGCAGGCTCCCCCATCTTTTTTTGCCCTTTCTGGGGCCCATCCTGCCTCTAGCACCTCAAAGCCAGGGCCTGCAGGACAAGCCCAGCTGGGTTTGAGGGAGCCAGAGAGTATGGGGAGAGGCAGGCAGGGTAGAAGCCCTGGCGCTTATGATAGTCAGACCCTGAAAGGCATTAACCTGCCAAGTCTCACTTTTGGGGGGAAGGGGGAAACCAAAAAGAAGAAAAATTATCTTTTAAAAGCATATCAATACTATTCGTTTTCTTTCCTGATTATAAAGATAATATACATTCATTATAGAGGTTTAAAAACCAGAACAACCTCAAAAGGAGACAAAATCACTAATGCTGTCTAGATTTCTTGATTCGGTTCCTGCCAGTTGTTTTTCTGTGCAGATTTTAATTACTTTATGCAAATGTATCATGCATGATGAATATCTTTTTAGAAAATCTGAGTTCTCATCGCCTATGTGTATAGTAAAATTTTTATAATGTTTGCATTATTGGATAATACAGGTGGTTTTGATTATTGAGTAACTATAAATAACATTTCAGCAAAGATCCTTATCCAGAAATCTTGACCTCACAGTCTCGTAATGCTTTAAAGACGGATCCTCAGAAAGGAGGAGAGGTATCAAAGGATGTGGATGTTTCATTCACATATTTGATACTTAAAATCAAGTGGAATTGCTTTTTGGAAAAGCTGCAGCAGTTATTATGTTCTGCAGCAGAGTAGGAGAGCCCTATATTAACACACTCTCACCAACACTGTTATTAAATTGTGCTAATTTGATAAGCAAAAATTACAGACCCAAAGTAACCTTTTTTTATTTAGAAGTACAAAATGCATTTTGTTGCTTTTTGGTTTGGGGGGTGTTTTTTGTGGGTCTGGGGATGAAACCCAGGGGCATTCAACCTCTGAGCTACATCCCCTGTCCTATTTTTTATTCTTTATTTTGAAACAGGGTCTCACTGAGTTTCGGGGACCTCACTAAATAGCTGAGGCTATCCACGAACCACAATCCTCTGGTTTCTTATAACATTAGCATTTTGAGCCCACTCAGAAAGTGAAAAAATGAGTCACTGGAAACTGAAAGTGACCTCGGGAGCCTGTCATAGAGTGGAGATGAAGTGATGCACGCCCACGTCTCTGATGTCAAGAATTGCCAAAAACTTCTCTACTCGACCTAAACAGGTCGGCTGTGTGTAAAAGGATAGCAAAGAACTTGGGGCTAAAATCCAAGAATCATTCTATCTCCTCTTCCAGTACTCCTAAATAGAGGCTTTCAGTGAAGTAAAACCTGCTTTGAATGTAGAAAGAATGGGCAGGTGGAGGACGCTTGTAGCTGATTTGCTATGCCTTTTTCTTTTCTCTACAAGTTTTTCAAAGTCTTTGCAACATTGCTCCAGGCAGGTTCCTGCAGCCCCACAGTTCTTTGACTTCACCTTATGGAGGGAAGGAATCATGAAATGTGATTTTTTTTTTCAGAATAAACTAAAGCAAAAGATGATTAGGAGGCTCAGTCTATTCTGGAGCTATCTCAAGAAACTATCTAAAATCAAATAGTGTTGACGCCTCTCCATCTCTCTGTGTTTGCTCCTAAGCTGTCTGTGCCTTCTCATAAGTGAGAATGTGAAGGACACAGCCAAGGGCATCCCCTGATACCACCCTTTATATCTAAAGCCTCCTTTTAACTTTCGCATCCCAGTCTTTTCTCCCTCGAATCCTACTCTGATTTTGGAACATGGACACAAACTCTACCCAATGAAAGGAGATATCTTAATCCCCTTCCCTTGAATCTGGGTGGACTTGGGACAGCTTGGACCAGTAGCATGTAGAAGGGAAGCGACTTGACTCTTGGGGATACATGATCAAAACCATTCAGCTTCCTCTTGGTCTGCTGGGAACACACGGTAAGCCACCACGTGAGAGAACCCACTGCTGAGGCCGCCATATTGGGAGGAAGTTCAGGCCACAAAAGGAGAGGCTGTGGGTAGACATGCTGATTGACAGCTCCAGAACAACCCAGCCCTCAAATCACCCCAGCTCAGGTGCCAGGCATGGATGAAACATCCTTGATCATTCCAGGCTCCCACCTCTGCCTCATGTCTTCCCAGCTAATGCCCGGACCTCACCTCATGAGACAGAGGCACATGGCACTGGGCACCCTGCCTGAATTCCTGACTCGCATGGTTAAGGAGGATCTTGGAGTGACTGCTGTTCTACACCCCTGGGATCCGGGGCATCCTCTGTGCAGAAGGAAGCAGCTATGATGCTTATCCACCACATTCCTCTCAGCTCTTCTCCTTTCCTTGTTAATTTGTGAGCTACCAGTCCCCTCATTCTTCCAACACCCTCTGAGGATTTGGTTGGGGCATGCATAACAATATTTAATTACAGTGTTTCATATTTGCATTGAAAAAGGCACTTGAAAGTCCCCTGGAACACAGGAGACAACCTAGAAATAGGCTTTTCTATCAGCACTGAAATGTCTGAGATATTTTATCTGCTCTTCTTTGTCATCTTCTTCCCGATGCCTACCCACATTTCTGATATAAAGATGCACACCTGTAATTTCACTACATGGGAGGCTGATACAGGAGGATCACAAATTTGAGGAAAACAGCTTCAGCAAGTACTGAGGCTCTCAGCAACCTAGTGAGGCTCTGTTTCAAAACAAAAAGTAAAGATTGAGCTGGGGTGTAGCTCAGAGATAGAATGCCCCTGGGTTCAATTCCCAGTACCACACACACACACACAAAAAAAAATCTCCCAACTTTCCATATTCAACCTAAATAGAGTTTCATCATGCAGAACAATATAATGAGCTATTTGTTAAGTGTTCTATTAAACACATTATCTTTGCATTTTGCGTATATATATATATATATTTTTTTCATCTTGTTTTACTAAAGGAAAAAATGTGGCTTAGAGAGATCTGGGAATATAACCCTAAATGGCAGAGCCAGGATTTGAACCCAGAGTCATGGAGTACCACACCCAGGTCTTAACCACTACATTACAGAGGAAAAAATTGTAATCCTTCTCTCATTTGACTTAAAATCTGGGAGATCATTACCCCAAGACCCTTTCCTTCTTTAAAACCCAAGGTCACTACTTACAGGTTAAAATTTTTAACACAACTTTTTAAAATTTTTTGAACTTAAAAAATATTTCAAACTTAAAAGATTTTTTAAACTTAAATTTTTTTTATTTATTTTTTTGGTGCACTGTATTCATACATCATAGTGGGATACAAACTTTTGTAGACATACATGCACACATCACCCAGTCAGCTCCCACCCAATCCCCACCCCATTCTCTCCCCATCCCTCCTTCCGATGCTTGGCTTAGTGGTTGACATCTAGTATTATAGCAATTTATCAAAAATTAAAAATGATAATCTCACATAACAGTTTCATTTGTCTGATACCAAGCTTTTGATGACTTAAAGATAACATTTCAATATTTCTTTTTGCTTTCTTTCTTACCAGAGAATATTTTTTCTATTTTTTTAGTGAAACTATCATATATTTATATATTTATTTTTCAGAAAAAAGTCTATCCTGATATGGAATATAGATTCTAGATACCCAAAACAATCTTGAAAAAGAACAAAGCTAGAAGATATATATTTTCTGATTTCAAACCATATAAAGCTACAATAATTGAAACAGTGTAGTACTGTTCTAAAGACAGATATATAAACCTTTGGAGTTAAATACAAGCCTAGAGCTAAATTCTTCCCTATATTATCAAGTTATTTTTGACAAGGTTTCCATGAACCTTTGGTGGTGGAAATAATAATCTTTTAACTAAATATTGTTGAAAAATAATAATTACATGGAAAAGAATAAAATTGGACCCTTACCTAATCCCATATACAAGTATTAACTCAAAATAGATAAAAGACCTAAATATAAATCTTAAGACTATAAACTTTTAGGAGAAAATCTGGGTCATAAAACCTCACAACATTGAAATTGGCAGTGATTTCTTGGATATGATTTCAATGGCACAGGCAACAGAAGAGTATACAAACTACCTAAAAAATTAAAAAAAAATATTGTATATCCAAAGACAATGTAAACAGAGTTAACAGTTACTAATAGAATGGGATAAAATATTTCCAAATGCTATATCTGAAGGTATATTAATATTCCAACTAGAAATCCTAAAAATTAACAACAATAAAGGCAAACAATACCATTTAGAGATAGGTAAAAGACTAACATAAATAATGAATCTCCACAAATAACCAATCTTAGTTGTCTGTTGGATAGAAAATCTTGTTTCTCTGGTTCTGGTGAGTGTTACCTATTTCTTCTTTGTAGTAAATCTCTTTGAGTATTTTCTCTAGCGCTGGTTTTGAAGACATAAATTCCTTCAGTTTCTGTTTGTCATGGAAACTTCTTATTTTTCCATCTAATTTGATAGAAAGTTTTGCTGGGTAGGAAATTTTTGGCTGGAAGTTGTTTTCTTTCAGAGTTTGGAATATGTTACTCCAAGCCCTTCTGGCTCTCATGACTTGGTTTGGGAAGTCTGGAGTGATTCTAATTGGTTTGCCTCTGAATGTCACTTAGCCCTTTGTTTTTGTTGCCTTTAATATTCTCTGCTTGGCTTCCACATTGGTCATTTTGACAATTATGTGGCGTGGGGATCCTCTTCTCCGATCCTGTCTAAAGGGAGTTCTATAAGTTTCCTGGACCTGTGTATCAACCTCTTGCTCTAGGTTTGGAAAATTTTCTGCTATTACTTCCTTGAAGAGATTGTTGATCCCTTTGGTTTCACTTTCTTTTCCCTCCTCTATTCCAATTATTCTTAGGTTAGCTCTCTTAAAATGGGCCCATATTTCTTCAATGTCAGATTCCTGCTGTTGGATATTTTTTTCTAGATTAGAAACTATGCGTTCATTTTTGGAATGATCATCTTCTAAGAGCAAGATTCTGTTCTCCATGTGGTCTAATCGGTTGTTTGTGCTTTGAATTGAGGCCTTTACTTCATTAATTGCATTCTTTATCTCTTTTTGGCTCTCTCTGAGTTCTTTTCGAAGCACCTCTATTATTTCTACAGTTATTTTCCTGATTTGATCTTCTAGAAATCTCTGATTTTCTGTTTTATCGGGTTCTGATGTTGTGGGGTTGTGGGCATTCATTGCTCCATTGTTATTCCTCTTTCCCATGATTTCGGAAGTTTGTGCCTTCTCTGGGTTCTTCCCTTGGGTCACTATGACTTCACTTAAGGTGCTCTGGATCTCGAGTCTGTAGTATCTCAGACCCCACTACTCCTTTACTGGGTTGTATCACAGAGTCTCTGACCCAGGGAGTCGATAGAGGCTGCTTTAAACTATGGGGGGTGCCAGGTTGCACGTTCTCCTATGGTGTGATATCTCTGTCACTGCCACTCCCCCACTGGGTCAAGTCCCAGGGAGTACAGTACTGGGATTTCTCCTCTGTGGCCCGCAATTTTACTCACTGTTCTTGAGTTCGCAGATGTAGCTGTACTGGACTTGGTGAATTCGCTGCTGCTGCCGCCGGTGGCAATATGGTGCCGTTGCTATGTACTCGGCCGTGAGGCTGGCTTATTTCTTCTTGGTTTTGAGTTCCACTCTGAGTCCCTGCAGTGTGTGCTGAGCTCAGCCACTGGGAGCTTTAGATGCTCCCTGCGCTGAAAAATCCTGCCTGGCTGTTCCGCAGCGGCTCAACACGGCTTGCTGTAGCCGTCCAGTGAACTCGCCGCTGCCGCCGGCAGTATGGCGCTGCTGCCGCGTCCTCGGGTGTGAGGCCGGTGTATCTCCTCTGTGGCTCTGAGCTCTGTTCTCAGTCCGCTTTCTCTCTGGAGCCTGGTGATTTTTTTGTTTCTTTGGTGATGGTGTTTTCTGGCTATGAAAGGTGCTGATTTTGTGGTAATGGAGATTGGTTGTTAGCGGGGCTCTTAAGCCCCGCTTTTCTCAGTCGCCATCTTCCCGGAAGTCTCACCTTAAATTTTTTTAAACTTAGAGACAATCCTTAAACTTTTATCCACTTCTTCTTTTTCTAATTTAATACTATTTAGTAATAAGCTCTATTTAGTAAATTGTACAAATAGTGAATTTGATGTCTTCATTACATATTATACCCAGTTATTGGACAGGAGTAAAAGGCACAAGAGAGGTTCTGTTTCAGGGTTTCCCTTTGAGCCCCAAGCCCCTTCCTGGGAGAGCTACCTGCCATAACTCCTTCCCCAGGACACTGTTTGTCCTTCTTGATCAGAGATCCATAATGTGGCTTAGCATGAGAAGCTTAGCTCAAATAGTTCCAGAAACCCAAATGAGGCTGACAAGAAGAAAACCTAAAGAACTGTGAGAGGAAAGGCTAAAGTTCACGAGGAACACTGGGGCGAAGGAGGCCATGGTGACCCCTGAGGACACCGGAGAGCCAGCTGGGTCGAGGGGAGAGTGGACACCTACTCAGAGAGAAGCAGAGAAAGGCTTCATGCCCATCAGAAAGATGGGCTCTGAGAAAAGCTCATCCCTCATGGGCAGCAGGTCCTGCTGGCTTTTCTGTTCCATTTCCAGGACATGTATATTCAAAACAAAGATCTATCGTTCTCCCTGGAGAAGATTTAAGGGCTTTTCCACTTTTTGCAGCAGATCCCAAGTACTGGGATTACAGGCATGTGCCACTACACACAAAGTTCTTTCATTAAAATGGATGCCCAAAATACTCCCATGGTGAGAATCTCAAAAAAATGAGGGAGGGACACAGAGTCAAACACAAGTCCTCAGAACATTCCCACAGTCTTATCATTTGGAATATTAAAAATGAGAATTACAAAGCCTTTCAGTCTATCAAAGAACAAATTACAGCCTGGCGTGGTGGCGCACGCTTGTAATCCCCACGCTTGGGAGGCGGAGATAGGAGGATCGCGTGGGTTCGAAGCCAGCCACACTGGCTTAAGAGACCCTGTTTCCAAATAAAAATATAAAATAGGTCTGGGACTGTAGCCTGGAGGGCCAGGAACCCCAGTGCCACACACACACACACACAAAAAAAAAAAATTACATACAGTCATCTGTAATGTGAGAATAATTAATAGTACTTGATCCCCTTTTTTGTTTGAAGAGGAAATGTGTAAATGCATGTAAAACTTTAGACTAAATCCCTCCCACTTAGTATATGCTCTATATAGAAAATATGATCCTATGATACTAATTGAAATATGGGTAGATACTGTACAGTCATTTGATAGGTGAAGGCACAGATATGCAGAGGGACCCCAGGCTCTTCTAAAGGTTAGACAGTAAATAAATGGTGACTAAGTCTTTGGGGCTTTGCCTCATCCATCCATCAAGTCCCCAATATTCATAGAATGTCAGGCAAATGTGACAGGCAATTCCTGCCACCACACAATTTACAGTCAAATGCTCTTTCCCCAAATCTTAGCAGTTACTATAATAAAAGAGTGGGCTAGCTAATTGTTCTTTGTCCTGTGCCTTGCAAATGAGATTAAGTCAAGCCAATGAAGAAGCAAAAGAGTAGAAAGGTACGCATCTCCCAGTGTCCTGAAATATTGGAGGTGGTATCTCCTGGGCTCCCACCATATTGTAATTCTTTGGATAACTACCTTGCCCTATGCCTCAGCCCAAGACTCTCAGCTCCCAGCGAGCAGAAACTGTCCAGAGAGTTACACAGAGGAGGTACATATAAAAACTGGTTGATTTTAATTGAATAAATACGCTGTCTTATATCAGTACGAATACCATGATTTGTCTTAATGCTCAAGTTAGTCTTAATTTTTAACGTCGCCCCAAAATTTTTCATTCTCTCAAGTTCTTTTTTTTCTCTCTCTCTCTCATTTGTTTGGGATTCCCCAGCCCCTGAAGGTTTTTCAGTTTCAGAAGCTGTCAATGGGACCACCATCACAAATAACATTTACATGCATTTCCTTAAGACTGACTTCTAAGAAGATGGGGAAAGGAAAAAAATAATAATAAGCAAAATGGTAGAAAAGAGAGAAAATGAAGTTGAGAAAGACATTAAACACCTAATCACATGTGACAAAGTAGTATTAAAACTATCAAAAGGAAAATTATAAGGTGCCATTCTGTCCTCTTCTTTTTCCCACCCAGTGCATATGCATGTGTTCACACACACACACACACACACACACACACACATACACACACACTGAAAGAGACAGAGACAGAGATCAAGAATGATTACTACAAAAATTAGTGTGGAAGACTTTGGAGTATTTTTTTAGTAAACTTTATCATAAAACTCTAAATAAATATTTATTTATAACTATGAACACATACACACACACATGACTGAACCCAAGGGAATTCTACCTGTGAGCTATAACTCCAGCCCTTTTTATTTTTTATTCCGAAACAGGGTCTTGTTGGTATTGCTAAGGCTGGGTTCAAACCTGTGATCCTCCTATCTCAGCTTCCCAAGTACTAGGCTTAAAGGTGTGTAATACCATGCCTGGTTAGAACTATGATCATTTTGAATTATAAAATTGCTGGTGCTCAAAGAAATCTATCATCCAGAAAGTAGTTCTGGCTTTAATTGAAGCCACTGTTTTTAATTAATTTAATTTACCCAAACTAATTTTTTTCATCATTATTGATGTATTTCGTTCATTTCAATTCAAAGAAGGGCAATTTTGAGATCAAAACAGATTTCTATCGAAGCCTAAGGTTACAAAGTCAACAGTGTTGGATGCTAATGGGTGGTTTCTGCCCTCACGCATCAGAAGATGAGAAAACAGCAGGATCACTTGGAAATTTCATAAATTCTCAACATCAAACAGTTTGGAATTAGCAGAGAAGAGGTAAAGGTTTAGAGACCCTCGAGATAATCTTTTCTAAATTAGGCTTCTCTCCTGATTAAGTCAAAGGGTTTTTTGGAGAATACAATATGAAATTTTGTGTGGCACACGCTCACGTGTGTGCATGCGTGCGTGCGTGCATGCATGTGTGTGTGTTATAGCAAGCGCTCTGATATGGTTAAAGTTTCCTCCTCAGTGGAACCATGTAGATTCAGAAAAAGCCATCTTCCATTGAGAAGACAATTGTCTTCTATAGAGACAAGAAACAAATGCCCATGACCCGGGTCACCTTGTCGCAGCGGGCCTTTGCTGCGGCTTCCTCTGAGCAAACACAACAGAGTCGGGCATAGTCAATCCCGCTGGCCCACACTGGGCCCCTGCCGTTGTTGCTATTTGCCCTTCCTATTAATCTGTCAATGTGCTAGTCAAACATGCAAAACAATATGGTGGGCGCATAGTTGGATTGGCCATTGCTAAGTAACTTTGGCTGAAGATGAAGAAATAGAACCTCCAACTAACAAATGTGAGGCCCAATCTGATTGTTAGAAAATGTCCAACAATGCCAGCGCATCACGATTTTTTTTAGGGTGGCTGTGATTTAGCATCCCTCTCACCCGAAAAGCGTGGTCCCAATAAATGACATTCTGTTCCCGAATCTAAATTCAGGTCTTGTCATTGTTCCTATCAATGTAGGGCAGGATTGTCTGAATGTTTTGCAGAATAAGGTATCTGTTAGAAGATGCCATCGCCGGATACCAAACAGACTATCAAAGAACTTAGTCTGGTAGATAGGTGAGCCCTGAGTAAACTGAAATATTTTTTAATTGAAAAACATATTACGAGGTTTTTGCTTCCACAGGGACTTTACCATTCCCTGGATGTTAAAATGCATAACTTCATAGTTCCAGAAGGTAATCTAAATGATCCCACTTCTATTCCACTAGAATTAGCACAAAAGATAGAGCCTATTTACTATCCCATCCTTGGAGCCTCAAGAGAACATATGATGTATAGATGAGTAGCAACTGTCAAAGACATACCCTGGTAGAAACGCACATTTCCCTGCCCTTTTCAAAAATGAGTTGGAATAGGCAAAGTTGGTGGCTGTTCATGAATTTGGGATACCATGACTAAGTACAATAAAGAGAAAGAAATGGATATTGAAGTCAGGCTGACTGAGAAGGGGGGGGGGTTCAAATTTCCCTATTTGCTAGCTGTTTATTTATTAGCTTAGCAACCTCTGGCAAGTATTTAAGTGCTCTTAGACATGTTCATTCACCTACAAAATGGGAAAAATAGGACTGTATACTATAAAAGTCAGAGCATTTTGACTCCTGGCTCTGTCTTCATTTTCTCAACTTTTTACTTTTCCACAAAGCATAAATAGCTCTGGGATCATATCCTTGCTGTTTGGGGCCCAAGAAGAAGAAAACTCTTTTCCCATCTCAAAGTCCAAAATTTGAAAGGAAGATCACTGATTGGCTTCACCTGGGTCATGTAACAATCACTAGACTCTGACTACAAATATTCCAATTGGTCCAGACTAGGTCACATGCCCATCTTGACTGACAGCTGAGATTCTAAGATACCATGTGTGGGATTTCCCAGAACTACTGTTAGGAATGGGGAAAAGTAAGTTCCTAAAAGAAGCATTGGGGAGAAAATACTTTTCTTGGATAGATAAAACAATGAATATGTACTCCATAATCTATGATGTGAGAAGATTAAATAAAATATATAAAGGATTTAGCAGCTGGTGCATAATAAATATTCCATAAATGGTATTAGAGAAAATGACAATTATTTTATCATTATTATTACTGATCTCTGCTCTCAAAAAAATAAAAGCAATATTAGGGATATTCAAAGAAGGATATTTAATATTTCCTATGAGTTTATCCCTTGCTGCTGCCTGTTTTAAGTATGGTATACTCAGCTTGTAAAAACCAAATAGCACTCTCAGTGAAATAAATAAAATACAGGACTATGCCTTTTGAATTTCATTTGGAATTCAACCCATAATTCAAATTACAGAGATTCCATTGTGCTCCAGGTTACTGAAGAAAATGTTATATTAGGGAGCAAAATTTTTTCATTGGCTGACTCATGCATTTACTTGAAGTGTTCTGTGCCAAGCACTGGCCTAGACCCTGGGTGACAAACAGTAAAACTGCCCTTGCATCTGGGAGCTTAGCCTTTCAAGAGAACCAGAGAGGAATGAGATGGAAGCACACACCTGTAACCCCAGTACTTGGGAGGCTGGCACAGGAGGATCACAGGTTCAAGGCCAGCCTTGGTAACTTAGCAAAACTCAGCAATCTAGAACGACCTTGTTTTGAAACAGAAAAATAAAAAGAGGGGCAGGGGTGTAGCTCAGAGGTAGAATGTCCCTGGGTTCGATTCCCAGTGCCACATAAAGATAGAAGGCAGGGAGAAAGGGGGACAAGGAGGGATGGGGGAAGAAGAGAAGTGGGAAGGGAAGAGGAGAGGAAGAGGCATGGTCAGAATATAAAGGATAGATTCTAGATAGAGATCATGGTAGGCACCCTGGGCAGATATATAAACCAAGTTAGGGAGTATGCCACAAGAACCCTTGGGGGACAATATTCCCCAGCCAGGGAGATTAGGTGAGCCCTGAGTCTGGAGTGTGGCAAGATGACCAGAAGAAAAAGAGCAGGAGGGAAGGGACAGGAGTAATGTTAGAGAGTTCACTCCCTGCCCCCAACCACACAAGGTGCCATGTCCTAACACTTGGAACCTATGCATATATAAGCCTCTGTGGTACCAGGAACCCTACAGCTGTGAAGATGTACAGAACCTGTAGATGGGGAGGTGGTACTGAACTATCTGGGTGATCCCCATCGGATCTCAAAGGTCCTTAAATGTTGAAGGGGATGGAGGAATGCCACCTGAGCGAGATTCAACCTGCTGTTGCTGGCTTGGAGGATGGAGGACAAAGAACCAAGGAGTTTAGTTGGCTTCTAGAAGTTGGAAAAGGCAAAGAAATGGAATCTCCCCAAGTCTCCAAAAAAATGTGCTGGCAGGCAAATTTTAACCCAGTAATACCTATGTTATGCCTCTTACCTAGAGAACTACAGGACAACAAAGAGGGGTCATTTTAAGTCACTAAGTTTGTGACAATTTGTTACAATGTCAATATAGGAAAACAAGTCAGTATCATTCCTAACATTACCATAGTGTTCTTACTTTCTTTACCTGTCAATGAAAGTTTCTTCTTGCCTTCTATGGAAAATCTAGACTAGTATAACTTTTCAGAAACTCTCTATGGGTTGCTTTAAAGTTATTACACCACACATGCTCCCCCTTTATGAGCAGAGCCAACTTAGTAATCCACAGAAGAATAACAAAGGAACATAAGCTGTGTCTCTCAGGTGTTCCTAAAAGAAATGTAATGGGGGGGGGCAAAAATTATTTTATGAAGCCATATAACATTATGCTCATGTTTACAATTATGTAGATTAAAACGGAAACTGAAGGGAACAACAATGAATAAAATCAACAGCAACTAATCCAGGATCAAAATTAGCAGCTGATATGGAGCAAATCTATTGACCTAAAAGATAAGTAGGAAGACATAGCATCTCTCATACACTACCTGCATCTTGTTTGTGAAGAGTTTGATTATTAGTTAGCAAGAACACTGCTTCTCCCATCACTCTATTCCATATCACTTTAGACATCCATTTGTGAGTTCAACTCCTACAAACAGATGGATAAAGAAAGAACTTACAATAATGAAACAATGAAGAAATTAACATCTTTAAGATACTGATTCATCCTATCCATGAACATAGTATTTCTTTCCAGTGACTTTGAATGACACATTACACTTTTCTAAATAAAGGTTTTAACTATCTATTGTAAAATGTAGTCCTAGGTATTGATGGGTTTTTGTTTGGTTGGTCATCAGTTTGGTATTTTGGGTTTTCTTGAATTTTTTTATTGTTTGAGTTTGTTTTTGCATTGTGAATGGTATCTTTTTGTGTGTGTGTGTGGTGGTGGTACTGGGGTTCATGGAAGCCCTTCTACATCCAGGCTACACTCCCAGACCTGTTTTATATTTTTACTTGAAAACAGGGTCTCTTAAGCCAGTGAGGCTGGCTTCCAACCTGTGCGATCCTCCTGTCTCTGCCTCCCAAGCGTGGGGATTACAAGCATGCACCACCATGCCTGGCTCAGTCCTGTGAATGGCATCTTTTAAATTACATGTTTCTAGCCGGGTGTGGTGGCACACGCTTGTAATCCCCATGCTTGGGAGGTGGAGACAGGAGGATCACGCTGGTTCTCAGCCAGCCGCGCGCACTTAGGAGACCCTGTTTCCAAATAAAAATATAAAATAGGTCTGGGAGTGTAGCCCAGAGGTAGAAGGGCTTCCAGGAACCCCAGTACCACCAAAAAAAAAAAAAAAATTACATGTTTCTAAACATTTCCAGGGTATAGAAAAGTAATTTAATGTGTTGTTTTAATACAGCAAGTTAGCTAAACCCTCACATCAATTCTCACATTATGTAGAATATTTGAAGATTTTGATGTGAACAACTATGTCTTGTTAATATTGATGGCTTTCTTTCCTTTTTTCAAATTTCTATAAAATTTTTGTCTTATTGCACTAGTTTGCATCTCTAAAATAATGTAAATAAAATGTGGTGGTTGTAGGCATCTGTACTTTTCCCCAAAATATATTTACTGTGAAGAAAATATAAGTTAAGTCCTTGAACAGGCCCCTGTAAGTACTAGGAGTCACTAGGATTCAACAGTTACTAGGTTTTAGCAAAAATTCTAGTTTGACTGTAGAAGCCTAGTGAAATTGGAAAGTATTTCTGATAAATCACTTTGAAAGGTCTCAGAAAGAAATACTTAAAATTCTAAGTCTTCAATATTCATGTTTTTTCTTCTCGCACATTTTGATGCATAATTTGTATTACAGATCTGAGGCTTGAGTTTGAGGTATTTCAATCAAAGGAAAGATGAGACTTTTTTACAAAGGTATTAAAGATTTTTTAAAAGTTCAGATCTATAAAAATAAGAGGAGGTAGTATTGATAGATCAATAAATACTAACACTCATGAAATCAAGCCCCCAAAATAGAAGTGCCAGTCTTCTCATAAGCGTGTATGGTTGGTTGTTCTTGATGTTAACAGGAATTTGTACATTTCCCCCATCAAGTATGATGTTTTCTGTATTTTATTTGTTTAATTCTTTGGTAGGTGCCTTTGTCAAGTTAAATATGCTCCCTTCCATTATTAATTTACAAAAAAATTCTTAGTTTTGCTTTTAAATTAGGGATAGGTGGTAAATTCTATTGAATGCCTTCTCTGTATCTTTTAATTTTGTATTTTTCCTTTTAATTTTACCAATATATTGGTAAAATTTTCCTATATGAAACCAACCAGGCATTCACAGGAGGAAAATAATTGGATTAAAATGTATTTTATTTTTAGTAAAATGTTGTATTTTATTTGTTAGTATTTTGCATAGTTTTTTTTCTTTAATATCCATGAGTAAAACAGTTTTCTCCCCCTTACTCTATTTATTTTAGAGTCAAAGTTATGCTAGCCCCAAGAAAGACTTGAGTGATATTCTCTCTTTCTGATCACTAATGGTTTGTGTAGGATTGAAATTACTTGCCCCTTATATATTTGAATTGGTATTGGTAATACCACCTTATTCTGATGTTTTCTTGGTGGGAAAATTTTAAACCTTTGATTCAATGTAGTTGATCATTATAAGACTATTTATGTTTCTATTGTTTTTAATCAGTTTTGATAAACTGTTTTCTTAGGAAATTAACATTTTATTTTCCAGATTTCCAAATTTATTGACATTAAAGTGTTTATAGTACCCACTTATGCTCAGGATAATGATTCTATCCTATTATGTCCCTATTTTAATTCTTAATATCATTATCATTATTATTTTATTTTATTTTTAAAAAACATTATCAGAGACTCCTCAATTTTATCAGTTTTCACAAAGAAACAACTTTAACCTTTATCTTTTTGTTTATTTTGTGATTTGTTAACTTTTATCACGACAGTTTTTTATTCTTTTTCTTATATACTTTGGAAGTTTATTCTGCTGTTCTTGTGTTCTTAGCCCATTGTTTAATTTTTTTCTAGTGCATTTAAATAATTTTTCCTTCTACATCTTTTGAAATGTAATGATGTTATTGTCATTTACTTCTAATGCCTTTCTATTTGCACTATAATTTCTTAACCTATAACTGTTCAGATGTGTGGTGTTTTACAGTCTTTTCTGCTATTAATTTCTAAAATATCTTTACATGGATTCTAAAATAACATCTGTTTGATATCAATTCTTGTAAATTTATTGATAGTTTTATAGTCTCCATGTAGTCAGTTTTTATAAATATTTCAAATATGCTATGAATCAATGTTATCCAATTAGTAGATGTAATCTACAATTGTTCCTTAAAGCCACTCTTATTATCTTGTTTAAACCATCTATATCTCTGATATTTATGTGCTTGATCTATTCATTACTGACATACATTTTAATTTCCTATTAATCTATTGAGTCTATTTTTCCTATAATTCTGTCAAATGTGTTAATTTTGAGGGTTTATAGCTAGCTTCTTAATGGCTTAGAGCTATTATATTTTCTTAATAGAACGTCTTTCAATACATAAGTCCTTATCTCTATGTTTTCTTTTTCCTCAGAATGTTTAATTCAATACTGATATCAGTAGCTATACCAGCTTTTCTCCATTGTATGGCTAGTACAGTAAAACCCATGCCATAACCTGATGTGTGATGCCCAAAAGTTTCAGTGGCATGAAACATGAATTATGGGATTATATGAGTAGAGAAAATATTTTTAATTAGCCTGTGCTGGCAAGAAACCAATCCCAAAAGTAAATACAGAAAAAGTTACATTCTATGTAAGGAACAGCTGAAGGAATATAACTGTACTGCAAAGGTCTTAAACCAACCAAGGGCTGTCATGTGTACTTAAGGATGGAGGGAAAGATGAAACCCAAATACCAAAGACACTATATCTAACTTCTCTTTCACACTAGTTGCATTTGTGTAGGGTACATTTTCTTAAGAGTTTACTATATATTTTTCCACACTTGAACTTTTGACATCCCATGCCTTCTGTTCTAGCTGTGTTTTTCTCAGATTTTATCAGTGACCCATGTTACTTGCAATTAGTGGTCTTTTTCTTTTCTTTCCCACTGGCTAGGCCACTTATTTCTATTTTATGTCTTATTTAGTCACTTAGAATTCTTAGAACACTCTGAAATAATAGTGACATGGTAGATATTCTTGTCTCATTTATAATTTTAATGTTTATGTCCTATAACAACTTTTATAATGTAGAACTTCAAATGTTAAAAGAACTCACTTGGCTGGGCATGGTGGTGCACCCTTGTAATCCCCGCGCTTGGGAGGCGGAGACAGGAGGATCGCGCAGGTTCGAAGCCAGCCGCTTTGGCTTAAGAGACCCTGTTTCCAAATAAAAAAGTATAAAATAGGTCTGGAAGTGTAGCCCGGAGGTAGAAGGGCTTCAAAGGAACCCTAGTACCACCAAAAAAAAAAAAAAAAAAAAGAACTCACTTGTTAAAAGACTTTTTTGGAGACAATTATTTGAAAATTTTTTTCATCTTTGTCACTATTATTGTCCTAATTAGGTATTTCATCACTTCTTGAGTTAATTTTAATTATTTTTATCTAATAATATATTTTTTGTTATGCCTTTAAATTGTATCGCCACTGAATTCTACATAGCAGTCTCTAATATTTGAAAGCTCCTTTGTACTGTAGCAAGAGGAAACTCTAGTTTTCATTACTTGGGATTATTGGTATAGAACCTCCTGTTCTACTCTCCAGAGAAACTATAGAGACAAATACTCCTTCTCTCAAGAGATAATTGGCAAGATTGAAGAAAGCTTTTAGACCAAATTTACTAGGACCTTTACTGAAACAGTACTAAGGATCTGTCTCTCGTTCTCTGTTATTATCTTGCTTCCTTTTTAACCTCCCTGTGCCCAGACACTTTGGTTCCTTGGTTTCTTCAAAGCCAGCAGACCTTGTAGACCTTGGTATGCGGCCTGCCAATCAGTATTCCACCCATCCCAGCTCCTCTGCTGTGACTTGTGAGTTACCTACAGTCACTTCAGATCGGAGAGATTGGGAAAGCCACTCCAGCTAAAATCCCAAGCCTCATCCCCCAATTCCTCTTTACCAGAGAGCCCTTTACTCAAGGAGTCATTTCTCCCACATTAATGCAACGAATTCCAAACCAGCTGTTATTCTACAAGCCAGGACTTCAGGAAGAAAAAAGAAATGGACTGACTTCCCAAACATAACCCTTATTCTGAAGCTTACATGTTAGTTAGTTTGTTTGTTTTTCATTAGATGGATTCTCTAGCAACTTGCATGTTGTCTCAGTTCTGAAATAGGAGATTCAATCTGTATCAGAAGCAACAGTGAAGACGTCAAGTGCATGACACTATAGATCTTCACCCGAGGGTTCCTCTAGTCAAGACGTAGCTGCTTTTCATACATTGGCTTCCCTCTGCCTGCTACCCCAGCTTCCCCCGTTTCTGTTTCTCAGAAGCAGGCTTCTGCCCGCTCATGTCAGCACGAGCTCATGATCCTAGTGGCTCCTTCCCCAGCTCATGGCTTTCCAAGTCCTCTGCTGATGCTAACTGCCAGGTCAACCCTTGGCATCTGGGTCAGACGCAAAAACTAAGAAATCTTATTAGCCTAGCACATCCCTTTATGCTACACCACATCACAGACCTCAAAAGGCCTGGGGACTGACCATGCCCTAGGTCCACTTGGCTGTGTGTTATTGGGGCCACCATCTCCACTTGTCCCCCACAACAACAGCTTGATATTAACATGTCAGAACAGAATTCATGATTTTTCATCCCCCTCCCTCCATGTCAGTTCTTTTCCACCTGTCCATATTCTGTGCACCATCACCGGACAAGTTGTGCAGTCAGGCGTGGCTACCCTCAGTGTCTGTCTGTCTGTCTGTCTGTCTGTCTCTCTCTCTGTCTCTCTCTCTCTCTCTCTTCTCCTCTCCTCTCCTCTCCTCTCCTCTCACCTCACGCATGGACTCTCATTCTTTAGACCTCCTCCATTCCTTCTTACAGTAGATCCAAAAATCCTTCTATTCTCTTCATTTACAGTAACACTACCCTAGGCCCAAGTTGTCATTTCTATTTCTACAGTGGTCTTCTAACGGCTCCCTAGCCAGCCATCGCATGGTGATTCTATCATTCTGTCCACATTTACTATAGTCTGGGTGTGTCCCCCCCCAAGAAAAAAGTGTGTGTTGAAAACTTAGTTCCAATGCAACAGGGTTAAGTGGAACTTCTGAGAGGTGATTAGACCTTGCAGACTCTATGCACGCGAGTGGGTTCACGCTTATAAAAGGTCTTGTGGCTGCCAGTCTGTCTCTTGCTCATTTTAAACCCCCCTTGCCTTTCTGCCCTCTATCATGGGATAAGGTGGTGCCAAGGCCCTCACCAGATGCCAGGACCACTCTCTCCAACTTACCAGCCTCCAGAACCAAAGGCCAAATAAGTTCCTATTTGTTATAAATGACCCAGTCTGCCGGGCACGCTTGTAATCCCTGCGCTTGGGAGGCGGAGATAGGAGGATTGCGCAGGTTCGAAGCCAGCTGCACTGGCTTAAGAGATACTGTCTCCAAATTTTAAAAAGTATAAAAATGGGTCTGGGAGTGTAGCCCGGAGGTAGAAGGGCTTCAAGGAACCTCAGTACCATCAAAAAAAAAATATATATATATGACCCAGTTTATAGAACAAAGTTCTAGTAGCACAAATCAGATGAACCTGTTGTTCCAAACAGCAGCAGGAATCATCTTCAAATACAAATTCAATCATGCCTATTTCTCACTCAAAATCCTTTGGTAGCTCCTTATTTCTCTCAGAATAAAACCCAGGATCCTTGAACCTCCTCTGCCTCCAGGCCTCTGCACACGTTTCTGCTTCTTCCACCTTCTCTCTGCTTCTTCACCTGCTCTGGGTTCCAATCAATATATGGACTTTTGGGGAAGGATTCCCTTGGTCACCCTAACTGAAGGGAATCTCTCCAACCTAATATTCTTTACTGCCTGATGCCTTCATGTTTGCCTTTCCCCCCTAAAACACTGGGAAAGAAACTACAACCGAGAAAAAAACAAAACTCAAAAGGGAAAGGGAAGGAGCTCCCCAAAATAAGAAAAAGGCTGGAATCACCCCCCCAACACATCACCCCCCCCAACACATATCTAAAATATTTGCAGCCAAATAAAAATCCCAGATTGTTTTCAAAGAGGAAGCAAACATAAAATTGTTAACATCCCAGGAGGAAAATAAGTAAGCCCATAAAATTTTAAAGCAAATGCAAATACCATACCTCCCTAAATGGAACAGTCTAAACGCTTATTTCTGAGTCTTAGGCGACGATTTCTAGCACATCTAAACATTGAGATTGATATAAGTCGACTTTCCGTGAATTGTGGTTATTATAATATTTGCCAGTTTAAGAACTTATCAAAAAGAGTAAGAAGCATTTGAAAAAGTCATTAAGAGGCCTTGGAAGAATGGAGCACTTCTTTTCTCATTGTAGGCTTGCATAGCAAGGATCTAAAACAAGTTTTAAAATAAAACAACCCACTCTTATAGCCTTGGGTACATAAGGCATCATTTCCCCACAATAGCCCGGCCCTCCGGCCTGCCTTTGTCCTTTGCAATGCCTCTTTGTAAATCACAGGTGTTTGTGGGCATAAAGCCCATCAGAAGGGAGTTTATTGTGAAGCTTTCTTTCTTTGCCACTTGTTCTAAACCTGTTCAGAGAGTGCTCCATGCCTTAGACCCAATCTCCATAAAAATCAAGAAACAAGAAGTTTTCTGTACGCCCGCCCAACAGCCACACTATGACATTGGTTGCAACAGCTCTGTGACCCTGCATTGTCCCAACTTTATTCACTAGCCTCTTTTTCTCTTTCTTTCTCCATTGCTTTTTATTTAAGCCTTTATTGGCATTTGGCATTTTTTTATCTACTGTAAAATAAAAAGGAGGAGGATCTTTTTTTCCTTTTTTTTAAGCACTCTATGTGGCAGCTAGAAAAAGCTATCCGCAGTTACTGTAGTAATGGCTTCAAAAAGCACCTGCAAATCACAGAAAGACGCCATGCCAGTGTCTTCAGATTTTTTTTTTTCCTTTCCTTAAAGTTTCTTCTTGGCCATTATAGAATGGGCCTGGCAATGAATTTATGTGACAGCTATGAAGTTAGTATTAAAATTGTGAATAGTGCCTAGCGGTTTTCATGCCCTTACTATAGGATCCCCTCAATTTGCCACATGGCAGTGAATAGGGTAAAAAAAAAAAAAAAGAGGGGTGTCAAAAGAAAGAGAGGGGGAGGGTGTGTGAATGGGAGGGTTTCCCGAGAGGGGGCAGCACAGTCGTCAAGGGAGAAGACTGATTTATTTTTGAACTCCAAGAAGGATAGCCAAGAAAAGCTGTCTAAAAGACCCTGAGCTGAGGAGGGGACTCGGGGGGGGGGGGGGGGTTTAAGATAAATAACTCGTCGCTACACATTTAGCAATGTCCAGGCCAGCTCCGGCTCCAGAAGCAGGGGCAGGACTGGAAGGGTGTGCTTGCGGGAGGCATGGGGTGGGGGGAGTGGTAAATCCATTCCTCTGGTCTTCCAAGATTGAATATTAAATGCCAGCAGGGAGCAGATGTGGGCAGGCGCCGCGGAGTGGGGGTGAGGGGCCAGGAAGGAGGGGTTAAGCGTTGATCTCAATGGAAATTAACCACTTGGGGAGAGTTTGGAGGGGGCGGGAGGGGGCCAAGGGGAGGAGGTGTGGGGAGAGCCAGCTCAGCTCGCGGTGCATTTAAAGAGGGACTCTGGGGGCTCCGTCCGGGAGTCAGGCGGGGCGTGCCCTCGTGCCCGCCCCCGCCCCCGCCCCGTATTAGCATGCGGGCGGCGGCAGCGGATCGCGGGCAGGGCGCTTTGTGCCCCGCGCTCGCCTCCGCGGGGGACCATCTGCTCGCTGTCAATGCATCACCTGCTCGTCTGGGCCGTCGCCGGAGCAACGGGGGGCGGAGGATTAAGGAGCGTGTGTGTCTAAGTCCCGCCGAGGCGGCGGGGGCGGGGCGCGCCAGGGTCTCCCCCAGCCCAGGCGGCCAGCGACCACCGGGGCGGGCCCCCTCGCTCCGCAGAGGCTCCGGAGCCGCCGCCGCCCGCCCAGAGCGCCTGCGTTCCAGGAGCGGACCATGCCGGCTGCCTTCACCAACTCCCTTAGAATTCGAGCCCTGGACCCGGGTCTACCTGGAGCTGCAGAGGCCCGGTCCTGCGCTAGCTGCGGAGCTGGCTGATCCCTCCGGCGCGGCACAGCGGGGTTCAGAGAACCCCGCAGTCGCCCCGGCAACCACAATGGGGTCAGCCCCGCCTAGGCCCTCCCCCGCCCTGGCCACCAAAGTCACAGATAACTTCCACACCTCTCTGCTGAGGATATCGGGTATACTGCCCAGGGCCAAGTGACCCCGAGGAGTGTTCCCCTCCTCTTAGGGGACGGGAGAGGGGGCTGATGTTAACCAGAGGGGCTGGTTTTCCACGAAGGAGGTAGTTTGGGAAGTTTAGTAAAAGGAAAAAAAGGATCTCCAGATATCCTGAAATCCCTCTTCCACCCATTCCTCTCCCTGGAACTCTAAATTTGAATAGAAGTGGGGCAGTCTACAGCAGGGGGCAGAGCTGGGCTGCCTAGGGAAGATGGGCCAGTTAAGGGATCTTTTGACTCAAAGCCATGCTCCCTTGTTTAGGAACTTAGAGGAAATTCCACCCTCTGCTCTTCCCCTTCTCGAAGCCAGCTAGTCAAAGACTAGCTGCACCAACAAAAGTCCACATCTGTCTCAGGATTCCATGCAGCTAAATAAAGCACACACACACACACACACACACACACACACACACACACACACTGCACATATTACACAGGAGGAGTTTTAATCGCAAGTGATAATAAAAATACTTTTGTTTTTTTTAATCCTGGGCTGGCTAATTACCAGAAATTCCTCTGCAGAGTAACAGGACCAGCACAAACTGGATATTCATGGGGAGGCCACACTGGACTCTCTGCCTGGACCTCAGGCCTATATCTCATCTAATGTGCAGCCAAACAAAAATCCCAGCTTGTTTTTGTTTGTTTGGTGCTTTTTTGCGGTATTGGGGATGGAACCCAGGGCATTCTACTTCCGAGCTATACCCCCAGCCCAATTTTTTTTTTCTTTATTTTGAAACCGGGTATCACTGAGTTGCAAAGGGCCTCACTAAGTAGCTGAGGCTGTCTACAAACCGTGATCCTCCCATCTCTGCCTCCCAGATGCTGGGATTACAAGTGTGTGCCACCATGCCCAGCCCAGCTTGTTTTTTAAAGATCTCTTAGTCAAGAAAGGCTCAAGTCTTTCTTGCTAGATTTCATTCCAAGGTCTGGCAACCTTTGAGAAACCTACAGTGCCTGACTTGGTAACGTCCTCAAATTTCTGCAGGTCTTTTCTAGAAACAAAGCAAATGGTTATCATTGCAATTCAACCTTTTGTACTGAAGAAATCATTTAATTGTCCCTTGACCTTTTCAGCTGTTCTCTTTGGCTCAATTCCACTCATTTTTAAGCCTCTACTTGAAGTTAGTTATACCCAAACACAAGTTTATGACCTTGACCCCCATGTTCATATTCTCCAACTAAAATCTTATCGTCATCAAATAAAACTGCTCTTATCCTTTTGCAATCTCTACACATGAACATTATGAATCAGATTAACTTTATGATTAAATAATTTTATATAGAGACTTCCAGGAAGATGGCGACCGAGAAAAGCGGGGCTTAAGAGCCCCGCTAACAACCAATCTCCATTACCACAAAATCAGCACCTTTCATAGCCAGAAAACACCATCACCAGAGAAACAAAAAAATCACCAGGCTCCAGAGAGGAAGGGGACTCAGAACAAAGCTCAGAGCCACAGAGGAGATACACTGGCCTCACGCCCCAGGACGCGGCAGCAGCGCCTTACTGCCGGCGGCAGCGGCGAATTCACTGGACGGCTACAGCGAGCCGAGGTGAGCCGCTGCAGAACATCCAGGCAGGATTTTTCGGCGCAGGGAGCATCTAAAGCTCGCAGTGGCTGAGCTCAGCACACGCTGCAGGGACTCAGAGCAGAGCCCAAAACCAGAGAAGAAATACGCCAGCCTCACAGCTGAGGGCGTGGCAGTGGCGCCATATTGCCACCAGCAGCAGCAGTGAATTCAACGAGTCCAGTACAGCTACATCTGCGTACTCAAGAACAGTGAGTCAAATTGCGGGCCCCAGAGGAGAAATCCCAGTACTGCACTCCCAGGGACTTGATCCAGTGGGGGAGTGGCGGTGGCAGAGATATCACACCATAAGAGAACGCCCAACCTGGCACCCCCCATGGTCTAAAGCAGCCTCTATCGACCCTGGGTTGGAGACTGTGATACAACTCAGTAAAGGAGTAGTGGGGTCTGAGATACTACAGACTCGAGATCCAGAGCACCTTAAGTGGAGTCATAGTGACCCAAGGGAAGAACCCAGAGAAGGCACAAACTTCCGAAATCATGGGAAAGAGGAATAACAATGGAGCAATGAATGCCCACAACCCCACAACATCAGAACCCGATAAAACAGAAAATCAGAGATTTCTAGAAGATCAAATCAGGAAAATAACTGTAGAAATAATAGAGGTGCTTCGAAAAGAATTCAGAGAGAGCCAAAAAGAGATAAAGGATGCAATTAATGAAGTAAAGGCCTCAATTCAAAGTACAAACAACTGATTAGACCACATGGAGAATAGAATCTCTCTCTTAGAAGATGAGCAATCCGAAAATGAACGCATAGTATCTAATCTAGAAAAAAATATCCAACAGCAGGAATCTGACATTGAAGAAATATGGGCCCATTTTAAGAGAGCTAACCTAAGAATAATTGGAATAGAGGAGGGAAAAGAAGGTGAAACCAAAGGGATCAACAATCTCTTCAAGGAAGTAATAGCAGAAAATTTTCGAAACATAGAGCAAGAGGTTGATACACAGGTCCAGCAAACTTATAGAACTCCCTTTAGACAGGATCGGAGAAGAGGATCCCCACACCACATAATTGTCAAAATGACCAATGTGGAAGCCAAGCAGAGAATCTTAAAGGCAACAAAAACAAAGGGCCAAGCGACATTCAGAGGCAAACCAATTAGAATCACTCCAGACTTCCCAAACCAAGTCATGAGAGCCAGAAGGGCTTGGAGTAACATATTCCAAACTCTGAAAGAAAACAACTTCCAGCCAAAAATTTCCTACCCAGCAAAACTTTCTATCAAAATAGATGGGGAAATAAGAAACTTCCACGACAAACAGAAACTGAAGGAATTTATGTCTTCAAAACCAGCGCGAGAGAAAATACTCAAAAGAGATTAACTACAAAGAAGAAATAGGTAACACACACCAGAACCAGAGAAACAAGAGTTTCCATCCAACAGACAACTAAGATTGGTTATCTGTGGAGATTCATTATTTATGTTAGTCTTTTACCTATCTCTAAATTGTATTGTTTGCTTTTATTGTTGTTAATTTTTAGGATTTCTAGTTGGAATATTAATATACCTTCAGATATAGCATTTAGAAATATTTTATCCTATTCTATCAGTAACTTTTAACTCTGTTTACATTGTCATTGGATATACAATATTTTTTTTTATTTTTTAGGGAGTTTGTATACTCTTCTGTTGCCTGTGCCATTGAAATCATATCCAAGAAATCACTGCCAATTTCAGTGTTGTAAGGCTTTAAGACTCAGATTTTCTTCTAAAAGTTTATAATCTTAAGATTTGTATTTAGGTCTTTTATCTATTTTGAGTTAATACTTGTATATGGGATTAGGTAAGGGCCCAATTTTATTCTTTTTCATGTAATTATTATTTTTCAACAATATTTAGTTAAAAGATTATTATTTCCCCTACCAAATGTTTGTGGAAACCTTGTCAAAAACAACTTGACAATATATGGAAGAATTTAGCTCTAGGCTTTTATTTAACTTTAATGGTTTATATATCTGCCTTTAGAACAGTACTACACTGTTTCAATTATTGTAGCTTTATATGGTTTGAAATCAGAAAATATATATCTTCTAGCTTTGTTCTTTTTCAAGATCGTTTTGGGTATCTAGAGTCCATATTCCATATTAGGATAGATTTTTTTCTGAAAAATAAATATATAAATATATAAATATATGATAGTTTCACCTAAAAAAAAAAAAAGAAAAAAAATTCTCTGGTAAGAAAGAAAGCAAAAAGAAATACTGAAATGTTATCTTTAAATCATCAAAAGCTTGGTATCAGAGAAATGAAACTGTTATGTGAGATTATCATTTTTAATTTTGGATAAATTGCTATAATACTAGATGTCAACCACTAAGCCAAGCATGGGAAGGAGGGATGGGGAGGGGGAGGGAACCGGGTGGGGATCGGGTGGGGGCTGACTGGGCGATGTGTGCATGTATGTCTACAAAAGTTTGTATCCCACTATGATGTATGAATACAGTGTACCATAAAAAATTAAAAAATAATAATAATTTTATATAGGGTTTAGATGAGCTTCTGAGGCTGGCCTCAAACTTGTGATTCCTGTGTCAGCCTCCCAAGTTATTGGGATTACAGGCATTTCATCACCATGCCCAGCTTAAAATACTTTTTTTTAAAATTTGCTGTTACTCTGCAGCAAATGACAGTCCCAATCATGTGTCAGTGTCTTCCTGTCATTAATATTCAAGATAAAAAAAAATTATCAAAATACCTGTAGCTTTGACATATAGATAAAGTATATGTTTATAAACTTGGTCAAAAAATAAATTCTGACTACTCCAAACTACTTTTAATTGTGGCTTTTATAAGGTAGAGGATTCTGAGGTGTGTGCTTAGATCCCTGGGGTACTCTCAAATACATAGATGTATGACATACTTCCCACTTAGAGAAGGAATGCGTTTGAGTCCACCTAGTCTGTCTGTAGGCAGGGTTAGCAGAAGCCCTGAGAGGGTTAGTGGCTGGCATCAGCACCCCAGACGTGCAGCTCTGCCCACTTACAACACTGCAAAGTGCCCTTTCTTCACTCTGTCACTACTGCTGCTATGGCAGCTAGCTTCGCAACCAAAAACCAGAGGGAGAACTTTTTGGCAATTTTAGAATCCTTAAGCACCTATCAAAAATAGAAGAAGCATCCTATCTTTGTGGAATTCACTGTTTCGTAGAGCAAAACAATTTTTTGACCAAAGAATGCCGGACCATAAACCTGAAATATGCGAAGACAGTAGACCCCAGAGTCATTATATGCCATGGTGGGTATGTGGATGACCTCGATCATGGCGATTATTTTGCAATCTGTATATATGTCAAATTATTGCACTGAACACCTTACATTTATATCATTTTTATTTCTCAATTATACCTCAATAAACCTGGGAGGAAATTGTTTTAAGTAAAGATATCACCATATGAACAAAAGTTTGGCAACTATGTGTTTAAGGGATGATGAATGAGCCATTCACCATGAGCAAAACAGTACCATGGAGAAGAAAGAGACGGTGTGCTGGTACAGAGGCAGGTCGAGAAGAGTTTGCCTACCATGCCAAGAATGTAGATTTTGTCTGGAGGATCAATTCTTTATCGAAATAGCAGGATACCTATTTTCAACCAAATCTTGCAAGAAACCCACATAGAATAAAAAACAAATCTACATAAAGCTGTCCTAATCAGAGCAGCTAACTAACACCTGGCTCCCTATGGAAGACCTCACCACACAGGCACTGACCCTTGGAACATCTTTTGAACACCATTGCCCTGGGCAATAGGATGTCTTGATGACACATGAACACAAGACTGATTTGATGGATAGGAGAGGGCAGGAGGAGCAGTTATGATGCTATTTGACTTACTTATGTACCAAATAATGAGGATTTAAATGAGATAAGCCACATTGGTAGTGAAATGGAAAGTAAGCGAAATTTGAAAATAGAATCCATAATATTGATGTTATTTCTGCCTCAGGAAAAATCCACCTCTGGGCCTTCTGAGTTTGAACATTTTAAAATAATCTATGGCAGACTGCAGCACTATAACTGTTACTACGGACAACATGTTCCTACACTTGAAAATGTTTGTGAAAATGCAAATGCTTTCGTAATAAACCACTAAATGATGGTTCGTATTTCAGGATAAACTTCCTAGGATCCTAGATTAACAAGTGGAAAACACGTAAAGATGGCCAAAGGAAAGGCACAGACAAAATATATCTAATACTCATTCCACTCAAGAACCAGGGAAGCAATTTTTGAACGATGATCAAAGTCACCATGACCCTTTCCCCAAATTCCCTCAAATTGCAAGCATTCAAATGTTTTTCTTAAAAGTCACATAAAACTGGGTGTGGTGGCACACACCTGTAATCCCAGGACTGGGAGGTTGAGAAAGAAGGATCACAGGTTCCAGGCCAACATCAGCAAATTAGCAAAACGCGCAGCAACCTAGCAAGACCCTGTTTCAAAAAAAAATAAAAAAGGGCTAGTGATGTCACTCAGCGGTAGAAAGCTTCTAGGTTTAATCCTCAGTATCACCAAAAAAAAAAAAAAAAAAAAAAAAAAGTCACATAAAATTTTAGCCAAGTATGGTGATGCACACCTGCAATCCCAGAATCTGGGAGGCTAAGACAGGAGGATTATAGGTTGGAGGCCAGCTTCAGCAATTTAGCAGGGCCCTCAGCAATTTGACTAAACTCTGTTTCAAAATAAAAATAAAAATAAATAAATAAGCCGGGTGTGGTGGTGCACATTTGTAATCCCCGTGCTTGGGAGGCAGAGACAAGAGGATCGCTCAGGTTTGAAGTCAGCCTCACTAGCTTAAGAGACCCTGTTTCCAAATTATATATATTAGGTCTGGGAGTGTAGCCCGGAGGTAGAAGGGTTTCCAGGAACCCCAGTACCACCAAAAAAATAAATAAATAAATAAAAAATAAATAAAATAGGGCTGAGATTACATCTCAGAGGTAGAATACCCCTGGTTTCAATCCCCAGTTACACACACACATACACACACACACACACACACACACACACACAGTCACGTAAGATTCATCACTGCCCACCCATTGTAATTAGACACATTTGCCCATTAAAATCTCCTTATGAGTAGAGGTGTATGGTTTTAGGAAACTCTGACACTCCTGGACTGGGTGAAACAGATATGTTCGTACAAATGTGCGGATGGCAGAGAGGTAGAGACAGGAGGTGCCGAGCCAGGGAAATTCGCAGGATGAAGATACCTGGCATCTAGCCAAAAGTGAGAACTATAAATATTAATCAGATGAGAATCAGTGTCACTTTACTGCAAGAATGTTCTGTAATTAAAAGGGTGGGTATTGTGCTGGGCGTGTTAGCACAATTGCCGCCAATAACATTGAACGCCAGAAGCTCCCGGCTACTGGAAAGAACAGATTCCTAAGGATGTCACTTAGCAGAAAGTTTAGTGCATAAGAATCAGCCGTTGAGGCCAAATTCAAGTGATCTTTCAGAGGAAAAGGGAAAGAAATACCAAGGCTTCAAAGATAAGAGAGGTAGCCGGGCGTGGTGGCGAACGCTTATAATCCCCACGCTTGGGAGGCGCAGACAGGAGGATCGCACAGGTTCGAAGCCAGCTGCGCTGGCTTAAGAGACCCTGTTTCCAAAAATTAAAAAAAGTATAAAATAGGTCTGGAAGTGTAGGCCGGAGATAGAAGGGCTTCCAGCAACCCCAGTACCACCAAAAATAAATTTAAAAAAAAAAATAAGAGAGGTCAAGGAAAGAAATGTTTGTTGGACACATTATAAGCACTTTCCATACATCAGGTCACTTAATCCCTCCCTCAAACCTACAGTTAAGGAGGCATCATAACCACAGTTGACAGGTGAAGCCATTCCGGACTTGCTTTGTGGTCCAGAGCGTGGCTGTGGCTGAGGGGGTCCAAAGGAGCAAAGGTCAAAGATCCCTGAAGTTGACAAAGTCACAAGATCCTGGGATCAGAACATTTCTGTGAATACGGAGGTAACTGATGGCCTTGGAGTGGATAGCAGAGCCAGCAGGAGGTACCAATGTCTTTCGTGGAGTAAACCAGCAGTAACCCTACTCAGCGGTCAAGAGAAGGGGTCTGGGCAACATATCAGAAGTGTCAAAGAAGGAGTTAGAGACGATCTGGGGAGCAATGGTTGGAAGACATGAAATAGGAACAAAAGTTTCCTGTCTCCTTCCCTTTCCTCCGTCCCTGGACACCATGGGGATAAGACAAGAACAGCCTCCACTCCAAGAAGGTGTGAAAGAAGTCACTTGTCATCTTTTGTCAGGGGAGGGAGGGCTGGAAATTGAATCCAGGGGCTTTCTATGTTCAAGATTCACCCCAAGCCTTTTTTTTTTTTTTTTTTTTTTTTTTTTGAGACAGGGTCTCACTAAGTTGCTGAGGCTGGTCTTGAACCTGCCATTCTCCTGTCTCAGCCTCCCAAGTACTGGGATTACAGGTGTGCACCACCACACCCAACTTAAAAGTTATCTCTTTAAATAAAAAGTCTTAGTTAAGTTCAGTAAGTGAAGTGACCTTGAAATGAGGACACCTAGAACGCAGAGGCACGCTGATTAGGTCATTCTTTTGTCTCGCCCCTCCCCACAATGTAACGTTCAAATATTTAAATTTCTTCAAGTGTTCCATGATATGATTTCATCCAGTGATGCTCTGGTAAATGTCTAATAATTGGTTCTTGGAGTCCATTAAAGTTCTGATTGGCCAATTTGCCAATTTCCCTGATGCAGACACTTTCCCACACCTGATGGCCAATTTTGAACTATCATGTCATTATTTAGTGCAGAGTTCAGAAAAGATGTGTACAGTTAGGTCTGATAAGTCAGTGCAGGCTGTTCCATCACCCTACCGCCTTGTCCGGGTCATAATTTTCTGCTGTTTCTTCCTACCCTGTGTTCTTGTTAAAATAAATAAATAAATAAAGCTGCTGTGTTATGCAGAATGTACACAGCACAGCTCTGCTGTGGCCACTGTCATCACAGCCATTGTTGACGTGTGTATTTAACAAGAAATATAAGAGAAGACCTTTTCCTGATTGGCCCAGAGACAGCACTTGCACTGGTTGCCATGCTGCTCAAAGACCACACGCTGGAAGGCACAAGGCGAATCCAGCCCACAGACATCTTTTCTGTAGTTCACACGAGGTTAAAAAAAAAAAAAAAAAAACTTTTTTAAGTGAGCTTGCCAGTTCATTGTATGGGAAAGAGGACAGGGAGTGGAGTGCGATCCAGATGGACACACCAAGTGCTGTGGGCATGTATGTTTATATCACTATGAGCCTCACTAGGATGTATAATTACAATGCACCAATAAAAAAATTAAAAAACAATAAAAGCATTTTTTAAAAACTCAGGAGACAAGTCCAGCACCGTGCTTTCTGCCTGTAATCCCAGCACTTTGGAGGCTGAGACAGAAGGATTGTAGGTTTGAGGCAAACCTCAGCAGTTTAGACCTCTTTCAAAATAAAAAAGAAAAAGGAATGTCATTGTTGCTCAGAGGTAGAATGCCCCGTGTTCAATCCCGAATTAAACAACAACAACAACAACAACAACAGGAGATGGAAATTCAAATTTCTAGATTTTCTGGGGGGGAAAAAAAAGTAGAGCACACTGCATTACATTTAACACAGTAACATGGAAAGCACCTTTGCCTAGAACAGGAAGTCACTCAAAAGATGTCAGTATCCTTCAGCCCGCCGCCATGGCTGCCATTCTAAACTTGTTAAAAAAAACAAGCATCCTAAAATTCTGGAAGCCATTTCATCTGGCCTCTATCTTTTTCACTGGTCCTACCCTACCTCCTCTTAGTTTCTAAAACCATCTTTTCACCTCCAGGCTTTGCGCTTCCCAGTCTTCCTCCTGAAACACTCTACCCCGTACCCCTTTCTTAGCCGGCTCCTGCTCACCCGTCCATTCCATCTTAGACATCATCTCCACTATCCACTCCCAACACCACTCATAAGTAGCCTCCAATGCCATTCTCCACAGGGCCATCTAAGGGATCTTCTTAAAATATAAGTCAGGAGAGGCAAAGGGAAACAGACCCAGTGCTGCGTGCGTGTATATTTGTATTACTCTGAATCCTACTGTGATGGATAATTACGATGCATCAGTAAAAGTAACTTTAAAAGATGAAAAAAATAACAAAGCACAAATCAGATCAGGCACAGCCCAACTGTAATGGAACAAACACCAGCCCCTTAAAATATCCCAAGCCGAATTTGAAGGCCACAACCAAAGTGAAAATGCAATTAAGCCGGGCGTGGTGGCGCATGCTTGTAATCCCCGTGCTTGGGAGGCGGAGACAGGCGGATCGCGCAGGTTCGAAGCTAGCCACGCTGGCTTAAGAGACCCTGTTTCCAAATAAAAATATAAAATAGGTCTGGGAGTGTAGCCCGGAGGTTGAAGGGCTTCCAGGAACCCCAGTACCACCAAAAAGAAAGAAAGAAAGAAAGAAAGAAAGAAAGAAAGAAAGAAAGAAAGAAAGAAAGAAAGAAAAGAAAAGAAAGAAAGAAAATGCAATTTAATCAATATAAGATTGACAAAGATCATCTGTACCACTGCTAAGAAGAAATATCACCCCTTTCTGAAATGTGCTCATTTTCCCCATGTAGACTGAATCTCTGCCCTGGCACCATGTATCTATTTATTAGTTATTCATTTATTCATTTATTACAGGAAATCACCAATACTTATAAACGTGTATATCTGTCTGGACTACAAATTCCTTTAGGACATCATAACACAGAGGGACCAGAAACCTCTGCCATGAGCCCAGAAATACTTGGCTTCAAGTCCTGGTTCAGCCACTCACCAACTGTGACCTTATAGAAGTGATTTGACATGTCTAAGCATCAGCTACCTCAACTATAAAAAGGTGGTAATTTTTTAAGAAATAATTACAGCTGATATGTATAAATGTTTGGATGTCAGGTGGGGACTGAGTGCTGAGTGCCTTACATGTAATATCTCAGTCAGTCTCCACTAGCACCCTCATTACAGCAGCTTTGCATGTACAATGAGCTTTTCTTTATTACTTTTATTGTTAAATGTTTAATTGGTACACTATAACTGTACATGAGATTCATAAAGATGTGCTCATATATGCACGTGACATGATCTGGTCTGTTTCTTCCCCATCCTTCCCGTTTCTTTTCCCTCATTCCCTTCTACTATTCTCCTGATCTCTCCCCTAATTTTCATGAGGTCCATCTTCTTTATTTTCTTTTTAGAGAGATCTTTTCATACCAGGGTTTCCTCCACTACCTCTCACCTGTGCTATTTGGTACACACTAACCCTAAACCAACTTCAATTATGCAATACCTATTAGTGAGGAATCAGAGGAAAAACCACAAAAATAAGCACTTGCTCCTTCTGAAATTCATCACTAACCAACTGAGCACCTCAAAGAAGAGTTATTCTCCTGGAAATTCTCCAAATCTCCCATTTTCAAAGGAAAAAATAATAATACCTCAGTCCCTAAGCCAAGCTTGACCACATACAGACAACCTTGAAAATGCATTTTAAACAACCCGAAAATCATCCTCTCAATGATTTGAATCAATCTTTTCAATATAGATGGTATTGCTAAGGAAAATAGTAAATCTCCAAGGTTGAACCAACTTAGCATCAATTCTGAGCAGAACAGGTAGTTATGCATAACTAAACTTACCCTCAACCAACTCTCGTTTTTATCTGAACTCCTATTTGAGCAGTCCATCCCAGCTAGCTTTCGGAGGTCATTCCCACATATGGGATATGAGAAGTCTTAACAGACAGGCTTTCTCTTTTCTTCCCATACACATAAGAACAATTTCCACATTTAGTTTCATTCTGGACCTTTTAGACTTTGTGAACCCAGAGAGTTCTGCCCTGGAGAGAGAATTTTCTTAAGATCCTTCTTAAAATCATTTTATTTGGGAGCAGTGATAAAATCACAGTATCACACTGTCACACTGGGTCCCTTTCCTTTGTAATGTGGGCTCCAAAGATCCCAGAGCATAGACATTCAAGAAGAGAAAACTTTAATGCGAAATCAATACTCTTGTATTTCCCCCCTTAATGGCTGCACTTTGGTTCTGTGTCCATCCTGAATCCCAGCAGCACACGCTGAGACTCTACTTTCCATGCCGTCAGATCCAGCCCTTGGTCCACTGAGAACCGGTGTGTTTTGTGTGCTCCTGGGCTAATCAGGGAAAGGCATCGTGCTGCCCCACTGGAGAGTCCCAATTGGTCCTCACCTCAGCCTCTTCCCTAAAGGGCAGGGACAAGGCTGACCTTTCTAACCCTAGAGAGGCTTAAAGACAAAGCTCTGACCTTTAAAACTCACCAGAGAAGAAACAAGGGTGATGAGGAGCTAGGATGAGAACAAACGGAGAAGAGAATTTCATTCAGCCACGAAGTTTGTCTCTGAACTCACAGAACTGTGCAAATACCTTGACATGTGTGTGACTCAGACCTCAATAATGTGGTTTAAACAAACAAACAAACAAACAAACAAAAACAGAAAGAAAAAGAAAAGAGCATATCTTAGTGCTAATCTCATTATGATCTTATGTTGAATCACAGTGGTAGTTGGAAAGTCTAAGTAAAATAAACACACACACACACACACACACACACACACACACGCCTGTGGTGGTGCATGCCTGTAATCCCAGTACTTAGGAGGCTGAGACAAAAGGATCTCAGGTTCAAGGCCAGCCTAAGCAACTTAATGAGGCCTTCAGCAAGTTAGCCAGACCCTATTTCAAAATTAAAAATAAAAAGGGCTGTGGGTGCAGCTCACAGGTAGAATACCCCTATGTTCAATCTCTAGTACCAAAATAAGTTTATATATTTAATAAAATTATATTTTATACAATTTAATATATTTATAGCACATATTTATATACTTTATTAGTACATTCTAAAATATACAACAAAATCATCATGCATGCGTATATTAACACATATATGTACATTATATACATATATACATATGTATATATACACATGTGAAATATATATATATATATATATATACACACACATGTGAAATTGAGGTATTAAAAAGGTTGTCACACTCTAAAGACAGTTTTTAACCTCCAATTTGGGTACAAGGTATCACACAGTGGTCCACTCCTTTGTTCAAACCCCCCTTTCTCTCCCTCCTACCTCTACTCTCACACACTCCGGAGACATAGATAAGTGCAATCGGTTATTCACAAGAGCCACTACTTGTTAGTGCATCTTGAAAAGGTTAGTACAAGTAGAAACAAGACCAGATGAAGATATCCACGCTCCTTGGCCTCCAGGATGACTAATTGTATGACAGCCCTGGAAAGGTAATGGTTCAATGCCTCTTCAAATATTTAAAAATTCTAAACTCTACAATTACATTAAAGCTTTAAGCATACCCATGTATTTTTAGGTGGGCATTTTCTTTTTTTGAAATTAGAGGACAGCCCTAACATCCCTTCTGTGTATTGGAAAGTTGAGTTCTTGCTTCTACTGTAGTTTAATACATTTTGCCAAACAGAAGCCTAAAAGTAATGTGATCCACTCTATTTAGTCATCAGTTTAAGAAATAAAAAAAGTTCATATTTGAAGTTGCTTCTTGGGAATCTTGACCCCTTCTTAAATTGATTACTCATATTTTTATTTCTATCACTATCATATCCTCCTGAAAAGTTCTGAGAAAGTTGATCTTTCCCTCTCATTACATTTCCAGTGATATTTTGGTTTCCTTTAAAGAATTTAGGGGAACAGGCCTATATAACCTGCCCTGCCATGAGACCGTAGGAATTTGGAAGAAAGCTGTTGCTAGGGTTGGAGATGAGGCTAATCATTCACAAGGCATTTTAGTCAGCTTTTCCATCGCTGTGACACAAACAACAGAGAAGAAGAAGAAAAGTTTATTTATCTCATGATTTCAAAGGTACAGTCCATAGTCGGCCAACTCCAAGGCAGATATCATGGTGGCACTGTGTAGCAGGGGAAAGCTGAGCTCAGCTCAGTGGCGGCTGGAGGTAGAGAGCATGCCACAGGAAGCAAGCGACCAGAGACAGGAACAGTTCCCAGAGCCACACCCCAGTGACCTACCTCCCCAGCCATGCCCGGCCTACCTAAGTCACCACCCAGTAAGTCCATTCAAATGATTAATCCTTCAGTGGATTCATCCATCAATAAGATCAAAGCCCTGATTGAATGAATTCACCCCAAAATATCACTGTATTGCAAACATGCTTTCAACACATGAGGCTCTTCAAAGACATCCCAAGAAACCGGACCCAGTAAGACGCTGGGTTCTGGGCGGGGGTCGCGGGCTGGGCACGCCAGATGGGGCCTGGGTCGCGGGACTCTGGGCTCCGGCCGAACTGCGCATAGCACGCAGACCCCTGGAGAAACCAGACCCAGTAAGACGCTGGGTTCCGGGCGGGGGTCGCGGGCTGGGCACGCCAGATGGGGCCCGGGTCGCGGGACTCTGGGCCCCAGGCCGAACTGCGCATAGCACGCCAGATCCCTGGAGAAACCAGGCCCAGTAAGACGCTGGGTCCTGGGCGGGGGTCGTGGGCGGGGCACGCCAGATGGGGCCCGGGTCGCGGGACTCTGGGCCCCAGGCCGAACTGCGCATAGCACGCCAGACCCCTGGAGAAACCAGGCCCAGTAAGACGCTGGGTTCTGGGCGGGGGTCACAGGCTGGGCACACCAGATGGGGCCCGGGTCGCGGGACTCTGGGCCCCGGCCGAACTGCGCATAGCACGCCAGACCCCTGGAGAAACCAGACCCAGTAAGACGCTGGGTTCTGGGCGGGGGTCACGGGCTGGGCACGCCAGATGGGGCCCGGGTCGCGGGACTCTGGGCCCCAGGCAGAACTGCAAGTAGCACGCCAGACCCCTGGAGAAACCAGGCCCAGTAAGATGCTGGGTTCTGGGCGGGGGTCGAGCACAGGGCACGCCAGCTGGGGCCCGGATCGCAGGACTCTGGGTCCCGGCCGAACTACGAGTAGCACGTCAGACCCCTGGAGAAACCGGGCCCAGAACAGAAAAAGATAAAGAAAAACATCGGAGAGGTGGTAAGAAAGCCGTCATGGATGCCAGGACACTGGAGATGCAGAAAAAACTTATCTAAATGCACTGGAACTTATGGAAAAATTCGCCGTGAAAGAGGACTGCTATTTCTCTATATTGTTAAGAATCTCAGACATCACATATAAGGAGAGAGTTTAGCGGAGACCAAGGAGAAATGCGGTGTTGAAAGAGTTCTTCGCTATGGTGGTGGAGACTTGTATTCAGGAGAAGCAGAAACCGGATCTTACCAACTTTATTTTTTTGGAGAAATTACACCAAATGTCGAATGCTACCATCACGCATGCTTCGGAACACTGGACAACATTCAGAGTGGAAAAAGAGCCTGAGAAGGATTTGAAACGGTGGAGGCAGTGGCAATGCCAGTGACCAATATTCGGGGGAGGCAGAGATCTGATACATTACAACTGGAACCTTTGAAATAATAACCACAGAGACAGTGATCGGAACCTGCTGAGGGGTTAGGGGGGCGCCGGGGCCAGTGGCCGACATCGGAGCTTGCTGTGAGGCAAGGCCAATACTGAGGCCTCCGTGGCCGGGATTGGAACCTGCAGAGGGGTTAGACCGATGCTGGGGCCAGCGAGGCCGGCATTGGAGCCTGC
Organism: Muscardinus avellanarius; assembly: GCF_963383645.1. NCBI lineage: Eukaryota > Metazoa > Chordata > Mammalia > Rodentia > Gliridae > Muscardinus > Muscardinus avellanarius. The sequence continues at coordinate 19,632,112 of NC_137797.1, read as the reverse complement.
CATGATGCAAGGCTTGTGCTAGGGCCTCCGACGTCGGGTCCGGAACTTGCTGAGGGGTTAGGCCGGTGCTGGGGTCAGCGAGGCCGGCATCGGAGCCTGCCGTGAGGTAAGGCCAGTGTTGGGGCCCCCGAGGACGGGACCGGAGCCTGCTGAGGGGTTAGGCCGGTGCTGGGGCCAGCGAGGCTGGCATCAGAGCCTGCCATGAGGCAAGGCCGGTACTTGGGCCTCCGAGGCCAGGATAAGAGCCTGCCGAGGGGTTAGGCCGGTGCTGGGGCCACCTAGGCCGGCATCGGAGCCTGCCTTGAGGCAAGGCCGGTACTGGGGCCTCCGAGGCCAGGATAAGAGCTTGCCGAGGGGTTAGGCCGGTGCTGGGGCTAGGGAGGCCGGCATCGGAGCCTGCCATGAGGCAAGGCCGGTACTGGGACCTCCGAGGCCGGGATAAGAGCCTGCCAAGGGGTTAGGCCGGTGCTGGGGCCAGCGAGGCCGGCATCGGAGCCTGCCTTGAGGCAAGGCCGGTACTGGGGCCTCGGAGGCCAGGATAAGAGCCTGCTGAGGGGTTAGGCCGAGCTGGGGCCAGCGAGGCCGGCATCGGAGCCTGCCTTGAGGCAAGGCCGGTACTGGCGCCTCGAGGCCAGGATAAGAACCTGCTAAGGGGTTAGGCCGCTGCTGGGGCCAGTGAGGCCGGCATCGGAGCCTACCGTGAGGCAAGGCCGGTACTAGGGCCTCCGAGGCCAGGATAAGAGCCTGCCGAGGGGTTAGGCCGGTGCTGGGGACAGAGAGGCCGGCATCGGAGCCTGCCTTGATGCAAAGCCAGTGCTGGGGCCTCCAAATCCGGGATCGGAGCCTGCCAAGTGGTTAGGCCGGTGCTGGGGCCAGCGAGGCCGGCATCGGAGCCTGCCTTGAGGCAAGGCCGTACTGGGGCCTCTGAGGCCGGGATCGGAGCCTGCCGAGGGGTTAGGCCGCTGCTGGGGCCAGTGAGGCCGGCATCGGAGCCTGCCGTGAGGCAAGGCCGGTACTGGGGCCTCCGAGGCAAGGATAAGAACCTGCCGAGGGGTTAGGCCGGTGCTGGGGCCAGCGAGGCCGGCATCGGAGCCTGCCTTGAGGCAAGGCCGGTACTGGCGCCTCGAGGCCAGGATAAGAACCTGCTAAGGGGTTAGGCCGCTGCTGGGGCCAGTGAGGCCGGCATCGGAGCCTGCCGTGAGGCAAGGCCGGTACTAGGGCCTCCGAGGCCAGGATAAGAGCCTGCCGAGGGGTTAGGCCGGTGCTGGGGACAGAGAGGCCGGCATCGGAGCCTGCCTTGAGGCATGACCAGTGCTGGGGCCTCCGAGGCCGGGATCGGAGCCTGCCGAGGGGTTAGGCCGGTGCTGGGGCCAGCGAGGCCGGCATCGGAGCCTGCCGTGAGGCAAGGCCGGTACTGGGGCCTCCAAGGCCAGGATAAGAGCTTGCCGAGGGGTTAGGCCGGTGCTGGGGCCAGCGAGGCCGGCATCGGAGCCTGCCTTGAGGCAAGGCCGGTACTGGGGCCTCGAGGCCAGGATAAGAGCCTGCCGAGGGGTTAGGCCGGTGCTGGGGCCAGAGAGGCCGGCATCGGAGCCTGCCTTGAGGCAAGGCCGGTACTGGGGCCTCAGAGGCCGGGATCGGAGCCTGCCGAGGGGTTAGGCCGCTGCTGGGGCCAGTGAGGCCGGCATCGGAGCCTGCCGTGAGGCAAGGCCGGTACTGGGGCCTCAGAGCCAGGATAAGAGCCTGCCGAGGGGTTAGGCCGCTGCTGGGGCCAGCGAGGCCGACATCGGAGCCTGCCTTGAGGCAAGGCCGGTACTGGGGCCTCGAGGCCAGGATAAGAGCCTGCCGAGGGGTTAGGCCGCTGCTGGGGCCAGCGAGGCTGGCATCGTAGCCTCCGTGAGGCAAGGCCGGTACTGGGGCCGCCAAGGCCAGGATAAGAGCTTGCCGAGGGGTTAGGCCGGTGCTGGGGCCAGCGAGGCCGGCTTCGGAGCCTGCCGTGAGGCAAGGCCCGTACTGGGGCCTCCGAGGCCAGGATAAGAGCCTGCTGAGGGGTTAGGCCGGTGCTGGGGCCAGCGAGGCCGGCATCGGAGCCTGCCTTGAGGCATGACCAGTGCTGGGGCCTCCGAGGCCGGGATCGGAGCCTGTCAAGGGGTTAGGCCGGTGCTGGGGCCAGCGAGGCCGGCATCGGAGCCTGCCGTGAGGCAAGGCCGGTACTGGGGCCTCCAAGGCCAGGATAAGAGCCTGCCGAGGGGTTAGGCCAGTGCTGGGGCCAGTGAGGCCGGCATCGGAGCCTGCCTTGAGGCAAGGCCGGTACTGGGGCCTCTAGGCCAGGATAAGAGCCTGCCGAGGGGTTAGGCCGGTGCTGGGGCCAGCGAGGCCGGCAGCGGAGCCTGCCGTGAGGCATGACCAGTGCTGGGGCCTCCGAGGCCGGGATCGGAGCATGCCGAGGGGTTAGGCCGGTGCTGGGGCCAGTGAGGCCGGCATCGGAGCCTGCCGTGAGGCAAGGCCGGTACTGGGGCCTCGAGGCCAGGATAAGAGCCTGCCGAGGGGTTAGGCCGGTGCTGGGGCCAGCGAGGCCGGCATCGGAGCCTGCCTGAGGCAAGGCCGGTACTGGGGCCTCCTAGGCCAGGATAAGAGCCTGCCGAGGGGTTAGGCCGGTGCTGGGGCCAGCGAGGCCGGCATCGGAGCCTGCCTGAGGCAAGGCCGGTACTGGGGCCTCCAAGGCCAGGATAAGAGCTTGCCGAGGGGTTAGGCCGGTGCTGGGGCCAGCGAGGCCGGCATCGGAGCCTGCCTTGAGGCATGACCAGTGCTGGGGCCTCCGAGGCCAGGATCGGAGCCTGCCGTGAGGCAAGGCCGGTACTGGGGCCTCCGAGGCCAGGATAAGAGCCTGCTGAGGGGTTAGGCCAGTGCTGGGGCCAGCGAGGCCGGCATCGGAGCCTGCCTTGAGGCATGACCAGTGCTGGGGCCTCCGAGGCCGGGATCGGAGCCTGCCGAGGGGTTAGGCCGGTGCTGGGGCCAGCGAGGCCGGCATCGGAGCCTGCCTTGAGGCAAGGCCGGTACTGGGGCCTCAGAGGCCGGGATCGGAGCCTGCCGAGGGGTTAGGCCGCTGCTGGGGCCAGTGAGGCCGGCATCGGAGCCTGCCTTGAGGCAAGGCCGGTACTGGGGCCTCGAGGCCAGGATAAGAGCCTGCCGAGGGGTTAGGCCGGTGCTGGGGCCAGTGAGGCCGGCATCGGAGCCTGCCATGAGGCAAGGCCGGTACTGGGGCCTCCAAGGCCAGGATAAGAGCTTGCCGAGGGGTTAGGCCGGTGCTGGGGCCAACGAGGCCGGCAGCGGAGCCTGCCGTGAGGCATGACCAGTGCTGGGGCCTCCGAGGCCGGGATCGGAGCCTGCCGAGGGGTTAGGCCGGTGCTGGGGCCAGAGAGGCCGGCATCGGAGCCTGCCGTGAGGCAAGGCCGGTACTGGGGCCTCCGAGGCCAGGATAAGAGCCTGCTGAGGGGTTAGGCCGCTGCTGGGGCCAGTGAGGCCGGCATCGGAGCCTGCCGTGAGGCAAGGCCGGTACTGGGGCCTCCGAGGCCAGGATAAGAGCCTGCCAAGGGGTTAGGCCTGTGCTGGGGCCAGCGAGGCCGGCATCGGAGCCTGCCTTGAGGCATGACCAGTGCTGGGGCCTCCGAGGCCGGGATCGGAGCCTGCCGAGGGTTTAGGCCGGTGCTGGGGCCAGCGAGGCCGGCATCGGAGCCTGCCTTGAGGCAAGGCCGGTACTGGGGCCTCCGAGGCCAGGATAAGAGCCTGCCGAGGGGTTAGGCCGGTGCTGGGGCCAGCGAGGCCGGCATCGGAGCCTGCCGTGAGGCAAGGCCGGTACTGGGGCCTCCAAGGCCAGGATAAGAGCTTGCCGAGGGGTTAGGCCGGTGCTGGGGCCAGCGAGGCCGGCATCGGAGCCTGCCTTGAGGCAAGGCCGGTACTGGGGCCTCGAGGCCAGGATAAGAGCCTGCCGAGGGGTTAGGCCGGTGCTGGGGCCAGCGAGGCCGGCATCGGAGCCTGCCTTGAGGCAAGGCCGGTACTGGGGCCTCCGAGGCCAGGATAAGAGCCTGCCGAGGGGTTAGGCCAGTGCTGGGGCCAGTGAGGCCGGCATCGGAGCCTGCCTTGAGGCAAGGCTGGTACTGGGGCCTCTAGGCCAGGATAAGAGCCTGCCGAGGGGTTAGGCCGGTGCTGGGGCCAGCGAGGCCGGCAGCGGAGCCTGCCGTGAGGCATGACCAGTGCTGGGGCCTCCGAGGCCGGGATCGGAGCATGCCGAGGGGTTAGGCCGGTGCTGGGGCCAGCGAGGCCGGCATCGGAGCCTGCCGTGAGGCAAGGCCGGTACTGGGGCCTCCGAGGCCAGGATATGAGCCTGCCTAGGGGTTAGGCCGGTGCTGGGGCCTGCGAGGCCGGCATCGGAGCCTGCCTTGAGGCATGACCAGTGCTGGGGCCTCCGAGGCCGGGATCGGAGCCTGCCAAGGGATTAGGCCGGTGCTGGGGCCAGCTAGGCCGGCATCGGAGCCTGCCTTGAGGCAAGGCCGGTACTGGGGCCTCTGAGGCCAGGATAAGAGCCTGCCAAGGGGTTAAGCCGGTGCTGGGACCAGGGAGGCCGTCATCGGAGCCTGCTGTGAGACATTACCAGTGTTGGGGCCTCCAAGGTCGGGACCAAAGCCAGCTTAGGGGTTTGACCGGTTCAGGGGCCAGCGAGACCAGAACTGGGTCCTCCCATGAGGCAAGGCCGCTGCTTGAGCCAGCGAGGTCTGGATCAGTCCACTGAGTAGCCAGGCCACTACTGGGACCATCAAGAGTGGGATTGGTACTTGCAACGCAACATGCACAGAGAAATATCGCAGAAAATATAAATCAGACGCTTCTCTTAATCAGCAATAACTAGGAGGAAAAGGGCAACAGGAAGAGGTTGAGCTATAGAAAGGGCCCTATAGTGAAGCAACTAATGTGACCAATCAGAGGGTATGTAATACTGGAGGACGGAGCCTCTTTAAAACGCAGGAGGTACATAAACAAATGTATCAAAGTAAATCACCAAAGAAGTGTGGGACGGAGGGAGGGGGAGGGAATGGGACGGGGGCTGGAGGAGGGCTAATTGGATGATGTGTGCTTGTATATCCTCTCAAGTCTTGTACTCCAATGTGATTGATATATGACTACAATGCACCAATTTAAAAAATAAATTAATTAAAAAAAAAAAAAAGACATCCCAAGCCTACACCACAACATAAGGTAATCAACACGCATTCCTCTGTCTGCTCAGCATTCATTCTTTCTCCTTCAGGTAAAAGCTTGCTGATATTCCCTTGGGGAGATCTTCCTCCTCCACTGTTTGTTGTTTTGGCTCCAGGTGGGCAGGGCACATGTTCTGGGACTGGCACAGAAACAGGTTCAGAGAAGGATCTGTGACCCAGCCAGGCCCAAGAGAGTTAGGATATTTGCATGAACTGTACAGAAAAAGAGCTATCCATCTGTCTGTTTATCTATCTCTTTCATTTTTGGGTGTGTTAAGTGGGTACAGGGAAACATGTAGTTATTATTTGGTCGTGTGTGTGTGTGTGTGTGTGTGTGTGTGTTCATATGGAAAACATAATAAAGCCACACGAAGAGAAGCAGAGAAGCAAGGAAGGAAGGAAGGAAGGAAGGAAGGAAGGAAGGAAGGAAGGAAGGAAGGAAGTCTTAAAAACATGACTTCATAGCTGATCTAGCCACATCTATGCAGATATGCCCCCCAAATTGTAGATATATGAACAAGTTCTCCCCTCTTTGCTTAAGCCCACTTTAGGTTTTGAGTCCTCTACAAAGAAAACAGTTCTATTAATAAACCAATGATGATCAGGCTTCTCTTCAACAACAATAAGAGAAGGGAGGGAATGAAGGGTAGAAGGAGGAAGAAAGAAGAGAAGAGAAGAAAGGGAAAGAGAAGAGAGGAAAAAAAAGATTTCACCCTGAGAAATAAATTGCAGTCTCAAGGAAGAACTTTAGGTTATTTTTGCACCTGGGGGACTCTAAATTAGGGGGATTAAGATTGGCAACTTAAACCAGTGGCTACTAAATTTATTAACAGAAAGAGTATTAAGCCTCCAACATGTGTTTATTGAGAGACGTACATATGTTGAGCAGTTGGATATGGAATGCAGCTGAGAACAAGGGACAAGGTCTACTTCATGGTATTCACATTCCAGCAGAGAAAAACAAAATAAACAAATACAGACTTGGCTGCTTGGAGACGCGTGCTTGGGAGAAAACAAAGCAAGATAGAGGAATGGGGAGTGAGGGGTGGATTGATAGGGGAGGCCTCTTGGGAAGGAAGCACTGAGCAGACCAGGTGAGATGGAGCCAGGCAGCTCCTGAGGGACCAGTGTCCCTGGCCAAGGGCAGGGCTGATGTAAAGCTCTGGGATGGGACTGTCTGGGAAGAGATGGAAGAATTGTGTCACCAGGGACCCTGAGGAAGGAGACAATGTCAGAGCTAGGAGGGAGGCCAACTCCAACATGGCCTGGCAGGTATTGTAAGGATTTTGACTTCCACCCCAGGTGAGGCTGTGGGCACTGTGGAAGGTGTGTGGGAGAGGAGAGGTATGATCTGACCTCGTTTAAAGGATTGCTGTAGCTGATCTGCAGGAAATCTCTTTCACTGGGTGACTGGGGGGAATAGAAGCTGATAGATGCTTCCTTGGGCAATTTTACACACACTTTTTGATAGATCTAATAAGAAAAAACACTTTAAAATCCAAATAGTCTATCAAAGTCTACCACGTACTTTTATTAATTAATTAATTATTTTATGGTACTAGGAATTGAACTCAGGGGCATTCCACCTCTAAGCCATACTCTACCCCCATTTTATTTTTTATATTGAAACAGGGTCTCAACTAAGTTGCTGAGGCTGGTGATGAACCTATGATCCTGCTGTCTCAGCCTCCCAAATACTGGGATTACAAACATTGTACCACTACTCCCGGCTCACCACAGACTTTAAAATGAAGAGCCAGACATTTACAAACTATTCTCAAATATACCTGTAGAGAAGAAATTCAAACCACAATACGCAGAGACTTATTATTTTAGTTCTTTCTAGTTCTAGACCTGTGGTTCTCAATCAGGGGCCACTTTGCCCCCCAGGATATAGGTGGTAATGTATGGAGATGGTTTTGGTTGTCACAGCAACAATGGAGAGAGTGGAGGGATGGAGGAGGTACCAGTATCCAGGGGGCAGAAGTCAAAGATGCTGCTCAACATCCTGTACTGCATGAGACAGCCCCCACCCAGCAAAGAATTACTCATTCCCAAATATCAATACTGTTGAGGTGGATGACCCTACTCTGGACTACTATAAAGACTTACTATTCTCAAATTTTGTAGTAGTGACTTCAGAGAAGCACAAACTGAGCTTGATTATCTTTCTCTTTGGCCACTCCTTTCAAAGGCAAAAACTATAGTTGCTGTTTTGTGTTTAACAGCAACTTATTGGGGGAAAAAAGCAATGAATCGTGGCCTATGCTCTCCAATCAAAGCGAGAGATCATTGGGGTGGGGTGGGGAAAATGTGACATAAAATGTCCCTGAATTTACAACAGGAAGATTTTAAATTTTATTTTGATTATGAAAATGTCATTTCAAAGAAACAAAAGTACCTGGCACAGTTTTTTGCTTTGGGGAGAAAAATGCCTTTGAAAACCCAACTGGTTGTATAATTAAGTGATAATGAATTCAGAGCTGTACTTTGTATTCCATTCCAGCGCACTGGAGTTGAATCTGAGCTTGAAATGCTAAATCCCTCAGCGCTCTGGCCTCTCATCAGTGGAGTGTAAATCAAGGCCTTCCACTGCTATGGCAGGGCAAGGGCGGTTCCAAAAAGAGTGAGCTACAAAAATCAATGTTTTCCTACCGCCTACTTTCTGATCACATGCTGGGTCGTATATGCAAACTGCCTTTAATAACAAGACGTGTTTCCTTGGAGCAAGGAAGGAAGCTTCCATATGTGATGTCTTACAGGATAGTTTATGAACAATAACATAAGCATTTGTGTTTTTTAAAAAAAGACAGAAAAACTATGAATTTCCATTTTGTATGAAGAATAAGGATGATTTGGGGATTTTAATTCTCCAGTGATTTTGCTTGGAGAAAGACTATAGTTTATATTTGTATTTAAGCTAATGTCGTGCAGAAGAAAAATGTGTGAGCGTGTATGTAAGAGCACTTTCTGCTCAGTAGAGACACGGGGTAGCGTAGAGGGTACTTGGAAGCTTGCTTTGACATCAGTTGGAGAAACTTTTAAAAAGTTACTGCCTCAAAGCTGTAAGAGAGGACTTGTAAACGCAATAACTTAATAACTTGATGAGCTAGTTAGTATTTTATCATAATTAAAAGGTATTATATAATCAGCCTGTGGGAAGGAAATCTTTAAAAAAGAAACTATCATTTGATGTTTTTAGCTTGATATTTAAAAACAAAGCTGAGACAGAAATGGGGTTTTGCTTCTGGCCAAATTGATATTTTCTCAAAAACGAACTAAAAATTTTTACATGCAAAGGACTTAGACGAGAAACCTAATGGGAAGCAAAATAGGCAATATAATACCTATTTAAATTCAAATAGCATTTTATAAAGAGGGTGAATGTCTGAAGAAAAACAGCTCTACAATCAGAAGACAAACAAACAGCCTGACTCCCTGGTGCATGCCTACAGTCCCAGTACTTGGAAGCCTGAGACAGGAGGATCACAGGTTCAAGGATGGCCTCAGCAACTTAACAAGACCCTCGGCAACAAGCAAGACTCTGTTTCAAAATAAAATAGAACTGAGGGTGTAGCTTCAAGGTAAAACACCCCTGGGTTCAATCCCTGGTGCCACAAAAAGACGGTAAATGTCAAAAGCCATAAGAAAACACACTAATCAGTTTAACTCACCTGGCATCTTCCCGGGTACAATAGGGGACCTGGTTCTTGTGTAACTTTCACCACAGATACATGCAACAAAATCTTGGGAGAAAGCTAACCAGGTCCAGGTTTTTATTAGCACCACGCTCTAACCAACTGGGCTAACCATAGGCTCATCAAGAACGACTAGGACATGAGTCAAAGAAAGCTGCGCAGAATGGGCCGTCCATCAGAATACTCCCTGTGCTAACACAGGGAGTTACCAAAGGGGGAACTTCGGGCAGTCGGTCGAGGTTGGTGACACAATAAGGGAGCAATTGGGTAAGATAAAACACTGGGAGAGACTTTTTATCTTTTATAGATATACATCCAAGCCTGTCTGCAGACAAGGCCTGACTTACAATGGCTCAACTTCAGATTTTTCAGCTTTGCCATGGAGTGAAAGCAATAAGCCCTCCATAAAAACTGTAGCTCAAATTTTGAGATTTCATCTTTTTCCAAACTAGCCATATGCAGTGTGATACTCTCTCCCAATGGCGGGCTGCCATTGGACCATGGGCAATCCACAGCGGACTGTGTTGCTGAGCTCGGACGCCCAGGAGGCTAGCTGTATCCAAAGCCTTTCCCCAGCACCTGGTGCACTGTGCTAGCTACTCAGTGCTACATACTAAACAGATAGTGACCTAATGCATTTCAGTAGATAGGGTTTTAAAGCCTAAAGCCTAAAGTGGGATCATAGTGCAGCAGCTTAGGGATTATGTAATGTAAAGCAAATTACTTAACCCATGTTTCCTCATTCACAGGGGGGGGGGGAGTTATGTGTTTCTTATAGTGTTGATGTGAGGACGGGTTTTTTAGGTTTGTTTCTTTGTTTGTTTGTTACTGGGGACTGAAACCAGGAGAATTCTACCTTTGAACTACACCCCCAGCCCTATTTTTTATTCTTTATTTTAAAATGGAGTCTTACTAAATTGCAGAGGGCCTCACTAAGTAGCTGAGGCTGGCTGCAAACCTGCAACCCTCCCATCTCAGCCTCCCAAGAACTGGGAGTACAGGCCTACGCCCCATGTCCAGCTGTGAGGATGGGCTTTGGAAGCAAGAGCACAAACCTGCTCTACAAAAGATACACATTAGGACCAGGCTCGTACATAAAAGAACATTAGAACAGCCTTTCTGCTTCAGTGAAGTAAAAGGTTACCCATCTGTTGATTTCCAAGGTCCTGGGAAACCTCACACCTCTCAGTCAGTCCCCAGTACAGCCCTACACATGCGTGCTTTCCACAGACCCATCTGCCTACTCATGGTTGGAGTCAGGTAAAGCTGGGATCCGGCCATGAGAGACCAGGCTGCAAGGTCATGGATCTGAACAACCCACATTGAGATGGAAATGGCAGCTTACAGTTCCTGAGATCAGTTCTGCAGGAAGAAGGCAATGGACACCAGGCTGCCCAGCAGTGGCCAGGGAAGGAGCCACAGAGGCTGACCAGAAGTAGCCTCTGAAGGGATGAGTGTCTGCTTAAAGTAGACATTCTTTAAGGGTAGGCATTCCTTAAAGTGTCACATGGCAAGCTCCCCTAAACCAACGTGGAGGACAAGTAGCAAGTGACCCCTGAGACTCAGGATAGGGGCTCACAGAAGATGGGAAACCATGTCTGTAGTTTCTTTGTCCCCTTATAAGTAAACAAACTTCCCACAATCCCCAGGCATGGGGGCCCTAAGTGGGAGGAGAGAGGAGGGGCAACAAACAGGAGAGAGTTCAGTCCATAGGGACCTTAAAGGCAAGGTGTTGGGTTCATCGTCATTGGCCTGTGAGAGGCCTTACGTGTACCCCTTGTTTTTCTAAATATAACCTTATAATAAACATCCATCCCGGGATAACTCTATTTCTTATAATCAACAATAAAATTAACAAAACCCTAAATGAAACAGTGGTCTGAGCCAGGAACCCTTAGAAGAGTGAAAATATGAAGACTTCAGGGGCAAGCTCAAACACGCTCTTTCATCTATCTGTCTTTATGAATGCCCTTTTTCTCTGATCTACCTATTCATCCTGTAAGACCCTGCTTCATTATGGCCTCCCAGGACTCCAGAAGGAATTACTCTCTTCTAAGTCATGAGAGGCTTTGATGCTGATATCTACTACAGTGCTTCCTGTCTTCTTACTACAAAGTAAACTTCTCCTTTTTTTTTTTTTTTTTTTTTTGAGTGGTACTGGGGTTCCTGGAAGCCCTTATACTTCCAGGCTACACTCCCAGACCTATTTTTTATACTATTTTTTATTTGGAAACAGGGTCTCTTAAACCAGCACAGCTGGCTTCGAACCTGCATGATCCTCCTGTCTCTGCCTCCCAAGCGCAGGGATTACAAGTGTGCACCACCATGCCCGGCTCCTTTATATGTCTTATTTCTCTACATACTCTAGGTTGAAAGCTATGGCCTACACTGTGCCCCATCAAACTTTCTAGCTCTAGTAATAGTGTTTGGGTCAAGAATGTTCCCCCAGAATCTCATGTATTGAAAGCTTGGTCCCCAGTACAGCAAGGTTCAGAGGTGGGCATTGCTGGAAGAAGTGGCAACTGGTGGTGTGGCCTTGAGAACTAGGCCTGTCTTTCTCTACTCCCTGGAGGCCATGAGCTGAGCAGCTCTCCTCTACCTTGCCCTGCCACCACGAACCAGCCAACCATTGACTGAACCTCTGAAACCATGAGCCAAATTGCAAGTTCCTTGTCTAAGTTTCTCTCGTCAGGTATTTTGGGCACAGTGACAAAAAAAAAAAAAAAAAGCTAACTCAATAATAGCACTGTTAAAATCATTCCTCAATCATCCAGTGTTTTGGGTTCCTACAGAGATTCTCAGAAGAGAAGAGCCACAGCCTAGGAGAGTGAAACCTAAGCTCTTTTAATCAGAAACTACCCAGGAGCTTCTTTTTTTTTTTTTTTTTTTTTGGTGGTGGTACTGGGTTTCCTGGAAAACCTTCTACCTCTGGGCTATACTCCCAGACCTATTTTATATATAATTTTGGAAACAGGGTCTCTTAAGCTAGCGAGACTGGCTTCAAACCTGCGTGATTCTCCTGCCTCTGCCTCCCAAGCACAGGGATTACAAGTGTGCACCACCACACCCGGCTACCCAGGAGCTTCTAACTAGACCTTCCACTAGTTGTAGATTGAATGCACCCTTCTCTCCAAACTCATGTTGAATAAAATTTAATTGCACTAGAGCAGTATTGGGAGACAATTAAGAGGTGGCCAGGTATAGAGGCATTTCCTCATGGGTAGATTAGTGTCACTTTACATTTTGCAGGAATGGGTCCATATAAAAATATGAGTTCAGCTTCCACTTTAACCAATCAGCTACTCCCTTTGTCTTGCTCCCACTAATACCTTACAAAAAGTGGAGCTTGAATTAAACACAGTTTGGCATTTCCAGATTTATGAATTGCTGCCCCACTCAAATAAACTAACTTTTTTACATGCCTAAGCTTATCTCTTAATAGCACGAGACGTTGTGCTATTACTCCTCACAGCATGTCCAAGTCCTTGCTTCTGTTCCCCTTACATCTGCTGTGCCCCACTGGTTGAGCACCTCTGTGTTCTGTCTCCCAAAAAGTCTTGGCTCACCTTTTTGACCTGGCCCTTGCTGAAACACCAGCTGTTTTCAGGCTGTTTGAGAGTCTCGAACTCAGCTGTGCACATGTCCCTTGGGGTTCTGTGGCACAGCCCCAGCCAGCCATCATGACACCTATGCAAACCTGGAAGGGAAAGGGAGTCAACATCCATGGGGTAGCCTTTCATCACTGATGATGCATTAGTGGGAAACATCACCTTCCCATGTCTGGGGAGAAAATTTTGAGGAGCCGTCAGCGTAGCTCTTCAAAGGGCCCACAAGTTTCTATTCCCACTACCCTCAGCAATAACCAGCATATAATAATGTACCCTTGAACTGGCTTTCACTCCTTCCATCTTAAAATTATTTCCCAAAATACACAAAACCTCATCTATGGCTCTGCTAAGATACAAGTTCACAGTGGTCTTGATGGTTAGACTAGCTCTCATGGGGACGAGCTTCCACAGTCAAAGTCTTCTATCCATGACAGATTAGTTTGGGGATAAGACCTATCATTACAAGGATTAGGAAGGGCAGTATCTAGCATGGATAAGCACAACCTTGTTAGTCTCCAAGAGGACAAAAATCCAAAGATTGTAAGATACCCGAAGAGTCATCTTTGCATAGCAAGGCCATCTCCTACATCTAACTTAGCTTCATGTCAATAATGAAAATATATGAGTCCTCTCTTTTAAGAGGCCATATGCTGTCATAACTGAATTCTTTCAGACAGTGTCCGCCAATGACCTGGAGTAGATGGGGTAGATCAAGAGCCCTCAATACTCTATAAGACCACTTGTCCGCAGAGGGAATAGACAGCTCATCCTTTTCATTGGATTGCCAGTATGTGTGGATGCTGTTGCAATTAACCAAACAGAAACCCATTCTAAAATTTACTGACCTTTTATAACAGTTTTTGACTATTATGTATTTTCTTCATCAACAATATATATCCTAGCTTCAAGGGTAGCTTCAAATCATGTTAACATTATAAAGGAATGCTTGTATTCCAAAGTGACAACTCCTCTTATGAGTGATATTAAAATAAAACAATAATTGTTCAAATAATGCTTCTTAATACCCAGTGTCTGCATATATTATCTTATACCTTTCAACAACCCTGCAAGGAGGTGTTATCAGGCCCATTTTAAAAGTAAGAGAACAGACTCAGCATGTATACAGGACTTGCCCAAGGCTGCAGTGATAATTAGAGAGAGACCTGAGATGGCGACTGAGCCCCACAGGACCTTCCTGCCACCACAATTCATTTATTGAACAGGTATGTTTGGGAACATGCCATGTGCTATATACTTTGGATAAAACACGCTCAAGATCCAGCCCCCGCTCCTCGAAAAACCTTCCTCCTGCCAATTTAATTCAATCACTCTGTCTTTCTGCTCGGCTTAAGCAGGTTTAAGGTGTAACTGAATCTGACCTTCTCCTCTGGTTTCTTTTTGCAGCTCCTAAGACGCATTCGGCCTATCCATTTTCAAGGATTTCTTGCTCTTTTGTCACCTGTTTGTTCTCTGGCCTCTAGCTCACCTACAAAGGAAGATGAAAGGGGAGGCAAGCTCAGTTTTCTAAATCTCTCCAGCTGCCCTGGTCCATTCCTGTTGCCAGGGCAGAGAGCTTAGGTGTACAGAGAAGAGCCGAAAAGTCAGCAAGAGAGAATGCCACCGTCTCCAACCGTGTGTCCTTGAGGCACAAAGTAGCGGCAAAAAAGAGACACAGGGGCACATTTTCTAATGGGGTCCTTTTGTTCCGAAACCTGGGAGACCTCCTTCCCAAGTCTGCTCACTCCCTCCTCCGTCTGCACCAAGCCCAGCTAACCCTGGGCAAGTCCTCCCTTTCAGACGCCAGCGGGAAACAAACCCAGCAGCCCCAGGCAGCCATCAACCCTGTCACTTATCAGAATGACTGTCAGCCCAGTGACACAGCGAGGCTGGACCGAATCAACTTTGGGTCATTTGAATGCGTAATTCACTAAGTTTATCTGTCACAATGCCGTGGGCCATTCCTTGACAGAGTGTTCTGGGATGAATGGCCGCTAAGGGGCAGAACGAACAGAAGTGGTGTTCCCAGGTCCATCAACAGATAGGACTGAATGTACGTGCCAAGAAAATTACTGGACATCTCCAGGAAATGATTCTAGGCACGCCTGTGATGCCACGGTGACAGGGAAGCTCAGTGTTACGGTGTCCATGCCTGGTTCCGATGCCAGCTGTCCTCTCCTGACTCCGAGGGATGCTCAGTCACAAAGCACACCTGGCCCAGTGGCTAAATTAATTGGCCCATTTGATGATGTTCTTGAGCCTTCAAGAAGCAGGTGTTAAGTGCCCTCTGACCTGGAAATTCAATTCTCTAGGACTTCATCTTAATGCATGCCAAGATACAGCTATAGGCTGATCTACAGACTGTTACTTATAGACTATGTGATGATGATAATGATGATGATGATGAAGATGATATAGATGGTGGCACTTGGCCTATGCACTTCATACATATATTAACCCCAGGAGGTACAATATTATTATCATTACTATTATGGTTAATAGTAACAACTCCGCAAAGTGAAATATTACCACCAATATTATTATAATTAATATGTTACTATTACCATCTACAAATGAGAAAACTAAGATATCCAGCAGCCATGTGGTTTCATAAATGTTAAGAGGCAGACTGACTTGGGAAATAGTTCTCTTAAGCAACTTTTCTAGCTGTCAGAAACTGGGTATCCTGGTGTGTTTTAGCTATAAACTATGCAGAGCTTTCCATTTTATATCCTTTGGTCTTCAACAAAGAATTACAGAAACCCCATAGTCACATTCACATAACAAAATACCCAAGCTACCTTTGAGAAGAAATAAGTCATTATACACCAGCAGAATAACGCAGGGTTTGTTTTTTCTGTATTTAAGCAACTCTGGTTGTCAGAAACCAGAACCCATTTCTTTAACTCAATAGACATCATAGAAAACCACATGCTTTTTGGAAGCATCCACCGGTTTCAGTTGATGCAGCAAGAAGAACAATGTGTAAAGTAAGACGACCCGAGACTTTTGAGGTAAGTCTGATCATATTCATCACCTCACTGCATCCCTGTAAGAATGATAGGAAGGGGGTTGATTGGCCCTATGGCCAAAGGAGGGAAGAGAGACTGAGAAAGTTTAGGTAATTTACCCAATGCTTTAGATGTGATTGTGTTCCCCCAGAATTCATATTCTTAAGCCCTAGCTCCCAATGTGACTGTATTTGGAGTAAGGAGGTGAATAGGTTAAAAAAAGGCCATAAGGATGGAGTCCTAATCCAGAAAAATTAATGTTCTGATAAGAAGAGAGACACTAGAGAGCTCCTTCTCCCCACCCCGAGCCTCATGCACACAAAAGACCATGTAAGGAGACAGAGAGAAGATAGCCACGTCCAGCCAAAGAAAGAGCCCTTACCAGGAGCCTATTTAGCTAGCCCCGCAATCCAAGACTTCTGGCACTCAGAAGCATGAAAAAAAAAATCTGCTGTTTTAAGACACCAATTTACACCACTCTGTAATGGCAGTCTGAGCAACTAATACACCCAAGGTGACACGGCTGTCAGATACCGGATCAGAGCCCAAACCCACCCTTTTCTCCTGGCTGCAGCCTGCCTGACTTTGACATCATTCGTTCCCACCCAACGTATCCCACTTTCCTTCTTCTTAACTCAGAGAACCCCAGCTGAGCTCTGGCAGCCTGTGCACCAGTCCTGTTCTTCTGATCAGTGACTGATTAGGTTTGGTATACGTCAAATTTGAGCAATGAGATGAGAGGGCAAGTCCATTGAAGGTTTCCTTTAAGACACATTCAATTCTTCAAGAGATGTACAGGAAAAAAATCTCTCTTCTGCTGCTAGACATGAGCCTGCCTGCACTGAAAGCTGGAAGTGTGTCCACCAACTCATGAGCATGGTTTAAGGATAACCCAGAGATCATGCTGAGGACCACACAGTAACAAGATGGAAGGAATCTGGGACTTTGTCAACATCACAGAGGTTCTCCATAAATGAACTTGGAGTCTTGAGTATGACCTAATAAATCTGCTCACTATCCACACAATTGTGAGTAGCATCTTCTGTTCCTTGCTACAGTGATGATATCACCATTCCAAGTCCATACACACCTGCCCTGTGGAGTCTCAGTGGGGACCATAAACATATTTCTAGGCTTTCAGCCTCCCCCAGGTCTCTCCAGGGGCCAGCACCTGTTCAGGCTGGTCAGAAATCCAGCTTCCCATGCTTGCTATCCACTGACATCTGCTTCAGGTGAAAACTAAATTTATTTGCCGACTGTTAGTCAGCTTTCTGTCACTATAATAAAACATGAGATAAATAACTTATACAGACAAAATATTTGTTTGGCTTACAATTTTGAGATTCCAGTCCAAGATCAAGCAGACTTTGGGCCTCTGATAGGGTTCTGGGTGTACATGGCAAGAAAGCAAAAAGCAATAGGAAGAGACTGGGGTCCCACATTTCCCTCAAAGGCCATCCCCCAATGACCTCAGGAGCTCCCATAAGGCCCCATCTCCTGAATGTACATAGACTTCCCAACTGCACCAGCCTGGGGCACAGCCTTTAACATATGGACCTCTAGGGGAAGAGGCATTTATCCAAGCCATAGCACCTATTTTGTTACAAATACTACCCTGGATGTTCTTACTGCAACACCCTTACATATTAATCCTTATGCTTAATCCATATTTAATCTCCCATGACTGTTTGGAACAAGTATTGTCAACCCACTACTTTAGACATGAGGAAACTAAGGCTCAGGGAAGAAACATGTTCAAAGCCACACAGTAGTGCTGAGATTCAAACTTTCTAGTCTTCAGATACACTTTCTATCATCCGATGTTTCCAGAGGAGCATGAGTTTATATCTTAAATAAAGCATAATGCAGCTGGTCATGGTGGTGCACACCTATAATTTCAGTACTTAGGAAGCTGAGACAAGGGAATTACAGGTTTGAGGCCAGCCTCAGAAACTTAGAGAAACCCTATGTCAAAATTAAAATAATAAAATAGGACTGGGGGTATAGCTCGGTCATAGAATGACCCTGGGTTTATTCCGCAATACCACACACACACACACACACACACACACACACACACACACACACAGTGATGAAAACCAAAAAAACTAATTTAATATTTATATGATAGTCTTATGAAAAAACCAATAAAGGCCTCCAAGTACCTAAGAGTTTCCTTGATAGATATGACCTAAGTATAGAGATGGTCCCATCCCCTTGTATCGTAGTTGTTAATCTTCCTGGTGAAACGCGCACACACTTTCAGTCTCTACATTCATTTACCTCCCTCTTTAATCTACCACCATTAGTAGCCACAGGTGTCCAGTCTAGTGGCGCCATCTGAATTTCTTTTAAGAAACAAGGGTGGAACTTAAAGGTGAATTTCCTTAGAATGTAATTCCTGCAATCTTAGATTTTTTTTTTTTTTTGTCTCTTCGTAGAAATTCTGGGGCAGCTCAGTGTCAAAGCCACTCACAGCTAGCCGCTTTTGTAGTTTATGAACTATTTTAACTGCGCCTGACTCAACCTCCATTCTCAGGATATTTACTGCCTTGTAAACACACCATTCCACACAATGCCAGGTTATAAACAGACAGCGCTGAA
Source organism: Muscardinus avellanarius (assembly GCF_963383645.1). NCBI lineage: Eukaryota > Metazoa > Chordata > Mammalia > Rodentia > Gliridae > Muscardinus > Muscardinus avellanarius. The sequence continues at coordinate 19,613,942 of NC_137797.1, read as the reverse complement.
CTAGCCCAATAATACTCTGGCCTGGGCTGGCCACAGGAGATAGTGAGGGATGGGAGGTTTGAAAACTAGAGCTCTGCAGATCTTTTGGTTTCTCTGGAGGTACGAGTCTTGCTCCTAGGATCCCTGGCAGCTGGAATAAATGCATTTGCCCTGATCACTTCAATCTACAATTTGCAGAAATCTGATCCCTTTTCTGATATTCAGCTATGTTAGTGAGGGAGACGAACCCAACTTCACACCTGACATTGAATTCTCCTTGTTGTTAAATGCCTGCTTTTCTGCACCCTATGAAAGGTGACTTCCAAAATCTCCCTCTGCCGGCACCCTTCCTCCTCGCCCTTCATTGGAGAGCATCAGCCCTTGGAAACGGTCCAAATTCTCCTGAGACCCCCCCCCCTAAAATGGGTCTTTTCTACAGCCTGCAGTCCCTCTGCTTGGCTTGGCTTCTGACATGCTAATCAAAAGGTGTATTCCTGACTTGACTTTAGGCTCTGAACGATGCCTTCTCTTTACACAATTTGCAGGACTCCTGAAAATAATGAAGACCAGGATGAGAGCAGCTGCCTGTCATCCCTTTTCGGAGGTCCTCTGCAAGGAGGGGCGAGCACCTTGCCAGGAGATGGGGTAGCGGAAGCCTCTGTAGAGCTCAGAGCTCAGGAGGCTGCTCCATGGAATCCGACCCGTCAGCCGCACCTGGGGCCCACTGACTTACAGAAAGCAGGATGCCAGATTGTTCTGACATTCTGCAAAGGCGGTGGCCTGTGTTGGGGGCCAAGGCATGCGGGGAACTTTGAGGTGTGCCAGGCTTTCATTCCATCCGGATGGCCCCTGCTTCCCAGCAGGAGCTGACCCGGGCTTGGAAAAGGTTAACTAGCACAAACAGCCATCATTTGTGCAGAGTGGGAATGCCCCATGTGTTGCCCCAGCGTCCCTTTGTGAGGCATGAGGGGTGGCTTTTCTCTCTTGTGAGCCGGTTGGCACGGGGTAAATACCCGTGTGCTTCTGCTCCAGGGGCTGGAAGGGCCGGTCTCCAGGCAAGGGTTAAGGAGGGGGGAAAAATATTTCCAAGACATCCCGAAACACTCCCGTGTCTCCAATGGGGGAGTTGAGGGGCGAAGGAGGTAGGGAGAGAAATTGGGGACAGAATAACTCTCCAGTGTGCGCTGAACACACGCGCTCACTTGGACCTACTCAGTTCAAATGCTGTTTTCAGACTCCATCTGCCTGTCTCCAGTAAAGTTTGGGGATGGGGCTTTGGCCCATTGTGAGTCCATGGATTTGCAAATATATCCCTGTCAGAGCTCTTATTATAACAGATGTCCATGGAGGAATCTGAGCTGTCAGGGAACAGCCAGCCGTGACGGGGGCGGGGGGGATGTGGAGGCCAGGAGCCAGGAAAAAGACGGTGGCCCCCACTAGGAACGTAAACAATGATGTTTGTCATGATGTTTTCCCACACCAACAATTCCAGGGGACAGGATGACAGAATGCAAAAAAAAAAAAAAAAAAAATGGGGGAAGGGGAGAACTTTAACAATTAAGAAGCCAGACCCATCAAGTTCATCAGCTCCTCCAATCGGAACTATCTGGAAAGCTAGTCCTAAAACCATCTTTCTCTGCAACAGAAATTAATATATGCAAGACAGTATTTTGATAACATTAAAAATAGCATGTTGACGAAGAAGGACAAACCATAGATGAGCAAATAAGGCGACCTACCTGAGGAGGATGGGAGGGAAGAAGAGGGAAGTCCCCTAACTACACAATGTACATTCACAAACATCGATGTCAGTCACTAAGCCAAACATGAGAAGGAGGGAGCAGGGAGCGGGAAAGGAATTGGGGAAGGGCTGAGTGATGTGTGCATGTATGCCCTCCCATCTTGTACCCCATGAAGAGGGAAGTCCCCTAACTACACAATGTACATTCACAAATATCGATGTCAGTCACTAAGCCAAACATGAGAAGGAGGGAGCAGGGAGCGGGAAAGGAATTGGGGAAGGGCTGAGTGATGTGTGCATGTATGCCCTCCCATCTTGTACCCCATGAAGATGTATGACTCCAATGCAAAGGAGAGGAGAGGAAAGAGAAATTCCTAAAAAGGACATCTGGCTCTCTAAAAGTTTTATTTTACCCTAAACTTTAAGTGGTGAGTTATGAAGCACTGTGAGATTAAAATTTATGCATAACTTAGATGGTAATGTTTGTTGGAGGTTTTTCTATTATTAAAACCGAGAGATGAAGGCAGTCACAAGAGGCGCTGCCTGTCTGTGAAGCCTGGACCACGTCCATAAACAGGACTTGGAATGAGAATCCCTTGTGCAGGGCATCCTGTCTGTGCTAAGCAGAAGCACACTTCTCTTTCACTACTCCACTGCAGGGCAGCAGCACAAAGGTTAGTCTGTTTGTTTTATGGTTAAGGAAACTGAGGTTCTCTGAGAGCTAAGGCTGAAAGCTGTGTCTTCAGCATACAAGCACACACACACACACACACACACACACACACACACACACACACTCGCTTCTTTCCCCTATGCCCTATGGAAGAAAAGCTCCACCAATTTCATATCCATCTACATAGTGGAATACCATGCAGCCATGAAAAACACACAAGAGAAGAATATTTATTGAAGATGGGAAAGTATTTATAACATATAAAGTGGGGAAAAGCCAAATGACAAAAGTGTGTTTTGTACGATCCCAATGTGTTTCATAAGTGAACATTTATATGCTTTGATTAAAATATGTACAAAAATATTAACTGTGGTGGTCAAGGAATGATGAGAATTTTATTTTCTCTCTTTTACTCTCTATTTAAAATATTTTGTACAAGCCAGGCGTGGTGGCACACGCTTGTAATCCCAAGCACTTGGGAGGCTGAGATAGGAGGATCGCACAGGTTCTAAGCCATTCTCAGCTACTTAGTGAGACCCTGTTTCCAAATAAAGTATAAAATAGGTCTGGGAGTAGCCCAGAGGTAAAAAAAAAAAAAAAGCCCCTGGTTCTACCCCCAGTACTACAAAAAATATGTATATAGATATTATACAAGAAACTCGTAAAATAGTACTGTGTCTGCCAGGAAAAAAAAAATGGATGTACTTGATTGGTAGTGCACATTATAAATAATGTTCTAAATGAAAGAAAATGTAATGAGAAAGGAAAACAGCTCTGATCTGTCTTATTTAATCCTCAACTTCTGACACAATGATGTGGAAGGCTTTGACTCTCAGATCTGTGACCTCTTCGGCAAAATCAAACATTGTCATCCGCCGCTCAAATGATATGCTTGTTAAATTATCATTAGTTTGTGTGACCTACTGACTGTGTGACCGAGTTACAGAAAAATGAGAATGTCTTCCATAACCATTCAGCAGTGTCTCCTGGAAACTCCTCTAGCAACAGACTGAGACACAGGCTGAGCCTTCAAAGAAGTCACATCAGGCCACAGCTACGCTACAGGCAAAGTGAGACAGAGCTCACACCACAACGGGGAATTGTCCTCTGCCCGCACCACGGGGGCCACCGCCAGTCCCAAGTAAGTCCAGCCTGCCCTCCTGTCCTCCACAGGATGTGGCTCCTCCCAGGCCAACAGAGGGAGAGCCTGGACACTTTCTGGCTGCATTTTGTAATGCTGACGATGCCGATGGCCATTTAGCCAAGAATATCAACTCTTTGGCACAGCAAAGAGGTCCTCTAACCCAGTAATTGCTTTACTTACTGGATACTATGGTAATTTGTCATCTCGCTGGAAACGGTGCATTCGTTTTGGGATCCTTGCATTTTCTTAAATGGCCTCTTCAGCACTCCAGCCGGGATCCATTCTGACAGTAGTTGAATGATGCCTGCGGTCCCCTTGCAGCTAAGCTGGTTTCCATCACCCTGGTGTGTTCAGCAGCTACTGTGGTCTCCAGCGTTGCCCTTTTCCATTCTGCTTTTGGTCTTCATGGGTCTTCGATAAGAAACATTCTTTCCCTGGTCCCTATTTTCCATGAAAATGTCCTCTGGATGACCCTGGGGCCCACAACAACAGTGAAAAACTGGTGCCCGCAGTGGTCCGGGAAACCAGAGAGCACGCACTGTACTCAGGATAGTCTCTATTTCTCAAGCAACTCCTTGAAAGCAACATTTTCTGAGATAAGGTTTATAGCACATCTTTTATGTTAAAATATATGAGACTGAGCTGGGGTGGGGGTGTGGTGGCGCACGCTTGTAATCCCCGTGCTTGGGAGGCGGGAGGATCGTGCAGGTTCAAAGCCAGCCTCTCTGGCTTAAGAGACCCTATTTCCAAATAAAAAATATAAAATAGGTCTGGGAGTGTAGCCTGGAGGTAGAAGAGTTTCCAGGAACCCCAGTACCTGATGCTTTTGAAGGTCTGAAAGGATCAAATATTGGCAGTTTTTCTTCAATTGCACAGCACTTGTTAAGTGACAGAGTTTCAAATCACAGGACCCTAATGATCCATCAGAATGTATAAAGGCACATGCCTGGAATCCCAGTACTTGGGAGGCTTAGACAAGAGTATCGTAAGTTTGCAGCCAGACTCAGCAATTTAGTGAGGCCCTCTGCAACTTAGTGAAACCCTGTTTCAAAATTAAAAAATAAAAATAGGGCTGGGGGTGTAGCTCAGAGGTAGAATACCCCTGGGTTCAATCCCTAGGAACACACACACACACACACACACACACACACACACACACACCATCAGTGGGTATTCTAGGACATTACCTTTCCATATGTAAGAGCCAACACTGGTACTGTTATGGACAGAGAAATGCTTTATGTTGAATCACTAGGTTGGAACATTTCCCCAGCACTTACTCACAGTGTGGTCTGAGACTAGCATTAATCTCTCTAAGCCTCAGTTTCCTCATCTGCAAAATGGGAATGCATGGGCTCACCATGCAAAATAAACAAATACATGATGTGCTCAGCCTCGTGCCTGGGTTTATACTGAGGCTGAACAAATTTTATTCTTTGATTCAATCAACAACAGAAATAAAAAAATGTATTAAGACCTTATTATCACAGTGCATGGTTGCTCAGGCCAATAATCCCAGTACTTTGGAGGCTGAGACAGGAAGATGACAGGTTCGAGGCTACCCTCAGTGATGTTTAAGAACTTCAGCAACTTTAACATGACCGTTTCAAAGTGAAAAACCAAGAGCTAGGGTATAACTTGTAGGTAGAATGAGCCTGGGTGTCCCATTCCCAGTTTTTAAAAAACAAAAACAACACCAAAACCATTATCTCCAAAAACCATTTATCCTCATGGAATTTACATTCTAGTGTTTCTAGTAGGCATTATTATTTTATTAAAATTTGGTGATGTCTATTTTTCTTATTCTAGAAATATCTGCCAGTCATCATCCTAAAGATAGAATTAGGATTCAAATAAATATTGCAGAAATATTCCGAGGCTCTGTTCATCCAGCTCACATGTTCTGAGAGAGGAGGAGAAGAGGAAATTGTGTCCCACCACTTCTCACTTATCAGTCACTATGGTAAGTGACAGAACACAATTCTCTGTGTGTCTCTCTTATTTCTGTGTGTCTTGTGAACAGAAGCACTAATTGCCCTCTTGCCCAAGGATTTACATAGTTCACAACCTGGGAAAATAAAAATAGTATTTTGCTCCAGAGAAAAGGACAAATTTGTTTATGAGTCTGTAAGATAAAGATAACGACTATCCTTGGAGTAAAAGTCAGATGGGTTTGCTTGCAACCTGTTATAAAAGACCCAGGCTTTCTTTCTTTTTGTGGGGGGGGGGGTGGAACTGGGGTTCCTGGAAGCCCTTCTACCTCCGGGCTACACTCCCAGACCTATTTTTTTATATTTTTATTGGAAACAAGGATCTTACTGCGCGATCCTCCTGTCTCTGCCTCCCAAGCGCGGGGATTACAAGCGTGCGTCACCACTCCCGGCCTAAAAGACCCAGGCTTTCTAAGTGTGGAATTCCTCTCCTGGATCACACCCCCTGTGTGTGCTGGTGTTACCTGCTCTCCTTACCTCACCCTCAGAAACTGAGCTGAGAACCAGGACAAGAAATTAGTGAGACCCCAGCAAATACTGCTTCTGTGAGTACTAAGCGTTCCTCTGTCTCCGGCCCAGGAGTCTTGCATCCTCCAACAAAAGTTAAGATGCTAAGGTAACATTTTAGAGTGAAATCTCTCCTTTCCAGAAGTAGGGGTTGAGAAACCAAAGCCAGAATTCTCAAAGGAGACAGAAAGCTGCTTCAGATGGAAAGAATGGTATGAGTATGGTCCGGTGATAAGGCTGAGCGGCAGGCCCACTCTAGGAGCAGCAAGTCATCCAGGGAGACTTGGGTGTGGGATCTGAGGGAAGAACACAAGATGTGTCCAGAGAGGCCGGCAGATCATAGGAGCCGTGTGCGCCAAGCCAAGCCAGCTAGATGTTATTCGCAGGCAAGAGAAAACCATCAAAGTATTTTCAGGAAGGAGGCAATGTTTCAAATGGATTCTTCAGAAAAAAATATCAAAACAGCTACCTCTTGAAGAATGGTTTGGAGAAGGGTGAGGCTGGAGGGAGACTACAGAGAGAATACAGGAAGCCATAGATAGCAACAATCCAGGATGCGATAAGGGAGATAATGGTTTTGTTTTTGTTTTTCAAATTTTTTTTTACTTAAATATTTATTTGGAGATAATGGTTTTGTTTTTATTTATTTATTTATTTTTTAAACTGGGAATGGGACACCCAGGCACGTTCTACCTACAAGTTACACCCCGGCTCTTTTGATTTTTTATTCTGAAACAGGGTCACGCTGAAGTTGCTGAAGATGTTGTAAGTCACTGGGGATAGCCTCAAAGGGCAGTGGAGAGAGGGGGCCCCGGAGACAGTGAGAGATTCTCATCATCGATAGCAGCTGGTGGCTGGGTGGATTCAGTCTGGGGGGGAAGACTAGTCAGCCCTCAAGACTGGGAATCAGTGATGACACTCAGCTTTCTCACTTGGGCAACTAAGTGGACGATGGGGTCATCCTCCGAGAGGAACCCTCCAGTGGGATGCAAAAGTAAGAGTGGTTTGGGGAGGTGTTCAGTTCTGTCCATCTTGAGTCTGAGTTGTCTGTGGCTTCACAATGTCTGAGATATGGGGAAAAGTGTGGGTGTTAATCACAAGAAATCTATCTACGTGGAGATTTAGAGTTAGGAATCTTACTCGTAATGATGCCAATTGAAGCCACAGCCATGAATGAGACCAGTCAGGGAAATGCTCTGAGAACACGATGCAGAAGGTGAGATGAGGAGGGCAGCCCTGACCGCCAACACCAGCTCGGAGACATCTGGACCAGCCACGGCATGTCCTCCTCTTCATCTCCCTCCGCTCATGACGTTCTCCTCCAGAAACGCGGGACGCCTAAGCGACTCGTCATTTACATCCCATCCGCTCAATGCGCTCTCAGCACAGAGGCCTTTCCTTGCCACCCTTGAAACTCTAGCTTCTCTCCTGTGTCCTTGTTCTCCTTTCTTTCTTTCCTCCCTAGCATTTATCACCATCTTACATGCTATTTCTTTTTATTTGATGACTGCCTCTTCCTGCTGAAATGAAAAGGCCATGAAAACAGAGAGCTTCATCTGCTTTACTCATGAGTGAGGCCCCACAGTTTAGTGCAGTGTTCAGCCCATAGAATATGCCCAATTAGTATCTGTTGGATAAATAAATGAAGAAATGAACCTGAAGAACAGGATATGTCATTTCATTAGAAATAATGCTTGGTGCTGTTTACATATGATCTCTTTTGCTTGCAAAAGTATCTTCTGACTTTAGCACAGAGGAGGAAGAAATAGCATATCCCAGAAAAAATATATATAAAGTAACCCCCTTCTAAGGGGTTGAGTAGTTCCATTATCTAAGAAATTGAAAATCAGATATTTGAATTTTTAAAGTTTATGAAAAAATATAGTGATCCTCAGTGAATTCCTTGGGAAGAAAAAATGGCGGCATGATTTGGGGGGAGGGGCTGCTGAGCGATGTCAGAGCCCATCAGGTCCAACATTTCTAGAGCAGCCAGGCACCAAGTGGTGGCTTGTAGGAGTTATACTCTGCCAAAGAGCAAGCGGTGTTTTATCAACGCAGCTAAAATCCCTCGGCCATTCCTAAGTCTCTCTCTCTCCTAAATAGAATTGCTGAGAGATGTCTACAGAGAAGCTTGAAAGAGGAAATTGTCCACCATAGAAGCCAAAGCGAAAGCTCTTGGCTGAGAGAGACTGAGCTCATCCTTCCCAGAAAACCTCAAACAGGTTCTTTGTAGCACCTACCTCTAATAAGACAGGGCTAACATAGGGCTGTTTTGAAATAGTGGTAAAATCAAATTTAGCAACACCATCTCTCCCCCAGCTTGGATTTCACAAGCCCTCAGAATAGCTGGAAAATCCAAAGTTGGAAGCCTCAAGAAAAAGAGAATAGATTTCTTATTGTGTATGAAGGGTCTTATTGGAAAAGGTAGATTTGTGGCTATATTTCTACTGAAAGTTTGTAAAGATATTAACACTAATTTTGTATGGAAGCTAAAGCAATAGACAATTTAATGTAGAAGAGAGTGGTTAGCATCATCAAATATTATAGAAAAAAAGATTGAACAGCAAGAGAGTACATGTAACCTTGGTCTACGTTCACAGGGAAATTGTGGGACAGAAGCCAAATCAAAATTGAAATGAATTCAAGAAAAAATAAGTGGTGAGAAAGTGAAGGTGCCCTGCTAAAAAGAATTCTAGGAGAAGAAAAAATATAAGACAACTAACCCAGTAATAACAGGGGAAAATGGAAACAACCTAGACTGTTTTGTTAGAAAGGTAAGAGGCAAACAATAGATGAATCTAAAGAACATTATATTTAGTGAGTCAGTTACAGAAGTGAAGGGTCCTATGTTCTTTTCTCATATATGAAAACTAGGGAGTAATCGGTAGACCAGAGAGACTTCAGATGATGAAATAGAAACTCTCCAGTGGAGCCAGGAAAGTGGTCTAGGGGAAGTGGTGGGGGTAGAGGGAGGACCAGTAACAATATGGACTTATGTGAGAATACCATTGTCAATCTCCGTGCCCTGGGTGGGAAGGGGGAATGGGGAGGGAGTCAGGGGAAAACCCACCAAGTGCTGTGTGTACATATATCACCATCACTGTCAATTACATTATGATGTGAGACTATAATACACCAATAAAAGATAATTATTTTAAAAGTAAGAGGCTTGAGCATATTTAATACTAATGGGAAATACCTACTAAAACAAATATATTAAGCAGATATTGTTTGTCTGTTTCTTTTTTTTTTTTTTTTGTGGTACTAGAGATGAAACTTAGGGACATTCTACCTCCGAGCTATACCCCCAGTCCTATTTTAAATCTTTTTATTTTTTGAAACAGGGTCTCACTGAGTTGCTGAGAGCCTCACTAAGCAGCTGAGGCTGTCTTCGAACCCGTGTGATCCTCCTGTCTCAGCCTCCCAAGCGCGGGGATTACAAGCGTGCGCCACCACGCCCGGCTCCCCCAGTCCTATTTTAAGTCTTTTTATTTTTTGAAACAGGGTCTCATGGAGTTGCAAAGAGCCTTGCTAAGTAGCTGAGGCTGTCCACGAACCGCGATCCTCACCAGCATACATCTCTAACTCTTCCATCTTTTTCTCATCATGGGGTTGGAAGCCTCAGAACTACATTTCCCAGAATCCCTTAGGAAGGGCTCACCTAGATTTCACCAATGAGAGGCACTGGCACAAAATTGAAAAGACAAGCAGGAATACTTAGTGCCTCTGTAGCAACAAAAGGCAGGAAAGGAGTCCGTGAGGCCTCCAGGCCTCTTTCTGCAAATCATTCCCCTTGGGTATAACAACTGAGATCATTAGTGGATGTGTCCAGAGATTGCTGAATATTCTGTTTTACTGAACACTAGTAATAGTCTTTCTGACCCTTACCCTCCACCAAACCCAGCCCTTTCAGTAGTTTTGCGACTCTTAAATTCCTTGTATTAGATCTCTCACTGCTTGAAATGCCTAAAATGGTTTCTGTTTTTCTGACCAAATCTTTATTGATACAAAGAGACTAAAGAAGCAAGACAAAGTAGGTAGAGGTATATAATAAGGACACTGAGATAGCGGAAGGGAGGGGATTCAGATTCTGGGTGAAGGGGTGGGCCTTTAAATGGCGGAGGGCTATGTCTTCAGTGATCTCAGAAGTGAAGCAAAGCAAGCTTTTGAATAGATAAGAGTAAAACAGCACAGGGCATCCAAAAGTTCTGTTCTCTCACAAAAATAATAATTGTTTATTATTATTTATATGCATTAGCTCATTTAATGTTCACCATGGTGCAAAAAGTAAAATTATTATCACCACTATATTACAAAGGGGAAGACCAAGGTACAGAAGCAGAGTTTAAATTTAGGCAGTCCATCTGACCATTTCTAGGTAGGATACAAACACACACACACACACATATATATATATATACCTAAAAAATATATACCTAAAAATATATGTACCTAAAATATATATGGATATAGAGTTTGATACTTAGATATTAGAGTATAATATACTTAGGTAGAGATGAAATATGTGTATATATGAGTGCATGTGTACACAATGTGTACACATACATATATGTGTACTCAGTTGTGTGTATATTCAAATTCTGAACCAAATTCAGAATTTGACTATATTATCTTTGGTTCTTATTTATTATTTCAATAAAAAATACCTTTTCTCCACCATCCTGTACCTGAACCTATATTGACAAGTTGCATCTGCCTGTGGGCTTCCCAGGACTGTCCTGCCTCTCCCCATCTGATATAGTCATCATACTGAATCTTGTCTTCATCACATCTTTATTGTTTAAAATACAGTCATGTGATATATGTCTGTATTTGTATGCTTAACTCAATTTTTCTTAACTTTAATAAAAATGGCATGTCAAACATAATTTTCGGAGACTTTTTTTTTTTTTTTTTTTTTTTTTTTTTTTTTTTTTTGCAGTACCGGAGATGGAATCCAGGGCTATTCTATCTCTGAGTGATACCACTAGCCCCCTTTTTTTTTTTTTTTTTGAAACAGGGTCTCACTGAGTTGCAAGGGGCCTTACTAAGTAGCTGAGGCTGTCCTCGAACCACAATCCTCCTGTCTCAGTCTCCCAAATGCTGGGATTACAGATGTGTACCACCATACCCAGCCTCCTACTTTTTTTAAACATGAGATTCTATTTCCTATCTGTACTTTTGACTTTTTTCATATTATTACTGATGCTTTTGTCTACTTAACCTATCAATTATGAGAAAAGCCTATTAAAATCCCTATATGATGGCAGATTTTTTAAAGGTTTTTTTGCTTTAAGTTAATTTTGACTTTATGCATTTTGAAGGTATGTTGCTAGGCAAATGTACCTTTAGAGCTTTTATATCTTTCTCATAAATTGAACTTTTTTTATTATGTAGTAACTTCTGTTATTTCTCATAGTGTTCTTGGCCTTAAAATCTAAATTTATTAACACTACTAAATCAGCTTTCAACGACTACTATTTGCCTACAATATGGTTTTCTATCCTTTTGTTTTTGAATCTTTCCTGATGCCTTAAAAATGTCTCTTTTACATAGCATATGGCTGCATTTTTAATCCCAGTCTAATAGCCTTTATGTTTTAACTAGAACAATTACCATTTAATTTTCTTGCAATGAAATATATTTGGATTTTCATCTACCAACCTATTTTGTATAACTTCTGTTTACTTTTTTCCCTTTTCTTGCCTTCTTTTGAATTGAATAAGATTTTTAAATTTCCATTTCTCTTCTACTGACTTAAAAGTTACAATTGCTATTTTCATTATTTTAAAGATTTTGAACCATGCCTATTTAAGTTGTCATAATATAAGATTAATCATGTATTACCTTCTTCTCATGTAATACAAAAGGCTTAAAACATTTAATCAAATCACCCACTACCCAATCTCTATGCTATTGTTTTATGTATTTAATTCTATTTTGCTTTATCACCATAAATGTTTTATGCAAATTTTTATGCAAAAATTTGTTATATATATATATATATATATATATATATATATATATATATATATATATATGTGCTATGTAGATAGATTTAGCAACATTTTTAGTAATCATTCCTTCTTTGCCTAAAAACCTATCTATAAACATTATTTTTCAAACTCATCCTTTGAGAATATTTACAATAAGAATCTATTAGTGACAATACTTCTAAGTTATGACTCTTCCTAAAAATGTCTTTATTTTGACAATTTGAAGAGTATTGCCAGCTAATCCTAGGTTGACAGTTCTTTTTTCTGTATATTCAGGAATTTCTCCTGTCTTCAGTTCACCAAGTGCTGTGTGCATATGTGTCTCTATCACTCTGAATTATTATGATGTGAATTACAATGGACCAATAAAAGTGTGGGTTTTTTTTTTAAAAAAAGAACAGCTGCTAGGCGTGGTGGTACATGCTTGTAATCCCCGCACTTCGGAGGTGGAGACAGTGGGATGGAGCAGGTTGGAAGCCAGCCTTTTGCTGGCTTAAGAGACCCTGTTTCCAAATTTAAAAAAAAAAAAAATATATATATATATATATATATATATATATATATAGAGAGAGAGAGAGAGAGAGAGAGAGAGAAAGAGAGAGAGAGAGAGAGAGAGAGAGAGAGAGAGAGAGAGAGAGAGAAGGTCTGGGAGTGTAGCCCAGAGGTAGAAGAGTTTCTAAGAACCCCAGTACCACCAAAAAAAAAAAAAAAATTTGCTATTCAGAAATCAGTTCTGTTTTAATCCTCATTCTTTTACGTATTCTTAAATCTATGTAAAAACACAGAGCTAAACATATAAAGGGCTACATACACAATTATCACTTTGGCTATTTTTTTTTTGTGGTACTAAAGATTGAACCCAGGGGCACATTACCTCTGAGATACATCCCCACCCCAATTTTATTCTTTATTTTGAAACAGGGTTTCACTAAGTTGAGGAGGGCATCTCTGCAGAGAGCCTCACTAAGTAGCTAAGGCTGGCTGCTAAGCAGCTAAGACAGGATCCTCCTGTCTCGGCCTCCCAAGTTTACTGGGATTACAAGCATGCACCACCATGGCCAGCCACTTTAGCTAATTTTGAATGGCTATGAGAGACAAGACTGAGGGTGGGAGAAAATAATGGGAGAAAGGACTATTCAAAGAGGGGAAATATACAAGTTACTAAAATGTGTAATATTGCTCCACGTCAGTAAAGATTTATTACGTCTGTGCGTAAGGACTGAAAGGTAGCAAGATAAACACACTGATGGTTTAGGTGTTACTTTGCCCAACAATAAAGAGGTTGACTAGATGGTCTTGCACACGTTTTTGAAATTGCCATGTAGGTAGCTCTAAATTGCCAGGGACCCCCAGCACCATCTTTTATTTCCTAGACTCAGTCCTGACCCACTTCTGCTGTTCATACTCCATATTCCAGATGATTCATTCACAATAAATACCTTGGTCTGTTTGTGACTCTAGAATTTTTTTTTTTTTTGGTTAATGACTTCGAATCTTAATCCCAATCCCAAATCTTAATCCCAAAATTAAGCTCAGTTTTGACACACTTCACTGCAGCTGGGACTCTCCATCTAGATAGGGTGCCTCTGATATAGAAACAGAGACAGCTAGTATTTGTTAAGTACTTTCTATGTTTCAGGCACTACATGGGTGTTTGCTGTGCATTGCTTTCTTTGTCTATGCAACAACCTTGTACCCAGGGGAATCTGATTAGTGCGGAGGCAGTCGGGGAAGTTGTCCCAAGGAGGTAATGATGAAGACAAGCACCAGAGGCTGGGGGGAATCAAAATGGGGATTGTCATCCAAGGAGCTGAATCCAGGACACTCAAGATATAATGAGTCAATACTAATCTTTTTTGTTTCAATATTAACAAGTGGCAAAATAAATAATATAGATACTTTTAATTAAGATACAAAATTGTTCCTAAAGTTGAGCCAGTATTCCCTGTCTCATTGAACTTGAGTCTCTAGACAAATGGTCATGTCACTGCTCCCTCTGGGAGGACCCAGGACACATCTTCCCTAAGAGAATCACAGGACCAATTCTGGTTTTACATTATTACTTCTTTCCTGGTTGCTTTTAATTTGTGTGTAATTTTGTTGCTTAGCTGATAGGTTGGTCAAAATAAAAACTTAGATGGCATATTTCCTGGGGTATCTTAAGGGATGTGGTAAAATGGGAAGAAGTAGAACTTCAGTCACCTGATAGTGAGGTGGGACAGAAAGGTGAAGTTTTGTGATAGTCGTTAAGAGACTTGAAGGATTTTGAATTTAGAAGGTACTAGATCATTTTTCACTTAGATTCTCCACACCAACTGAAAGGAATCAAAACATGCTACCCCCAAATGGTACCCTGGCATCAAATATTTTAAGCTGAAGAAATTTAAGAAATGGTAGGTGAACAGAGGACTCTCTGATTTTGCCCTGAACCAAGCCATAAAAACCTCAGGTAAGAGGTGAACTCCTATATCCTAAAAAAGGGAACATCCCTATCTCCAAAGACACAGGGACTCAGAAATGGAACCCAGTGACTAGACCTAACTTCTCAGTCCTCATCAAACCTAGCGAACACGCACAGCTAACTCGCTCCTTCAGGTCTTTGTTTCCCTCCATGAAAGCTCTAGGGTCATGTAAAACGTATACCAAGCAAGTGTGTATGTTTTTCTCTTCTTAAACTGTCATTTGTTACAGGGCTCCCAGCTAAGAACTCCCAAGGATGGAAGGGAAAAGATACTACTTTCTCTCCCCAATATATCCAATGTGGCAGCCATTGGCCACACACAACAGCTGATTAAATTTACATAAAATTAAATGTTAAATTCCTCATTCTCTCTCACTAGCCATATTTTGAGTGCTCAATAGATATTTGTACTCTAGATAGAAAGATAGATGATAGAGTGCACTGAGCATATCAGATATAAAATGTTTCCACTATTGGAACTATCTCCACTATTGGAGATAGTTCTATTGGACCGAGCTGAGACCTGTGTCTCAGAAAGGCCCTCTCTAGTGTCCTACACAAGTAAAGATGTAATCTCTTCTGTGGGTTGTGATTGTTTAAGTGTCTTCAAAATCTGTCTACCTAGGTAAACATTTGATTAAGCCACCTTCTGCATGCCAGCCATTGAACCGACCACTGAGGCAACCGAAAATATAGAAACTAGGCTATTGCCTTCAGGAAGTTTATAACCTATGAAGGGTAAAGGATCTATGAGCTTCCATCCCTCGAATCAAGGCAGGACCTTGTGCATGTGAGGCTAGCACTCTACCACTGAGGTATACCCCCAGCTCTCAGGACACTTTTCTCGAAGCATTAGTTCTTCCAAGGTAAAACTTGTAAAAAGTACCAGATTTCCAACTCTCCAGTTTGAGTGTTGAACCAAAGGCTTCTGGAACTTTGGAGACAATAAAATAAGATTTACATATTTCAACAACAGAAGTCTCTAATGCAGAATCTAAAACTGAGATTTTTCCTCAGCCCCATTCTGAGTGTAAGATGGAGTGGATTGGTGTGGTGTCTCACAGTGCAGTGTGGTTCAATGTTGTGTGAAACCAAGTTTGCACACTCCTCCAAGGAAGGTATGTGTATTGGGTTGGCTCGGCCTATTTCCTCAGTCATACAGTGAACAAGTTGGACTTTTTAGATAGTTCAGGCAATGCAAAAAGATCTCCTTTGAAACACGTATATATGTTTTCAGTTGAAAACAGGAGGGAAAAGAAAAGGTTTTATTAATCTGAGTTGACACTGGGCCCTTAGGAGAGGGCCTGTGCCCAGGGTGTCTGTGGTCACTTTAAAGGAGGGGATTCCGTCAGAGAGCAAGAGCGCCACATCCTGGCCGTGCGGCAGACCTTCGCCTCTGGATACCGTCACGTTTGACTGCTGCGAGCCCAGTTGGTGCATGTTTGTGTGATGGTAAGTAAATAATTCTTCCAAAATGGGCAAATGGTTAAAAAAAAAAGTCTACCAAAGAAATGCAGACTGAAGCTGATGAAAATAATGCAGATTTAGGCTGGACCACTGAAATTGTCAGCATCTGTTCAGTGTATACATTTCAGAAATAGCCAGTGAATATAGTTCAAACTAATACTCTCAAAGAAAGGGTACTACTCCAAGTCCCAATCAGCGACATAATAATACAAAAACGATGACCTTCTAATAAGACTTGCCAAGAAGAGGGCCCAGGGAAGGGGAAATTATCAAGACCTTTTGGAATATGATCATCCACTTCCTTGAACTCTGCACCTCATTGTAAATACATATTTTGCCTTAGGAAAATAGCTACTGATAGAATGAAGACGTCATGGTGACTTGTGTACTTTGTCTTCATAACTGATTTTAATATTTTCGTTTGGGGATATTTTAGAGTGGATGTAATGATTGACAGACATAGCAGCACTAACCAGGGCGCACAGTCAAAACCTTGATCTTCATCACCAAGTTTTCAGCTTATGTTCTTCTGCCATCTTGTGGTGAGAATGCCGTGCACACGCCTTTGAGAACAACGGGCAGAATTGGTTTGAACCAATGAAGTTGACATTTCTAAAGATCCAAAAGTCTGAAGAAAATTGAGTTCTCGTGATGCGTATCACCTATTGGAACAACGCCTTCAAATTTCACAACACAAACCAGACTCACAGCAGGTTGTGCAGATTTCGCAGGCAACCTCACCTGTTGATTTTTATCCATAGCCAATTGATTTTTTTTAACATTTGCTGAGCTTCAAAACCCCCTCCGATTCTGAAACATCTGTGGTATTCATCGGAGGTCACTGTTCACACATTACCAGCTTCCAGAATCTTTCTGTGAATCTCACAGAATAGTCCTTTCTCACATTACATACACATCTGTCTTTTATTGGACTTATTAGCCTAGTGATAAGCCCTTTCTATCTTGTCATCATAAAATTGAACCCTAGCTGTTTTATTTGCAAAAATCTCTTCCATGGTGTGCTGAACACTTTTTTTAATTGCAATTTCTTATTATTTCTTACAGACTGTAACCTTGGCCTCTGAGTTTGATTTGCATTTTTTCATGGGAAGTTGCATTTACCCACGCGTGTTTGTTATAATAAATTGTTTTCTTTCCTTCCTTCTTTCCTTTCTTCTTCCCTTTTCAAAAGACAAATGGAGACTCAACATGAGGTGGGATTGGTGCCACAGGAAAGACCAGTGTTTCTGAGAAGCAAAAGGTGAAAAGGAGGTGTCTCTATGGGGATCAGATAAAAGCTGGGAAGTTTTTGTGGAGGAGAGAGTGTGTAGGACAGGAATACTGGGCATTTGATACAAATTCTGGGGCCACTATATGGTGCACAATGTCGCTGACAAGCACACAGGTCACGTCCGGAGTTTCTCAGCCTCAGCGCCACTGGCATTTGTTGCTGGGTGACTCTTCCTCTCGGGGCCTGCACTGTGCACTGTAGATGCATAGGTGCAGAGCCGCGCCCCTGGCCTCTCCACCAGATGCCAGCATTGCTCTTCCTTGCAGCTGTGAAAGCCAAGTGTTTCTAGACATAGCCAGATGTCACCTCTGGGGCAAAAATCAGCCCTGACTGAAAATCTCTGGTCTAATCCCATCTCTTCTTTTTCTGACAGCAAAAATCAAAATTTGGAGAAGCAGAGAGAAGAAAATAGCCGCAGGTGACCCATACACAAGTGGGCATGGCTGGCTTCCCCAAAACCTGGGTAAACAAACCCAGGGTACAAAAGACATTTGGCCAGATATACATCAAGAGCAGCCTCGAAAGAGAACAGGAAAACTGAAAACCAGGTAGGGAGGAGAAAGAGGATGCTATCTGGCTGGTTGCTCAAGAGATGAAAGCAAAGGTGTCAATAATTATGCAAAGGAGATAAGCTGCCATCCTAGTGGGACTTGTCCAGCAGCCAACCCTAGGGCAGGGCTCAAGTGCCAGTCCTTCATTTGGAAGGCAATAGGAAATACCTGCAGGGACTCAGGGAAGGCCACAAATCAGGGTGTGTTTCAGGCCACACCACTGTGGGTTAACCCTGCAAGGGACAAAGGACAGAGCAGAGCTTGTGCAACTTTCACACACAAAAGAACCACCTGATGGGCTTCTTAGAGCCTGGGTTCCTAGGCCCCACTGCCAGGGAATCCGAGTCAGTAGGTCTGGGTGGAGCCCAGGAAACAGCATTTGTAGCGAGCTACTGGCACCTGCTACTGGTCCTAGGGTAGGGCTTAGAGAAGCTCTGATACAGAGTGGATCAGCAGCCCTGGGGTCATCTGTGATCGTGGAATCTCAAGTCCCACCCAGACCTCTTCAATCAGAATGGGATTTTGAACCAACTCTAAGAGTCTGCATACATGTGACCATGTATGAAGCCCTGGGGTGGAACGCACACCTCAGAATTATACCCCAAAGAGCTAGGGAGCTCATGCACCAACACTCACCAGACATTGGTTGAGGTTTCCTGGGAGGATGTGGTTAGAATCCCTTCTCCCTACACCTCAGCCCCACACACCTCTCTCTCCTTCCTCCCTCTACTTCCATCAGTCCCAGTGGTCCTGTGAGCAGCCCACAGCAACTCTAGAGAAAGCTGCCAGGTAAGGAGATGCAAATGGGGCATCTAAAGTCGGCCCTTACAGTGAAACTGAGACCCAGGCGCATGGGTGAGATGCCTGCAAGATGTGTGGGGATGCTGGAAGACAGATGTGTGGAAACACTGGAAGACAGTCCCTTGCAGAGCATCCTGGCTTGCTCCAAGATGCAGTGTGGAACTGGGAGGATGGGCAAGGGATTTGTAGCCACACAGCCCTGGAGTCACAGCCTGGCTATCACATATCACATCTGTGATGTTACAAGTTTCTTGAACTTTGTGGGTTTCAGTCTTCATCTGAAAAGGGGAATATTTATGACTTCATTGATTCTTTATTGTCTGGAACAGGATAAGTACTTTAAAAGATGAATCCCATCATCACTGTCTGCCAAGACATCCTGCTGCCTCGGCATCTATGTGTTGAGACCCCCACTCCACATAGTTAAATCGGCAAAAACGCCCCGAGAAGGAGGTGTCGTCTCTGGCCAAAGTACCCCCCACTTTTAGATACCCTTCACTATTATTCCTTTTAACTTTCTACACGAATTGCTCCAGTGATGTGAAATTAGAACTATAAAAAGAAACTGAGTCCATGGAAATAAACTCTCTAATAATTTGTCTAAACGTCCTTGGCTCTGCTCAACAATAATGAGAAACTGGCCAGAATTCAGGTACTGTGATAAGCACCCCAGCTGCAGCAATCACAAATGGCCTCCGACCTTCATCGTTAACTCCGGCAAATCCTGCCTAGAGACAGAGAAAAACTTTGTGTGTAACCTTAAAGAAACAACTTAGCTGCCCAAATACAATAGACCCAAAGAAAAAGACTGTTAACTTTTACCTCAGTGTGAGCATTCTAGGAGATAGAAAAACTGGCCGCATAATTAGAAATAAATATTACAAAATAAAGGACAGACATTTTAAATATATATGTATGAAGGAAAAGAAATACCGTAAGAATAAGAAAAGCATTTTTGCATGAAGAAGAGCTTAACATAAAAAAGTCCCAACTGGGAAAGAAAGGAATTAGAAAGTTAGAAGCAGACTGCAGAGAGTTTGTGACAGGGAAGTGGATTATTAAAGATAAGTAGACTTTTAATAGGCTTGTTGTCTAAAGAAGAATGCTCAGCAGTTAAGAAAATACATCTAACAATTAAAACTAAGAACCTTGTGGTGTTGTTTGTGATATTTTGTCTGCCAAACTGTGTTGTGAGTATGCTTAAGCTTTCAGACTTAGAAGATAAGGTACCAACACCTGAAGAAACTCCATCACATCCACCTGAATCACCACATTTCCCCACACTTGCTATATGAACTGAGCCCAAAAGATGGAAAAGTTCCAGGAAAAGTTAAAAAAAGATTCCCCCGAGAAGCTCCCAAGCCTTGACTATCCTGGGAGGCTGCCACCTGCAACTGCTTATCTACAAGACCTTGGGACCTTGGAGAGGAACAGAAGTTAATTCTTCAAAGGCCAACAGCCAGCTGAAAGACACCCGCCCCCCTTTCACTTAACTTTACTGGTGAAGTGTATAAATTTCTTGGGGTTTTCATAATAAAGTGTCATTGGCTCAAGAAGCCTTTGTCCACCTCAGGTTCTTTTCCAAAGCGTCATAACTAAAAACTTAAGGAATTCATAGAGGGGAAAGAACCGCTGCAGATAAGAATCTGCAGAACGTCGCCTGCCTTTTGTCCCATCTTTCTGAGGCCCCCGACCGCTAGTGGACTTGCCCCCCACAGGACTAAACCCGCTGGTAACAACTGTCTTATTATTTCTACCAAGCTGTGAACTTCTCATGGTATGTCCCTCAATACTGAGATCCCATAGACTGAAAATCAGGGCTGAGTCACAATGAATATCAGGGTAAGAAGGCAGGAAGCTATTAGCAAATGATCCTCCAAGAATTTGATTTTGAGTGTCACTTTATCACAAGCACTTTCTTCTGGTTGAAGCGTGCCATTCTATATTTTGAAGCAATTCAGAAGAAGAAGAAGAAGAAGAAGAAGAAGAAGAAGAAGAAGAAGAAGGAGGAGGAGGAGGAGGAGGAGGAGGAGGAGGAGGAGGAGGAGGAGGAGGGGAGCATCCTAACAGAATCAGCCTGCTTATGGAGAGATTATGCAAACCAATCCAGAAATGTATGCTTTACTGAGAACTTTTCAGCCCACATCCATGTTAGGTTTAAATTAATAAACTTCCCGAGGTCTGAAGTATAGGTAGAATGGCAGCCCCTTCCCCAGAAGACTTGCCTATGTCCTAACCTCCAGAACCTCTGACTGTGTTCCTACTTGGACAAAGAATCTTTGCAGATGTGATTAAATTAAAGATAATTGATATGAGGTCAGGTAGACTATCCAGGTGGGCCCTCAAGCCAATGATAAGTGTCCTCGTGAGACAGAGGAAAGACAGAAGAAAAGGGGAAGGCCATGTGAAGATGGACAGAGACTGGCACTACGCAGGCACATTCAAGGGACACCTGGAAGAGGCAGGGGCGGATTCTCCCTAAGCCTATGGAGGGAGCACGGCCCGGCCAATGCCTTGATTTCCAATTTCTGCCTCCAGAACTGGGAGAGAATAAGTTTGTGTTCTTTTAAGCCAACAAGTTTAAGGAAATCGATTAAAAAAGAGACTTAGAAACTAGGTGTGGTGGCGCGCCCTTGTAATCCCAGCATTTGGGAAGCTGAGACAGGAGGATTGCTGTTTGCGGACAGCCTCAGCTACTTTAGTGAGGCCCTCTGGAATTCATTGAGACCTTGTTTCAAAATAAAGAATAAAAAATAAGACTGAGGATGTAGCTCGGAGGTAGAATTCCTCTGGGTTCCATCATCCCTGGTGCTACAAGAGAAAGGAGAAAGGAGAGAGGAGAGAGGAGAGAGGAGAGAGGAGAGAGAGAGAGAGAGGGAGAGAGAGAGAGGAGAGAGAGAGAGAGAGAGAGAGAGAGAGAGAGAGAGAGAGAGAGACTGAGACTGACTTAGACTACTATAACTGTCCAAAAGCAAATGAAACGATATTCAGCTCCAACAAACCAGGTGAATTCATCCAGATCTATGTAAGGAGAGAAAGGAAAAAGTTTGAGCGGTAGAAGACAAGATGTTTAGAAACCACAGAAAATATCTCCCAAAATTATTTTAACTCAAAAGAAGCTCAAAAATAAGTGTCTGTGTTCACATGTACAATTATCAGCACATTGTGTTTCTAGAGCCTTTGATTAGCTGCTGATGTCATTTTCTCAGTCTACCAGACAGATGTGGTCCAGGCCCCACAATATGGGACTTATCACTGCAGTGCAATTCAGTCAGCTTCCAGTTGCCAACATCCACACACCACTTTACCTGGAGGTGTTCTTTGGCCATCAGAGCCTGCTCTGCCCAGGACATGTAGCATGGAGTGCTGGGGAATAAAATCCCCCAGAAGTCGCCCTTGAGTAGTGTTTGACTGGCATTGAGGCAGACATGCCCTAGTGCATCTGACCCTCAGCTGGGATTCTCTGACAATGGTCCAGCAAAGTGAGGCCTCAGGTGCCCAGAGCACTAGCCTGCTCAGTGTGGGAGCTTCTTTTCCTGTCTCCTTTCCCCACTTCCGTACCACTGTTCCCTGGGGTCACCTCCTAAATAAATCAGTACTCTCAAATCTCTGTTTCAGAGTGTGATTCCTAAGGAACCTAGAGTAAGACAGACTTCAAAAGCTCTAAGTTGAAATCAGTTCAGGAAAAAGAAATATATAAGTATATATAAATGAAGCCTTTGTCTTCTTTAAGAATTCATGCTAGCCAGGCATGGGGTGCACAGCTACAGTCCCAGTACTTAGGAGGCTAAGATGGGAGGATCACAAATTGGAAGTCGGTTTCAAAATTATTTTAACTTAACAACACCCTCAGCAACTTAGTGAGACCCTGTTTCAAAATTAAAAGAAAGAAAGCTCAGATGTAGAACAGCCCTGGGTTCCATTCATTCTAAACTGCCTGCCAAGTTCACTTGAGTATTAAAATATTACCTAAAATGTTAAATTGGTCTTGCTTGATTTGGGCGTCCGCCTCATTGACATCTTTGCTTCACTGTCATGAACAGAAGCCTCCTGATGGGACCATCGCTGCTTCCACCCTTGACCCTGCTGTGTAACCTTCACACAGCAACTAAAGAAAGTATTATAAATATATAAGTCAGCATTACACCCTTCATGGAAACCTAAAATTCCACTGCACATAAAATGAAATTCCAACTCTCTTTTTGTGTGTGTGTGTGGTATTGGGGTTCCTGGAAACCCTTCTATTTCCGGGCTATACTCCCAGACCTATTTTATACTTTTTTTAAATTTGGAAACAGGGTCTCTTAAGCCAGCACGGCTAGCTTCGAACCTGTGCGATCCTCCTGTCTCTGCCTCCCAAGCGCGGGGATTACAAGCATGCGCCACCATGCCCAGCCCAGCAGCTGTTTTAAGTCACTGTCCTGTTCACCAGGATGCCCAAGGAAGCTGCGTCCTTTCTGTTCCAAGAATGAACCCAACCACTGGGCCTTAGTGCCTCCTCTTCCCTCTTCTCAAATACTCTGCCCAGGCTTTGTGGAAGTCAGATCTCTCCACATCTTTCAGATCTTCTCAAAAGGGCCTCCCCAGTTATCTAATTTAAAATCATCCTCTTATGCACCCCCTACGTCACTGACTTATCTCCATCATAGAACCTACAAGAAGCTCTCATTCAGATTTTTGTTTACTTGCTCATTCAAAAACTCTATGTTGAGCATCTATTATGCCGATTATGAGGCCCCCACCTGGGTGCAGCAAGTACGGTGATAAAAAGCAGAAACGGACCAGTCAGCATCAGGAAGAGAGATTAATAATAGAGAGAAAGAGATTAAACAAATGGTTCTAGCCGGGCATGTAATCCGGGCACATGCTTGAAATCCCAGTACTTGGGAGGCTGAGACAGGGGGATTGTGGTTTGTGACCACCCTCAGGTACTACTTAGTGAGGCCCTTTGCAACTCAGTGAGATGCTGTTTCAAAATAAAGGATAAAAAATAGGACTCAGGTTATAGCTTGGAGATAGAATGTCCCTGGATTCCATCCCCAGTACCACAAAAAAGGAAAAAATAAATGGTTCTAAATAAAGCTGGCACTGTGAGAAAGCTTATTTACAGAGCACAGTGAGACCCTAAATAAGAGAAATCTGGCCTAATTAGTGATTCCCCAAAGAAGTAAATCCTGAACAGAGGGCCTGTGCAGGAAAGGGTTAATTCGTCAGACCTGAGTTGCCCAAAGCCTGCACATTTCAAGAAAGGCCTGTCTTCAGGACTGCCCTGGAAGATGAGCTCCAAGCCCTTGGAACGTTCCACATGGTAAGAGCACTCTGCATGCCTGAGGCCTGGGGTCGCAGGGCACCAGTTTGACCATACAATTCATGCTAACGATGTGACTTATGCGGAATGTCTGTGTTTGCTCTAGGGGGTCGAACACTGACTAGCTGAAGGAGGTCATGAAGGTTCCTGCAAGCCAGCCCCCTCTAAAAGACCTGAATGCTCACTCGAGTGGGGGCTCTACCTGGCAATGCGTCCCTCCTGCTGTCACTCATCATTGCTGGGCAATAAGCATGTGTCTCTGTGGCTCTTTTGGAAGAGGACACCGCAAAGTCTTGCCTGGTCTCTCCTGGGCGTGGTCTCATGTGCCTTCTCCCTTTCTGATTTTAAGCGGTATCTTTTCATTTTAAAGACTTGTAACCATGAGTATAACAGCCTGGGTCCTGTGAGTTCTTCTAGTAAATCATCAAGCCTAAAGTGTCTTAAGGAACTCCAAGACATGCTAAAGAGGGGGACTGGGATGGAAGAAACACCACTCAAGTGTTTTCAGGCATGCCTGAACAGGTCAATGGGAGTAGCTTCACAAAGCTAGTTAGGTGGGTGTAGACGGGAGCATAGGAGCAGAGGAGACATGTCTGCATCTCTCCTCACCAGTGAATGGCAGCTCCATCAGGGTGGACACCAGCCACTCTTGTCCACTATGGTGTCACCAGTAGATAACATCATGCTTGATACATGAGAAAGGCCAAAGAATATTAATTAAATAAATGAATAGTAAATAAGCCAATGAATAAATGAGCAAATAGATGAATTAATGGATCGATGGATGAATCTGGGCTCTATGCTACATTCTTCCAGTAAGTGTAATTATTATTGATAATTGATATCCATAATCATCTCTTGATATCTCAGGCTTGCTTACCCAAAGGTTATTACTTGGATAATACTACTACAGCATGACAGTCAAAACACTAGAAAAAATATGCTTCAAATCAGCAAGCTTTCAGATAATTTCCTGAATTTATGGCAGTAACACACGGAAAATGGGAACTTTATCTGCAGGAAAAACTTTGACTTTGTGCAAATGATAAACGTCCTTTGTATCTACTCAACTCCTGGTCATTAATGCCTCCATTTTATAGAGAGAAACTTCAAGGTTGATGGCTTTGTTGAAAGCCACAAGCAAATGAGTAGACAAGCAAATTCTAGACTTCTAATGATCCTGGGACAGAGCCCATTCCATTCAGGGAAAAGTAATTTAGAGGATGGGAAAGAAGATAAGAAGATGCGCCTTAGATCCAGAGGCCCAGGGTACAAAACCAGGCTCTGACACTTTCTAGCTGAGCCAGAGAGGTGCATTCCTGGACGCTGGCAAACCTTACATCAATGTCTTCATCTTCTTTTTTTTTTTTTTTTTTTTGTGGTACTGGGGATGGATCACACAGGTTCATCTTCTAAATACAGACAATACAGTTTAACCTTAAAGTTACTAATCTGGGGATAACATACTTTTAGGGAGCCCCGAATGAATGTCCAGAATCTCATGAAACTGCAAGCAAAAGTCATCTCGAAGCTCATGCGTACATTTTATTGGTGCAAGGATGCGAATGGCCATTGGATGTTCAACGTGATCTGTGAGCCCCCAGGGGTGAAGAAAGCAGCCGCTGTCTATTTCATAGCGTCACTCACAGAATTAGTGGTGGTTGAGTACAGGCCCTGTCTGGGTTGGAATCTAGCTCAGCTACCTGCTGGCTGTACCTGAGGTGTTCGGCTCTGTCCTCTCACCTTTACAGTGGGATTAAAGAGTTTAAGACTCGTAGACTCACTGTGAGGAGGTAACAAGAGGACGCCTGTGTAGTACACAGCCTATGTGCCATGTCAATAAATGGCATTTATTGAAACTGATCCCACAAGCCACCCAAGGCAGGGCCACATTCAATTCACAGGAAATTTGACTGATTTGCAAACTAAATACATCTGGATTCATTCCCCTTATTTCATCTCAACTTTTATTCTAATTCAGGCCCTATTCTGTCTTTCAGCGGATCTCTCTGCAGGCCCTGTGGGCACCCTGACCTCGGACTTTCAGCCTCCAGAATTCTGAGACATAAACACTTGGCATTTAAGTCATCTATTCTATGACAATTTGCTACAGTAGCTCAAACTGGAAGGGATCCCAAGGCCTAAGTTCTGCAAAGCTGGGGTTCAAATAAGAATGTCAGTAGCTCTCTCTCTCTGCTCCCACAGCCACTGAAGAGGAACCTTGGAGCCCAGTGCAGAGACCCCAGCTTTAGGCCAAGGCTTAAGGGTCTTAAATCATGTTAGTGCCAGTAGCATCAGTGTCTACCCTGGTAGAGGGAGGATTCCAGAGTGAAACAGCACAGAGACAGTCCTGACAGACAGAAGACAGATCAGTAGCTGGCTTTCATGGGGCAGACTCCAAAGCAAGTAATATGATACCTTCTGCTAGAGCAGGATCTCAGAGTCAGGCTATGCAAAAGTCAATGCATTATTTCAAAAGCCCTTTTTGTGGAACTATAAGTACATAATTTTAATTTCTACCTGTTTACCTCCAAGTCTCTCATTCCATTAAAACCCAATTGCTTGGCTGGTCATGGTGGCGCACGCTTGTAATCCCCACGCTTGGGAGGCTGAGACAGGAGGATCGCACAGGTTCGAAGCCAGCCTCGGCTACTTAATGAGGCTCTTAGCAACTTAGTGAGAACCTGCTTCCAAATAAAGTATAAAAAGGTCTGGGAGTATAGCCTGAAAATAGAAAAGCCACTGGGTTCCACCCCCAGCACCACAAAAATAAATAAATAAAACCCAATCGCTAATGACAGAGTATCTATGTCACATCAGAACAGCTTTATTTTCTTCCTTTTCTCATTCTAGCAGTTGGATTAAGCAAATCTTAACACCTCTCAACTGCTGCTCAAGTCATGTGGATTCCTGACCGCTGGAATCTGGCAATGGCTCTCATTTATCAGGCATTTCTTGCCCAGTTGGCATGTGTTTGCACCTCTGTGGCTTTTCTCCCTCAGTCTTCACAGTAACACTTTACCAAGGAAACTCTCATTATCCTCACCCTGCTGGTGAAAGGGTGACATACACAGACATCGCTCAACTTCCCACCTCACCAGGAAGAACGCAGGTTTCACTGACTCCGGAGAAGAAAAGCCGTCTGCCACTACACAGCTCAGGATCTCCTCCAACATGACTCTGCCTTCCATACGCAGCAATAACAGGACTTCATCATTTCAGAACTTTTTTACTTGGAAACAAAGATCCAACAAATTGTACTTTGTGTGTGTGTGTGTGTGTGTGTGTGTGTGTGTGTGTGTAGTACTGGGAACTGAACCCAGGGGCATTCTATCTCCAAGCTACACGTACAGTCCTATTTTTTATTCTTTATTTTGGAACTGGGTCTCATTAAGTTGCAGAGGGCCTCACTAAGTAGCTGAGGCTGTACAAGAACCTGCGATCCTCCTGTCTAGGAGAGTATCTCTCCAGCCTCTCTCTCTCCTAATCAATGTTTTATGTTAGGGAAAAGACAGGTTTTGATTCCACCGGTCCTGATTGCCTCCTCAGCTTCATCACTTGAAGCCCAGGCCCTCCTGGACCAAGCTGCTTCGCATCCCTGAGTCTCAACTTCTTCCTCTACACAGGTAGAATGGGAATCCCCCATCCAAGGTCTGTTGTGAACATGAGAGGAGAGAGCATGCACAAAGTCCCCAGTGTGTACCACAAATGCTTGGTCTCTTCCAGCAGGGAAAAAAGGTTTTAGAAATAGGAGTGCATCTAAAAGAACAATTGCATTTGCAAGAGGTAGAGAACACAACTCAAAGTAGCTTAAGCAGAAACTTTATATTGGGCTCAGTTGACTAAAGTACAGGGGTAGATCTTCCTAAAGGCCTTATACATAAGGTCCATTCTCTCCTCTCTATCTCTTCACTCTGCTTCTCCCCCCATTTCCATCAGTCTTGAGCTCTCTACAGAGGGCCTCTGTGGTTCCAAGCCCAGCTGTCATCTCTCCAAGTCTAGTAGAAATCCTGCCACCCAAGCCCATGGACCCAGAAGGAAAAAGGCCTTGTTCTCCAAAGGCAAAATTGCCAGATAAAATAATGAGAGCTAAATTTGTAAACAAAGCCAGGCGTGGTGGCGCACACTTGTAATCCCCGCGCTTCAGAGGCTGAGACAGGAGGATCGCACAGGTTTGAAGCTAGCCTTAACTGGCTTAGAGAGACCGTTTCCAAATTTTAAAAAATATATAAAAAATAGGTCTGGGAGTATAGCCAGAGGTAAAAGGCCCCTGTGTTCCACCCCCAGTACCACCAAAAAAATAAAATAAAAAGAAAGAAAGAAAGAAATTTGTAAACAAAAGTATTAGATTTTAATATATTGTATGGGATATACTTATACTAAAAAAATGTTGTTTCTCTGAAATTCAAATTTAACTGTGTATCTTATACTTCTGTTTGGTATACCTCACAGGAAAATGATCTGACTCTTAATAAAAGGAAAGAGAATTCCCAATGGGACACCTACAGAAAAGAAGCAGGTCCATGGCAAAGCAGAACTGGTTTTCATTCTCTTATACTCCCATTTCAACGCTGAAACTTATACTCATTGTCAACCTACAGATTTTTTTGTGGGTGGGGGGGTTGGGGATGGAACCCAGGGGTATTTGACCTCTGAGCTACACCCCCTGCCCTATTTTTTGGTCTTTATTTTGAAACCAGGTCTCACTGAGTTGCAGAGAGCCTCACTAAGTAGCTGAGGCTGTCCGCGAACCGCGATCCTCCAGGTCTCAGCCTCCTGAATGCTGGGATTACAAGTGTGCGCCACCACGCCCAGCTACAGATTTCGACAGACATAGGAGGATCTGCTTTCTTTTTCTTCATTGCTACGGTCATTTACATCTAATGATAAAACTTCAGAATCGGAAGAGAAACTAAAATCCATTGCTGTCAACTGCACTATTTAACAAATAAAGATGCTGGGACCCAAAAAGAGTAAAAGTAACAACTCAAAGTTACCTTGTTCTTTCAAACAGAATTGAGTCTCCAATTCAGTTTTCTAAAACCTAGCCATTGTAATTTCCATTATTTCTTTGCAGATCATCATATAACATCTAGAAAAAAATGTCACCCAGTGCTAACTTCTGTTTCTAGCATTTTGATTTGAGAGAAGTCCCTTCCATGGCATATCACACTAAATGTATGCTCCACAAGAAATAAACAATGCATCGTCCAAGAGATTTTCTCACAGAGAGGGCAGGGATAGCCTCAAAACATCTGCATGACCCACTCTAACCGTACTTGCAACACCCAGCAGAATCCAAGCACCACGCACATGCAGAGGCTACCCCGGGTGCGTGCACACAGGCCTCTCAAGACAGCCTGCCCTGCGCCTGCTCAGAGAGCTTGCTTTTGTTGACAGCAACTGCGCCAGCTGAGTGACTCTTTTGAGCCACACAACAAAAAGAAGCAAAAAGAGACAGCTTTCAAGATCTAATCTATGGATAAGACCACTCCTTCCCAGGCAAGCGGGTGGCTGTCAGCTGTCAGCCACAGGGCCGCGTTCCAGGGTGGAGTGGCAGCCAGTGCCCTCTGCCCAGAGCCACCCCAGCTCCGCCTGATAAAGGCCAGGCTCCACGTCCCATGGGCGACATTCCTCCGCAGAGCAGCTGCACTGGTGCCTCAACGCGTCCCATTGTGCTGTTGATTTAATGAGGCCTCTTGGGCACTGTGTTTGTAAATGACAGCCGTCATAATGCCAAGTAAGGCCCCAGAGAAAAACATCTTGTATCTCACCATCTGAGACGCTTGGACCATTAGGGAGACAAAATAGGTTTTTATTTTAAAATAAGGTCATAATTAAATTCATGTGAGTGTCAGGTGGATTTTACTAATTCCCCTCTAGTCAAAGAAGAGCATCAACCCTGGAGACGTAAGCAAGTCACAGCTCCAGCCTTGCTGGCTGGGACAAGTTATTGAACCATTTCCCTTGGTGGCAAAAATGGATATAAAAATGTACCTTCTTCAAAGAGCTACTAGGAGGCTGAGTTAAACAGTAAGGGGATGATTCTTAGCATGACACCTGGAACATTGTAAGAGAGTGCAACAAATATTGAGTATTATTTGTCTTATTAAAATTTTTGAAAAAGTAGTATATGAAAAACAATAACCAAAATGATTTATTAATTTTTTTGTTGTTGTTGCTCCTGGGAAAGGAACCTAGGGGCATTCTACCTCCAAGTCACACCTCCAGCCCTATTTTATTTTTATTTAAAAACAGATTCTCTAGCGCTGGGCATGGTGGTGCACGCTTGTAATCCTGTGCTTAGGAGGCGGAGACAGGAGGATCGCACTGGCTTAAGAGACCCTGTTTCCAAATAAAAAGTATAAAATAGGTCTGGGAGTGTAGCCTGGAGGTAGAAGGGTTTCCAGGAACCCCAGAACCACCAAAAATAAAACAAAACAAAACAAAATAATAATAATGAATAAAACAGGTTCTCACCAGGTTGATGAGAGTCTCACTACTTTCTGACAGTATCCTCGAACCTGCTATCTTCCTGTCTCAGCCTCCCAAGTATTGTGATTGCAAGTGTGCGCCACCACACCTGGCTGAAAATGATTTTTTTTTTCATATCACAATTAACTAAACCTCCTTGTCACTGGGTTTTCATCTTTTTCTCTACCAAGTCAGAGATTAGGGCATGATAAATGATATATAATTTTCAGCTGTTATTAGTATTAAAGAAGAAATAAACTACAGAACCTTTGAAACCAGAACACAATTAACCGGACCCATTGACTAACTAGTGAGTTTCTCTACCCTGAAATTTTGAGAGGAGAAGATGAGGTCTCATAAGGAATGGAAATGGAGTATGGTTAGAATTCAGCTTAAGCAAGAGTAGACAAACTAATGCCCGCAGAAAAAAAAACCCTGTCCACTGCCTGTGTTTGCAAATAAAGTTTAATTGAAAAAAATCTGTTCATGTGTTTATATATTGCCTATGGCTGTTTTTCCTTATAATAACAGAGTTGAATAAATGTCATGGAGACTCATGATCTATAAAACCTAAAATACCTACTCTCTGGCCTTTTACAGAGGAAGTTTTCTGGCCTCAAGACTATAGAGAATAGAATGGGACTAAAATAGCACTGGGCGCAGAGTAGGTTATCAGTAAATATTTGTTTAAAAAAATGAACAAACTGAATAAATGAAGATGCAGGAAGCAGCTGATTCATTGTTGGGCCTGGCCAACAAGGTCCTTCTGAAGTCACACCCCTTGTCAGCTCTCTTATTGTCCTGGAGAACTTTTTGAGCCATTGTTGGGAATAAACAAGGCATATATATCATTTGGAAGTCACATACAATGGTAGTGGGTTCCTGCCAGTGGGCTCCAAGTGTTCCATGCTTTACCCTAATAAAGCAGGACAGGGAGCAAGGAAACTTGTAATTGGAGAAATACACTGGATTTTATGTTGAGATAATAGTAAAGGTTCTAAAATGGTGCATTTGTCTCTAGTTGCACCAAAAAAAAAAAAAAAAAAAAGCAGATGCATCTAAGTCCCAATCTTTCTGAATGTCACAGAGGATATTAAGAAATGTGGACACTCACATTTAGAGAAGTCAATGAGTGAGCTCAGTCCTTTTTGGTTTTTTTTTGTTGTTGTTTTGTTTTGTTTGTTTGTTTGTTTGTTTTGTGGGGGGGCACTGGGGCTCCTGGAAACCCTTCTACCTCCAGGCTACACTCCCAGACCTATTTTATATTTTTTATTTGGAAACAGGGTCTCTTAAGACAGCGAGGCTGACTTCAAACCTGAGCAATCCTCCTGTCTCTGCCTCCCAAGCACAGGGATTACAAGCGTGCACCACCACAACCTGCGAGCTCAGTCATTTTGAGAACAAAATCTAGTCAGGTGTGGTGGCTCATGCTTGTAATCCCAGTACTTGAAAGGCTGAGACAGGAGGATCACAGGTTTGTAGCCAGCCTCAGTAACTTAGTAAGGTCCTACCTAGCTTAGTTAGATCCAGTTTAAGCCAGGCGTGGTGGCACACGCTTGTAATCCCCGTGCTTGGGAGGCTGAGACAGGAGGATCACACAGGTTCAAAGCCAGCCTCAGCTACTTAGTGAGCTTCAGCTACTGAGTGAGGCTCTCAGCAACTTAGTGAGACCCTGTTTCCAAATAAAGTATAAAATATGTCTGGGAGTCCATCCCAGAGGTAGAAACCCCCTGGGTTCCACCTCCAGTACTACAAAAAAAAAAAAAAAGGAACAAAAACTAGATAAAAGCCAAAGCTTAGATTTGGTGAGAGTTGGAAGCAGACAACATTACTGAATTTGAACATAATCATCTGCTAAAAGTTCTACCAAAGTTTCGAGTCTAAAAGTCATCCTCCATGGAATGTGGGTGGACCCAGGTTCATCTCTGATGTCTGTATGGGTCCACAGAGCCTTGCACATTGCTCAGTATACAAAAGGCCTTGATCAAAACCAGATGAATGAGGAACTGGAGCAGGTCCACAAAGGAATGGTAGACCAGCTGTCCAGAGGACTACTGGCTAAGTAAGAAAAGTTCTGTAGCTGATGGTAACCTGAGTTAGAAGGTCTAGAGCTAGGCTCACCACTTGCCTTCATAATTTGTTACTGGTTGCAAAGCATCTCTCTCACAATTTGTTTGAGTAACCTGGATCACTTCTGAGATACCACTTCATCCTCATTCTCAGTAATGGAGTCTAACTGAGGATCTCATTTAAGTCCCAGAGATGGATTCCTATAGGTTTATATATATCCCATCCCCCGGCAACATCAGTGGGCTAATTTATAAGAAGAACACCAAATCCCATGGCCTTTAATATAACAAGAGTTAACTTCTCATCTACATGAGTGAACTTTTAATTGATGAACAACCATCCTGTCCTTGCAGCCAGGTCCTAAGCTCTCTCTGGCTGATCCACCCTTCTTAAACACACAGTTGAATTTCCACAGTCTCCCTAGAGGTTATCTCTATTCCAGTCAGTCAGAATTTTTTTTAAAATCTGGATTATGTCACTTCTGCCCATATTTATCAGGCAGAATTCTACCACCTATTCATATCTAACTGCAAGGGATAAGTGTGGGCCAGCTGTTGATACAGAAGAAAGAGAAGTTTGCATTGGCAAGCATCTCTGCCAGAGATAGACATTTAACTCAATCAGAGTTAATGATACATGAAGATCGGTTTGCTGGGAATTCTGAGAATAAGATTTTCCCTGTCTCATTAATTGGGTCTGGAGAGGATCTGTGCCTGAAATCCTGCGGGTCATCAAGCTCCTGAGAATGGAGCCAACCTGGAAGATGGTGCTGAGACCTGGCATCTTAGTCTATTCTGTGCTACTGTAACAAAACATCTGAGACTAGATGTCATGTCCACAGCCCAGTTGCACCAGGGCAAAGGGATAGGTTGCCTAGAGACCAAAGAAAATGCCCAGAGATGATGTATGAGGCATAAGATCTTACCAAGAAATGCTTACAGGGAAAGTCAGCTAACAAATATCCATCCCTTTATTGGGATATACTTCCCACAATACAGGGGGTACTGTGCTTTGCCAAGCAGTACCCCCTTTCCCTCAAAACATTTAGTCCAGTAGTGACCAGCTGGGTGAGTTTTCGCAGTACCTTCAGTTCCATGCCAGTTGCCACTGAAAGAAGGGCTTTATATATTGGGCTGCAGAAGCAGTAGCATCAGCTCGCTTAGTTTGCTTATATGACCAGCATCAACTGCTCTAGCATGCAGGCAAAAGGAAACTTTTGACAAAAACCATTAGCTCACCCAAGTTCCCAGTGTGCAAGGGAGAAAGCCATGGTCCTTCAAGATAGTATGTTTCTAGACTTTGCAGCCCAGGCTTGCCCTCATTGTTTCCTAACTTGGCCAAGTTGTTCAGAACATAAAAGGGGTATTTAGAGAATGGTATTTTACTGTCCTCTTTAAGGATCATACACTGGGTAATTTATAATGAACAGAAATTTATTGACTCACAGTTCTAAAGCCTGGGAAGTTCAATGCAAAGGCCCCAGCCCCTGGGGAGCACAGGTGAGAGAGAAGAGGAGAGCAAGAGGGGGCAACACTCACCCTTTTAAAATGACACCAATCAGCCCTCCCAGCCGAGTTACTTCTCAAACATCCCACCTCTACAATAGCAACTGCATTTGGACATGAGGCTTGGAGGGAACAAACATGGACATTGAGGACAGTATTCGAATCCTAAATCAAGGAGCCAGGCATGGTGATACACACCTGTAATCTCATTACTTGGGAAGCTGAGAAAGGAGTATTAAAGGTTCTAGGCCAGCCTCAGCAACTTAGCAAGACTCTGTTTCAAAATAAAAAATAAAATAGGGCTAGGGGTGTCTCTCAGAGGTGTAATGCATTTGGGTTTAACCTCCAGTACCAAAAAAAAAAAAATTCCTAAAACCAAAACATACCTGAAACCTATCTCATTTATGTGAACCAATAAATTCCCTTACGACAGTGAATTGAGGGTTTTATCATTTGCTATTAAAATTGTCTAAGTGTCAGGTGTCACATACCTATAATTTCAGTACTTGGCAGGATAAGATGGGATAATCAAATGTGAGACCAGCAATTTAGGGAGACCCTGTTTCAAAATAAAATAGGGTTGGGGGGTTAGTTCAGAGGTAGAAACCCCTGGGTTCAATTTTCAGTGCTACAAAAGAATGAAAGGAAGAAAAGGAAGGAAGAAAGGGTTTAAATAATGTAATTTTCATTGTCCATCAATGAATTCTGCCCTCCTCTTGCCTCAATTCTGTTCATAGCCAAGAGGTAGCAAAAAGCAAAGTTAAGAGTTCAGAATCTGCAGCCAGCCGAACAGCCTGTATTTGAACCCCAAACTTGGGCAGTTGCCCTTGGACGTGTTATATATTTGTTCTTTTCTATCTTCAGAGACAAATGAGGGATAATAACAGTGCCTACTTCATAGAACTGTTGGACTCAGGCAACTTATAACAAGACTGTGACTTGTGCAGGACAATGAATGAGACCATAACGTCCTCACTGTTGTCTCTGTGATGATGTGCTGGTCCCCATTTTGGCATGATCCTCGCCACAGTACAAAGCCCTGGCTGTCACACTTGCCCGCCTCTCCTCTTTCCACACCGCTCCTCCTGTCTTAGTTGGCATAGGCTGGGGAGAGGGGCTCAGAAAGCCAATACTTTTACTTCCCAAACATGTTGGCTAACTCGCCAAGAGTGGGACAGATTATTAGGGCTCTAGAGATTTCTAGAATCAGCAATCAGAGATACACACAACCTAAACTATCAAAGGCCCAAAGCTGCATTTTCTAGCTCTTGTGACTGAAAATCCTCTCTGGGAAGGTGGCAAGAGGGGACCCAAGCCACTTTTACTCTACTAAAATATAACCCCCTGTATGCCTTCCAAACTGGAGGCAAGTGTTTATTATCTCAAATCATTTCTCAAGGGCCAATGAACTTTATCAATCACAAAATCCAGCATCTCTTTCTAGAAGATTCCACCACTACCCAAACTCAAGATAGTCCACAAACCTCACCGTGTCATACCAATCAATGAAAAGGGAGTTCGATACAGTTATCCATGGGGATAAAATTGGAGTTGCTGCTTGCCACCACACAGGGGCGCTGTCAAGGAGAGCAGCTACCATGGTGCCCACTCATCCTCTTTCTCCTCCAGGCTGTGGAGTCTCTGTTCATCCAGGGAAGTTCACCCCAGCACCAAGTGCAGCAAAGAGGGCTGCTTTTGGGGATTGGCTTTTTCAGTGCATGTGACGAGTCCCATTCCAGAATGCCAGGCAGCCCCAGCTCACTGAACCAGAATTCACGCTAGCATCTCCCTCCTGGAGAACACCCCTCCTTCCCTCCACTTTTTTCTGGACAGCTCTACCATGTTAAAGGGCAGCCCCTTGGTGTCCAACTTCCCTTCTGAGGGAGACTGTGGTCATGGATCGCAGATAATGCATCAGGGACCTGGCCGCTCTGCCTTGCTGTAGACATGGCACAGACTAAGGCTAGTCTCTGGCCAACTCCTTTTGGGTAGGAGGAGGAAAGGACAGGAACTTGAGGGGTGGTCAGCTGCACTTTGCACCTCTACACAAAAGGAATGTGTGGATATGCTTGCACTGTGCCTACTCATACAACTTCTTGACATAATGTTACTACAATACAAGACAAGGAAAACCCCACAAATTTTGTATTTATTTTTCCCTGAAGTCCCATTGACTCTTATTTTGTGGACTGTAGTCCCAGTCAAACCTTCCTGTCTCAGTGAAAAGCAACTTCATTCTCTGAGCTAATTAGGCCTAGACCACGGAATCATCTGACTCCTCTCTTTCCTTATGCACCACCATCCAAACTGTCAGCAAGTGTTGACCCTGCTTGTGAAAAGCTTTGAGAATTTTCCACACCTGCTCTGGCTCCAGACACCACTGCCTCCTGCCTGCCTGGGAGCAGCAGCTTCTTCTTTGCTCCTCATTCCAGCAACTGGACTGAGAGTTTCCTCAGGAAAGCCGGATGGTGTCTTTCCTCTACTCAGAACCCTACAATGTTTCCCAGGCCTT
This sequence comes from Muscardinus avellanarius, assembly GCF_963383645.1. NCBI lineage: Eukaryota > Metazoa > Chordata > Mammalia > Rodentia > Gliridae > Muscardinus > Muscardinus avellanarius. Next base: position 19,577,471 of record NC_137797.1, on the reverse strand, counting down.
TGTGTCCCACCCCCAGTCATGACTCCCACCTCAGGGCCTCTGCTTTCTGTTCCCTCACCCCAGAATGCTCTGCTCTGGGATATCCCTCGCCTCCTGTACACGGCTACCACATTTTGCCCTCCTATGAGGATCACCCCAATGCCCTACCTAACTCACCTTTCATGGTTTAGTAGAACAGCTTAATGACTACATAGGCTGGAGTGATCAGAGGTGGCTTCTCTGTGAAGTGACATTTAAATAACAACTGATGGCAGGGGAGAGTCAGCCATGCAAAAATAAGATCCAGAGCATTCCAGGAAAAGCAAGCATTCTAAACCAGGAAATAGCTAGAATGTCCAAGATGAGAACCAACTTTGGGATGCTGGAGACAGAATGAGCGGAGAGTGGGTGTAGCAGAGTGGGTTCTAGATTGCTTCAGGATGAGGCCAGAGAGAAGGCTAGGGCTCAGGTCAGGTAGGACCCAAGGCCATGGCTTGGGATTCATGCTTGATTCCAAGCCATGGAGTTTTAAGTCTTACATTCTTAAAGATCTCTAACCAATATTTGCAGACTGGGTCACAGTGGGCCACTATGAGAATGTAAACAAGAGACCGTGGCAGCTGAAAGCAAGGATGGAAATGAGTAACGGGGGTTGGATTCATGGTAGGCCTCAACCAATTAAAGATAGTATCAATGGGAATTTCTAGTGAGAGAAAGGTAAAAAACAAAAATCACTCTTGAGCAACTGGATGGAGAAATGTCCACTATGACTATGTAAGTGCCGAATAATTCATCTTAGTCCCCCTTGAAATAACATCCTAAGCAGAGAGGTGTCCCGGACGTGGGGAGTGCCCAGCAAATGTTGATTGATTAGATGAATGGGGGAAGGGAAGAACAGAAAGGGAAGTTGTGGGGGCAGGGGGACTGAAAAAAACTTTGCCGACTTTACAGTTTTGCCAAGAGCAGAACCTGCTGACTAGTTTCCACAAAAAGGAAAAACAAAAATCACATATACAAAAAAGAGAAAAGAAAATTTGCTGTGTAGAAAAATTTAAATTGACAGAGGAAAAGGAAAGGCCAGGAGAGCAGAGATATACGTGCGTGCACACATCCCCTACTCAGGAAAGCTGACTTCTACACGGGTCCAAATCTGATGAGTGTACAGAAAAGCTGCTGTCTGCCAGCTCTGAAGGACGGCCGGGTGCCTGGCATGGGAGGAGGGATGGATATTTCCTCCATGTTCAGAGGGATCCGGAAGGTGCCCAGGGCCAGGTGAAGGGTGTGCATTCGTCCATTTCTGAATCAGCCTTCTCTGTGGTGTAGGAAGCAAGACCGGGAGGCAGCACCTCAGTACCATGAGCATCCTACCCAGAGACAAATATTTCAGCTAAAGCCGATAGTCTCCTAAGCCCTGGTATTTGTTATTATCTCATGATAGTAACACTTCTAGAAAATTCAATCCTTAAGAAATGGCAATGGGATAACAGAATGCCTCTTTGTGAAAAATTCAGAATACTTTCTAATCCTATAGAGGGCTAAAAATCTGGAAGAGGCAAAGTCCCCCTAGGATGAGAAGGCAAAAAAAAATTTTTACAAATCTGTAATTGTGGAAGCAGAGTGAATATGATATCACTCAGTTCCCTTATTTTATTGTAGAGGCTGAAGGACTTGTTCCAAGTCAAGGTCAGTAGCTGGGGGAAGATCTGGAGCTAGACCTTTTGTAAGCACTTAACCAACACTGCGCACAGAAAGGTAAAGATTTTGTGGATGAAGCTCATTTCATTTGTAAAAAAAAAAAAAATACAGGAAAATTAAATAGAATTTAATCTCTAAGATATCAAAATAGCAATCCAATAGGATATGATAGAAAAAAACTCACCAAGTAACAAGATTTCAGAACAATATGCTTAGAGTAGAATTCTGTGGGGAGCCGAGGAACACCCAGAGTGGGGAAAAAAAAAAAGTGATTTTTGAGCAGAGAACACACACCTGTGATCCCAGCTGCTTAGATGAGTCAGGGGGATTGCAAGTTCAAGGTTAACCTGGGCAACTTACAGAAATCATGTCTCAAGATTTGAAGGGCTGAGATGTAGCTCAGTGGTAGAGTACCCCTGGATTCAATTTATAGTACTACCAAAAAAAACTAATTTTCTGAGCCTGAATAAATCATTTAATTTTCACACCTAATAACATGACTTGTCCATTTCATTTCACAAAGTTGTAATGCTATTTAAGTGAGCTACTATGTGCAGAAGTATACCAGAAGCTATAATGTACATGCAATTTGGCTTATTCTACTTCTAAGCCCTCAGAACTCAGTATGGTGTCTGGCATTTTGTAATTGTTTGTTGAATGAATAAATGTATAAGATGAATTCACGGTGTAAAGTTTTTTACACTGTAAATCACCAAAAAAAGAAAAAAAAAGATTTACCCTGGTAGATACAACCTTTGTCTACAAAATAGAAGTAAAGGAAAATATGTAGAACAGTCACATATATATGTGGACACACACACACATATATATAGTATATATATGGCCAAATAAAATGTTATTTAGATTTTCACTTGAAGGTATTCATAAACAAAGATTATTACAAAATATAATAGAAAACTGAACTAAACTTCTCAGTTTACCTTGCTAGATTCTTTGATCTAGAAAAATAAAAGGTATTCCTACCCAAAGTAGGGAACAGAGAAAAGCAAAGAAAAAAAAAGATTGCAATATTTCTCAGGCCATAAAATCAATACAAGAAAGAGATTCAAAAAGGAGAGAAATGTGAAATCTTTTTTACTAATTTCTATATTTGAAATTTAAAAAAAAAAAAACAGCCGTTGGATTGTTTCCGTGATCAGATGCAAAGGAAAGAAAAAAAAGTATTTTGTCAAGATGTTTCAGGTGCCAAGAGTTCTGCCCAATGAGTAGACCAAAAAAAAAAAAAAAGTACAGCTGAATCTAATGCCAAGATTTTTGTTTAATAAAACTGGATTCCGGCCGGGTGTGGTGGCGCACACTTGTAATCCCTGAGCTTAGGAGGCAGAGACAGGAGGATCGCGCAGGTTCGAAGCCAGCCTCGCTAGTTTAAGAGACCCTGTTTCAAATAAAAATATAAGATAGGTCTGGGAGTGTAGCCTGAAGGTAGAAGGCCCCTGGGTTCCACCCCCAGTACCACCAAAAACAAAAACCAAAAAACTGGATTCCACTGAAAATGCCTACTGCATGAGACATTTTCAAGCTTAGGCACAAAAATCCATCTCTCTACTGAGAGACCAACTTTAATTCTGCTTGAAATTATGAATAGAGATTTCAGAAGCTTGCTTTGTTATTTCTTTGGCTCCAACTTAGCCAGAATCTACATGTTATCAAGGACACAGTAGTTGAGGAAGGGTCTGGGTGAAGGTAGGAGGCATTTTCAATCAGCTCCCAGTGATTTCTCCTATGGAGAGACTCTGAGGCATATATTGTCATACCTTACATAAAGCTGACACTTCCCAAAGCACCCATTTTCTTTTGGAAAAAAAAATTCTAGGAGCTGTTAGATCTATTGAAACTATGTAAAGTAATCTTTTCAGTTTTCTGGATGATGTTCAAAAAGAATCAATATCTAGCTGCTGTTCTGAGATATTTTTCTTCTTCTGTTTAGCAAAGGCTTCCAAGGGAACAGAAAAACAAATTTAAACCATAAAATTAACCTCAGATTCCCAGTTTCTGGCCTTTATTTTCCTATAGATCAAGAGATGCTATTGACCCCCACACATACACATGGATGGTTAGGTTTGCTCGATTTCATCTATTTCATCTAGGTTCTCACCTGTTAGGCCATCTGCCAAGATGGTCAAGAGGACCTAGGTCAAGGTGTAAGGAGTAACACAGCAAGGCTAGTGGGTGCCTCAGCCTCAGCCTTGGGGCCCACAGTGCCTGGACCCAAATCCCTGCCCATCACTCGCCAGCTTCGTGACCCCAGACAAGATACGCATCCTCCCCCGCCTCATTCTTCTCATCTGCAAAATGAGGATAATACTCGTACTTAGATATCAGGCTCACGGCGAATATCCAGTAGGTGAAGTTTGACAGTTTAAATTTAAATAAACTCTCCATTTCTTGAACCATACAAAAGTCAATTAAACTTATTCACCATTAGCAGAGCGCCTGGCACCTGAGCCATGAGTGACTTTACTGAGATGATGACGATGATGGCAAAGGTGACAACTCCTCCCTCTTGAAATACACACAAAACATGTTATCATCAGAGTTGATGAAGACTAATACTCTGTCACAAGCAGACCACAGAGAAGCACACTTAAGCAGTAGTGTTTAACACTAACAGCTAAACATTACCAACCCAGAATCCAGTGGCTACAGGGGACACTCAATAGTGCTGTGACCCCAAAAGTATCCAGCCCCACCACTGCAGCCATCTTTTCCAAAATGAGAAGACTCTCCCCAGACCCTACTTAGGAGATGCCTCCTCTTACCCAAGAGGTAAGAGTTTCCGAGAGGAAACTCTGCCCCGGGCATTGGCAGTGAGGGCTGATCAGGGCCCATACACGGGAGAGCGTTGAACAAGCACAGGAGGACAGTCACCCCAGGTCCTGAAAGTGACTGTGAAGGCACAGTAATGGAGGTTGGAAGGAGCCTGCTGCCTGTGAGTTGATGTGGAATAAAGACCTATGCCTCAAAACCACCTTGAACAGACACAGAGATGACAGCAACCTGCAAGGAAGAATGTGTAGCCCAGTAAGAACACTGGTATCCTGCTGGTTAGGGGTACCTGCATTGGGGGAACTGCAGCAATGGATCGAGGTAGGACAGAAGAAATAAAAGAAATAGGAGACACACAAGGGAGGAAAGGGAGACTGTAGCTTTAAATCTAAAACCTCAAGAATCACCCTCCCCTGCACTCCAAAGGCCTGTTTTCCGCCAGGCCTGAATTCCTAAAAGGGCCAGTAAATCTCAGAGCACTGCAAGTTCAGTTAATTAGTGCCTATATACTTTGCTTACAGAATGTTCTTTTAGACTGACCAAAATAAGTCTAGAAAAAGATATTGCCCAGTGATATGGGTACAGTCCAAGTACTATCAGCTACATAATGTCAACCTGAAGTTTTTGAGAAGAACCAGACCATTGTCACCTGCTCTGGGCTCCACAATCAAAGGAACCCAACTCCTTAGGCTGACACCATCCCACGTACCTCTTCTGCTCTCCATTCACAAAGTTCCTGTAAAAGAAAGTCCATGTGCCAGGCATGGTGGCACACGCTTGTAATCCCAACATTTGGGAAGCTGAGACAGGAGGATCACTGTTCTGAGACCATTTTTCAAAATAAAGAATAAAAATAGGGCTGAAGGTGTAGCTTAGAGATAGAATGCCCCTGGGTTACAGCTCTAGTACATAAAAAAAAAAGAAAGTCCATGAAACCTCAAATGTATCTCTCACTCTAGAAATGGCCCAAATTCCCCCTTAAATGTGTATTTCTTATTTCCTAAATAAATATCATTCTGAAATTTTTTCCTATTATAAAAGCCAAGGGCCCCCCTGGTCTGGAGTTGTGTTCCTCTCTATCCCCCACTGGGGACTACTCCAGAGCCTTCATGGAATCCAGCCTTCTCCTGTGACAGTAGGGTAAGAGAAATCCAGGCTCATCCAAGAGCTTCAGCAAGAGGGGTGGAGATTTTTGCAGCCCTTGTCTATTAAATGTGCATGTTGTCGCAGGGCGTGGTGGCGCATGCTTGTAATCCCTGCGCTTGGGAGGCAGAGACAGGAGGATCGCGCAGGTTTGAAGCCAGCCACGCGCGCTGGCTTAGAAGACCCTGTTTCCAAATAAAAATGTAAAAAATTAGGTCTGGGAGTGTATCCCAGAGGTTGAAGGGCTTCCAGGAACCCCAGTACCACCAAAAAAAAAAAAGTGCATGTTGTCTAATAATAATGGTCAAGAATGACTGAGTACCCACCACGTTCCCTGAACAGGCTCTCTGCTGAAAACTGCAGGCACATTTTGGGGAAGAGGGTGGTAGGGATTTCAAATAAACTGGAAGATCTCTGCCCATAAGAATCCAAAGAGTTTAGTGGAAACAAAGTAAATTAACACACCAATTCAGATAATTTCTGAACAATGTCATGTGAGTTATAAGAATTTTTAATGAATCTAATTGCTAAAGTCTATGCACAGGTCCTACACTGGCTAATTTCTACTTTCTGAAAATTTTCAAATAAACATATGCCTGCTAAAGTCTAAGCCAATTTTTTTCTCAGAGAGGCCAGTAGAATACAGCATCTGGAGGTTGTTGATGTGAATTTGCAAATGCAGAAAGCATTGATGAGTCTTGAAAGTTTGAGAGACACTGCCTTTAACAACACTGAACTGTTTTCATTTCATTTTGTTATGTTGTTCTACTGCAGAAATTCTCAGAACCTTCACTGAACTAACAAACCTGGTCAATCCATAAAAGCAGGTTTACCCAATCACCTGGTTAGAGAATCCCCCGGCACCCACTATAGCAGCTTTTCCTAGAACTAAACAGTATTTGGGAAACACTATTAGGAAAAGCTAGTATGGGTATATTTTATTATGTCACCAGGAATCTAGCCCATTCCAAACCCCAGATATGTCTTATCAACCTTCAGAAAGAAAAGAAGTAGAAAGAAACCTCCAGTTTATCTCCCTGATGTATTTGTTAAGATAGCACAACTACTCTAGCAAATGAACCAGAATCTCTTGATATCACACAATAGCAATTAATTACCCCTCGAGTGGTGGTCCAGGGCTGGTAAAATCATCCAGGAACCCTTGAAAACTGCTCCCTTTCTCCACCCCCCAGGAGCCCCAGTGTGTCTGTTCTGGGGTAGGGCTGGATATAAGGTTTAAGCTCCCCTGACATCCTAATCTGCAACCAAGTTTGAGACCCACTAAAGAGAGAATGACAAAATCTTCTCATGAGGATCCTAGGAAAGCCTCTGAAAGGCCTGTGTTGGAAAAGTTTCTTAAACTACTGGTCAGTATATGTTTTCATATACTGTTTTCAAAAGTTGAAAAAAATAACTTTGGGACTTCTGGGAAGATGGTGACCAAGGGAAACAGCACATACTAGTCCTGCTGACACTCAATCTCCAGTCCTTTAAAACAGCATTCTTACAAAAGCCAGAAAACATCACAACTTTAAAAACAACAAAGGTGACAGGAAAAAAGTCTAGAAGACCGATCAGAGAGCAGAAAAGAAACCTGCCCACCTGGCAGCCGCGGGCGCCACAGTGGTGCCATCTTACCTCACTGCACCCGACTCCAGAGAGGAACAGGAAAAGAACCAAGGACCTGAAGTAAGCAGCTGCAGATCATCGGAATTGTAAGGTATCAGTTACTCCTGTGCAAAAATCAGCTACAACTTACAGCAGTGACAGCCAAGCTCACTATGACCTCCAGAGATCGAGAGCAGCGCTCAAAAAGACCAGAAGAGAAACCCACCCACCTTGAAGCTGCCAGTGCCACAGCAGCACCATCTTGCATCACTGCACCTGACTCCAGAGACAAACAGGAAAACAACCAAAGACCTGAAGTAAGCAGCTGCAGATCATCGGAATTGTAAGTTATCAATTCCTCCTGTGCAAACACGGATTACATCTTAAACCAGTGGCGGCCGAGTTCACCACGCCCTCTAGAGATCCAGAGTGGAACTCAACAACAACAAAAATAAGAAACCCACTTGCCTCACAGTCACAGGGCGCATAGCAGTTCCATCTTGCCTGATTGCACCCAACTCCAGAGAAACAGGAAAACAACCAAGGACTTATAGTAAGCAACTGCAGATTAATGGAATTGTAAGTCATCAGTTCCTCCTGCACAAACATCAGCTACAACTTGCAGCAGTGATGGCCGAGCTCACCATGCCCTCCAGAGATCCAGACCAGCACTCAGCAACACCATTCAATCCCGATCAGTAAGTGAAGTCACAGTCCTAATGGGAGAATGCCCAGAGTGATGCTCCCAGGGACTGACACAGTCACGATAAACTCCCTGGGTCTGAGACTTTGTGGTTCAACCAGTGAAGGTGGGGATGAAGTCTACAGCTTGCACCAATGGTAGCCAAGCTTACCTCGTCCTCCAGAGATCCAGACCAGCATTCAGCAACACCGTAAGTGAAGCCGCCATCCCTGTGGAAGAAAGCACAGCATGGCTCCCCTAGAGACTTGCACAGCCATAATAAACTCCCTGGATCTGAGGCTTTGTGGTTCAATTCTGTGAAAGTGGGGATGGAGTCTGCTGTTGGATGTAACAGAGGCTTGAACAGACTCAGGCTCTGATTCAGTAGAAAGTGTGAGGGGAGACCTATGCTTAACACTAGATCGAACTAGTAGGATCTCTGGGATCAGCACAGACTACCCAATAATGGTGAATAGGGAGAACTTAAACCATCCCAGCCCTAGGTATACAGAAAAAAGACTCTTAGATTGAGTTTGGTCTCAGAGGCATCTGACACCTATGGAGGCAGAAAGAGACCAAGACTCCACATCTGTGGAAAGCGTAGAGGGCAATATACACTTAACAGTAGATCCAGCCCCATTGATACCAGCCATCTTCATAGACTGAGAAAGACTCAGGGAACCAGGCTTGAAGCAGGAAAGGTGCTGGTGGCACTCAGTGTCTGCACAGAAAGAGACTGCAGAAGACCAGTCAGCTGAATATTTATGTATTTGTAGGGTTGCATTATTTTGTTTTTGTTTTGTTTGTTGTGTGTGTGTGTATGCTTGTTTGATTTCTGTATTCTTAGCCCCTCTCCCTAGCTTCTTCCCTTGTAAATATCTACTCTCTTCCCTCCATCCCTTTTCTTTTTCTTTCTCTTTTTCTTTTTTTCTCTCTTCTCTCTTCTTTGTCTTGTATTAAATTCATACCACTATACTAAAAACTCTACATCAGTTGCTAGAATACTACTAAATATTCACTATCTCTAAACTCTACTATATACCACCTCACCAAACTCATACTTTCATTCTATTTGATCCTATCTGTGGTTTTACCCTATTCCTGCATTTATGACTTCACGTCCCTCCTCACTCAACATTCACTATTGAATACAACACAACCTGCCCTTGAATATACCAGCTGACACCTAGAGACTGAGAGAAATCTGCCAAAAACAATAGATACAAGCTTCTGAAATCATGAGATTAACTGCAAAGAAGAAATAATACATGCCAGAACCAGAAAAACAAAAATTTCCACCCAGCAAACAACTAATCAAAGAAGAACAAACACTATCTCAAACAGAAGTTAAATCTCAATATGTTAGGAATTAAAAACCATCTCTCAATAATCACACTGAGCATAAATGGCCTTAACTACCCAATGAAAAGACATACGGTGACAAAATGGATTAAAAAACAGAATTCATTCATCTATCTGCTGCCTGCAAGAAACACACATTACAAGTAAAGATAGTCACAAACTAAAAATAAAGGGATGGAAGCAAGATAATCAATGCCAACAGAACTCAAAGACAAGCAGGAATAGCAACTATGATATCAGACAAGTTAGACTTCAAGCACAAACTTATTAGAAGAGACCAAAAAAAGGTCATTTATTTACTGGTAAAAGGAACAGTACAGCAAGAGGAAATAATGTAGTCAACATTTATGCCCCAAACACAGGTGCAGCTACTTTCCTAAAACAAACACTTTGCAAAATTAAGTCACACATAAGTGCCAAACCCCACTCATACCTTTAGAATGAAAGGTCAGTAAAGATGCCTCAGACCTAAAGAACACCATAAACCAAATGGACCTGTTGGACACATGTAGAATATTCCACCCATCTACAGCAGAGTTCACATTTTTCTCAGCCGATCATGGAACCTTCTCCAAAATAGATCACATCCTGGGCCACAAAGTGAGCACTAACAAATTCAAAAAAATGGGTGCAACACATAGGCACAGGTAAAACTTTCTCAACAAGAACCCAAAGGCACAAGAAACTAAAAGGTGAATCAGTATGTGGAATTGCATGAAACTTAAGAGCTTCTGTTCAGCAAAGGGAACTATCAAGAACCTCAACTGAGAGCCAACAGAATGGGAGAAGATTTTTGCCACCTGCTCCTCTGATAGAGGACAAATATCTAGATTATACAGAAAATCCAAGAAACTCAGCACTAAGAAAACAAATAACCCAATCAAAATATTGGCAAGGGAGCTAAATGGCCAATAAATGCATGAAAAAATGTCCAACATCATTAGTAATCAGAGAAATGCAAATCAAAACTACCCTGAGATTTCACCAAACTCCAACTAGAATGGCAATCATTCAAAACACTAACAACAACAAATGCTGGCAAGGATGTTGAGAAGTGGAAACCCTAAAACATTGTCGGTGGGATTGCAAATTAATGCAACCACTTGGGAACTAACTTACCATATGATCCAGCGATACCACTTCTGGGTATCTACCTAAAAGAATGCAAACCAAACTACCAAAATAATGCTTGTGTATCTATGTTCATAGCTGCACAATTCACAATTGCTAAACTATGGAACCAGCCAAGATGTCCATCAACAAATAATGTATTACAAAACTGTAGGATATATACACAATGGAATTTTACTCAGCCCTAAAGAAAAACACAACTATGTCATTTAAAGAAAACGGATAGAACTGGAGAACATTATGCTAAGAGAGATTAGTCAGTCACAAAAAAAAAATAAGAAATAGGATGCTCTCCCTAATATGCGAAAGCTAGGGAGAAAAGAGGTCATAGGAGGAACTCTAGACAAAGAAGGGGATACTATAAATGAGCAAATAGAGGGAAAAGGGAAATTCTCTAATGCTCATGATATACATTAACAAACACATCAAAGTCAATCACTAAGCCAAACATGAGGAGGGAGGGGGAGAGAATAGGGAAGGAATTGAGTAAGAGATAATTGGGTGATGTGTGCATGTGTGTCTCCACCATCTTGTACTCCATTAAGATGTATGACTACAATGCACCAATAAAAAGTTAAAAAAAGAAACTTTGGAGGGAAATATGGGCCATTTAACCAAAACTAATATCTAGAGCTGCATGAGTGTCCTAGTTAACTCAGTATCCTCTGGCTGTCTTGTTGATAAGCCCAGATATTATCCTACCTGGAGCTGAGTCTGACACTTTTTCCAGTCTAGAACACCACGTGCTACTTATTTATTCATGAAATCTCCATGGTTCCCGGCAGTAGAGGGCGCTGGTGAGCAGGAGGGGCTCTGGAGCCAGGGTTTTAGTTCTAGATTCATCACCCACTCATTAAAAGCTGCCAGGGATAAGCTGCCTGACCACTCTGCATCAGTTTTCTCATCTGTAAACTGTCGGGGAGGATAGACCTCATCATTTTACTAATTGCTATGAAGATTAAACAAGTAAATCCATGGAGAGATCTAGATTAGCGGCTGGCACCTGTTACTGTTTTTACTCTCTTCCAACACAGGTCTGCCCTAAGACATGGAGGGGTGCAGAGAAGATGCATGGTCTGCTTCTTCCCTCCAGGAATTCACAACTGGGCATAAGAGACAGACAGACAGACAGACAGACAGACAGACAGACAGACAGACAGACGGTTTATGACTGATGTGGCTGGGCTTTTGTGGCATCTTATGGAAGATCCTGGGAGGGTCTCCAGAGCTGCTTGGAGGAGCAGGACAAAAAGGCTTCCTGGAAGAGGTGGCATTCGTATGGGCCTTGAAGGGCAAGATGTGACCTACAGGCTCAATCACTTGCTGCTACAGGGACCTGGGAGAGAAGAAAGGCTGAGTTCAAACTCAATTGTTGGCATCTACAAGGAGTTTTCCAACCATCCAAGCAAAGCCACCACCCTCTTCCAAGGCAGGAATACAGACTTCTGCGACAGCCTCTGTGCCTGGGGTCCTGCCTGCTGATGGATGCTCCTATAGACATGACAGCCAGCCAGCTTGGACCTCTGCATTTAGACAGAAAGCCTAGGGTCCTTCATGGTGTTGTGGGTGTGGAAGGGTGCAAGGCTGTGGGCGGGCCCAGGGCAGTGGGGTGGGGGAGAAACCCATCCTGAGAGTTTCACAAGGCACAACAGCCCCAGGCTGTGTCCCTGCCACAGCCCCTGCAGGAAATCCTGTCATTCAGCCACAACATATATATATGGTTTAGAGGGACCAGTTTTACCGGAGTCGTGGATGCACTGTTTTTCCTGCCTAGAGACAACTCTTACATTATCCTCTGGTCCAATCCAGGAAAAAAAAAAAAAGGAAAGGGTTTAAAAGTAAACACCGATATGAGAAAGAATTCACTCCGTTAAAATAGCTAAATCGTTCTCACAGGTGCCTGGCCTGGAGGAAGAGTGGAAAGTCCCTCAGTATGCTCCAGCGTTTATCAATTCTTCTCTTTGGGTTGGTTGTACCAAATGTCTGCTTCCTGGATGAAACCATGAGACAGGTAAGGTGAAGCTTTCATTGTTTTTTAATTTCATGATGTGTTTTAAAGCTTTTTGTTGTCCTCTATTGTCGTGGGTAAAGGGGCCTATCTGAACTTAATAAAATCAAGAGAAAGCTTGAAGCTTAAGATCTTGGTGGCAGAGCACTATGTTTCTGTGGGCGTGCCAGCCCAGTTGATTCTGCTCCCATGCTCTGCTTCCATTACTGAAATCTCTGGTTTGGATGCTAACTTTCCTTTTTCTGCCGTGGATTTGAATGTCCTGGGTTTTGTTTACTTTCATCCTCTTATCGCTTTGAAAACCTACCATCCATCCCATCTTTCTGGCTGTAAAAAGAAATAAATAACTATGGCCACAGAGAGATACCCTGGGGAATTCCAGGGTGGATGATACCTCAATGAGGATCAGAAGTATCAGAAATATTTAAGGAATTCATCAGGCACCCATCCATCCCTCTGCCTTCGCCACAGCTGCTGTGGAAGCCCCCAGGGTGAGTGTGCTGGCGGCCTTGCTAGAGCATCAATACCACACACTCTCCATGGTGCACACAAAGAGTTTCAAGCAGAGTCAGGTGCCATCAGGGACCGTCCCTGGGCTTGATGGTGCAAGTCTGTAATCCCAGTACTTGGGAGACTGAGACAGCAGGACTGCAGGTTTGCAGCCAACCTCAACAATCTGGCAAGATCCTCTTTCAAAATAAAAAGCACTGGAGGTATAGCTCAGAGGTAGAATGTCCCCGGGTTCAATCCCTAGTACCAAATAAACAAACAAGATGCATTTTGCAAACATCTAATTCCCAGTCTATGAAGAGTAGAGTTTCATCACATCTGCACCTGGAAAATTTTAACCAACAGTTTACTCCCATTGGCTGTATTCTGACAATGTTGTTTGCAAAAACATGAGAAGGGGAATGATGATAAACACCCAGCGAGAAAGCTAGGGGTATGACTGGACGGTGGCTTCATTTGTCTTCATAGCAGATATTGTAGAGACAATTATGGTGTGCCACAATCGACTAGCTTATGGACCCCAAGCAAGTAACTTAATGTGTCCAAGCTCTAAGGTCCCTCTCACAGTGCTCCACACATGGACGAGAAAACCCACAGACTCCTCCTCCCCGAATGCAGAAGCCAAACCTGGACAAGTATTTAAATCTGAGTTTGCTTTTTAAAGAGAATTAGTTTATAAATACTGAATGGGGAGCAAATGAGTCATCCATTTGACTAAGGCACTGTGAAGGTCGAGGGCTTTCCTAAAAAGAAACTGATAAATCCAGCCTACTAAGAAAGAAAAGTCAAAGTAATGGCACCCTGTACATCTATCCAAGATAGTCTGCTTTTGATAATGTGTAACTGTTATGGCAGTCAAAGGGGGTTAAATCACACTGTAATTAAGTGAGGCTTTTATCATTATTCTATAAAGAATTCCAGTGCTACTTTGGTTTGTAATTATCACTAAATGAAACTTCTGGTAAAATCAGATATTTCATCTCCCTCTCCTTTCTCTCTCTCTCTCTCTCTCTCTCTCTCTCTCTCAATATATATTTTCTCTCTCTTTTCTTGGTACTAGAAATTGACTCAGGGGATTTCTACTTCCAAGCTACCGCAGCCCTTTTTATTTTTTATTTTATTTTATTTTATTTTCAACACTTTTGTGATTGTTTTATTTAATTAATTAATTTTGGTACTGGGGATGGAAATTGGTGCATTCTACCTCCAAGCTACATCCTAAGCCCTATGTTTTATTCTTTATTTTGCTTTTGCTTTATTTTATTTTTTTTATTGGTGCAATGTATTCATACATCATAATGGTGTAAAGAAAATACTTTTGTAGACATACATGCACACATCGCCCAGTTAGCCCCTACCAAAAATAGAATAAGTTTTTAAGGCTGTCCTTGAGTCTGTGCTGAGATTGGCCACGAACCTGCGATCCCGAACTTGGGAGGCTGAGACAGGAGATTTTATTTTTCTGAATACCACTTGGGTGCAGGGAAGGGAAAGTGCTAATAAAGCAGTCAGAAGACCCACAACTTCCAGTGTGACTTTGAGCGGGTCGCCACACGTCATGCCTGTCCTCAGTCCCACACCCTAAAGTGAAGACGTGGTATTCACCCTCCCCATCTCTAGGCAGTGAAGCTCAAACACAATAGAGCTTTTGGGAATGCATATAACTACAAAATGTTTCTTCTTATGCAAACTCCACATATTTCAATGGACCTAGAAGTAGTGATGGCATTTCTACACCTAGCCAGTGCTGGGCCCAGGGGATGAGCTCTGCGAGACGTGGTCCTCTCTGCAAGGCTGTTGCTATTGTGTTTTAGTGTGCTGTTATTGGTGCATTGTGATTACACATCGTGATGAGGTTCAGGGTGATAGAGACGTGCACACATGCACACCGCACTTGTGTGTCCGCCTCTGTGTCATCACCCCACACTCCCTCCCCAACCCCGTATATATTATTGAGATTGTTATTGGTAACTTTATACATAGATGGCACTATTTAAACTGCTTCCTTTATCAGGTCTCCTTTTTCCTCTCCCCACCTACCTTCTCAAATCCCTTTCCACTATCTTACTGGCCTCTGTCCTCTTATCTGAAGTCCCTTTTGTTTCCCAATTTATCTCAAACTTCCACATATGAGAGAAAACATATAATCCTTCACCTTCTGAGGCTGGATAATCTCACTTAGCAAAATATCCTTTAGTTCCATTTATTGTCCTGCAAACGACATAATTTTGTTCTTGATGGTTGAGCAAAATTCCACTGTGTGCATACTCCTAGGTATCTTTCCAAAGGAACTGAAGTCAGAATAATATAGTGATGCCAGCATGTCCTTGTCTATAGCTGCACAGTTCTTAGTAGCCCAATTATGGAGCCAGCTGAGGTGGACATTCATCAACAGATGAATGGATTGCAAGGAGGTTTTAAGTGGAGAGCAAAGACTAGCCAAACATTCTCTGCTGGGACAATGAGAGAGAGAGAGAGAGAGAGAGAGAGAGAGAGAGCGAGCTAGAAAAATGACTGCAGTTTAGTGGAAGAACTGGTGTGGAGCAGGGCTTTGAAGGATCTGTACTGGGTAGCCAGGGGGATGGAGCAGAACATTCCTCTAGGGATATGTCCTGGGCCAGGCGCACAGGTTGGATGGAGAAGAGTCTGAAGAACCAGCATTAACTATTGTGCTATTCAGGTAGTGTGCCTGGCGACTTAACCTACTACATCATTAGAAAGTCTCAATAACCTCGAGAGTGGCTATTAATCGCCCCTTTTTAAAATTTTTTATTGGTGCATTATATTCATACATCATACTGGGGTAAAAAAAAAACTTGCGTGTACATACATGTATACATCACTGATTTAACCCCTACCCAATTCTCACCCCATTCCCTCCCCATCCCTCCCTCCCTTGCTTGGCTTAGTGGTTGACTTTGATATGTTTAAGTACATCCTGTGTTTTAGAGATTTTCCTTCTTCCCCACTCCTTTCTCCTCCTTTAGTTTGTCTTGTTTGCTCCTCTATAGGATTTCCTTTTTCATCTAGAAATATCGCCCCTTTACAGGTGATAGCAGAGGGTAGGGATCCCTTCAAGATCTGACAGTAAGACACAGAGCTTGACTCCAACCTTAGGGCTTTTGACTCTTGAGCCAGTTGCTCTTTGATGTACAAAGCTGCCTCTTCTTACAAGTAATGGAGAGATTAAGGAAACTTGAGAATAAAGCGATCTACATTGGAGGGTCAGTCCAAGCCTCAGAAGAGAAGGGGACCCTGGAGGCAGACCCAATGTGGGTCTGGGTCATTTGTTTGAGCAGTTAATTCTGTGCCACCTGATGTTGCTGAATAACTGGTGTGTCTGTGTGACGCCCCCTTCTAAATCTGTTCATTTAATCTACAAGTACAGCCGGGCGTGGTGGCGCATACTTGTAATCCCCGCACTTGGGAGGCTGAGACAGGAGGATGGCACAGGTTCGAAGCCAGCCTCAGCTACTTAGTGAGGCTCTCAGCAACTTACTAAGACCCTGTTTCCAAATAAAATATAAAATAGGTCCGGGAGCATAACCTGGAGGTAGAAAGCCCTTGGGCTCTACCCCTACTACCACCCAAAATTAATTAATTAATTTAATTAAAATAAAAATAATCAACAAGTACTGTCTGGGTCCTGCTATGTATCCGACACTACTCTGAAAGCTCAAGCTATAGCAACAGGACAACCAGAAGAAAATCCCTGCTCTCATGGAGACTACTTTCCAGTTGAGTTGTAATCTAAAGATTGCAGATATCTTTGGAACAGGAACTGTGTCCTCTGCAGCATTTAGACAATGCTGGGCCAGTGCTAAAAAAAAAATAATCCTTGAGGCCTATAATCTATGACCAAATGACCTTGAGTGAGCTGCTTTAACAATTTACAACCTAAAAATATACTCTGGATAAGTATGAGGAGTGACACAATGTTACTTTTCAGAACTTGAAGCTCTAGATCAGGATTGGCAGGTCAGGGTCCCGACCCTCACCCACACCCATGACAGACACTGCTTGTTGACCCCAACATTCTTCCCAGATGAGGTGGAAAGCAAGGAGCCAGACCTAACCAATCAACCTTGTTGCCATCCCTACCATTCCAGTGAGATGAAGCCAGTGGAGAAAGTTGGTCAAGCCAGGTATTTCACAAGGCTCTGATTATGGGAATTGATGTTCTTTGTTATATTTGCACAGGAAAAAAGATGTGATAAGAAGTCTCTTCTAACGATTAGGACCGAGTGCCAATCCTGCTTGTTTAATCGTGGACTCCAGTGCCCAGATGGTTACACGAAGATAACCAATGGCTCCGTAGGAGTTCGGGATTGCAGGTATTCACTGTGAAAAAATAAGCGTGCATGAGTCTTGGAACTCTAGGGATTGTAACTCCTCCTTGAATTTCCCTGTATCAAGCATTGCAACACATTTCCATGATTTTTCTCTTCCTCAGAGGCTACATTGAGCCCACACTTAGATAATTCACAACTCATGAACTTGAATGTAAAGCACATTATCACTGATGCACATGTTTATACAAAATTAACCATGCTGAAGTGCGCATAGACATTCCCCTTTCCTCTTGCCTTTCTTTATTTTGAAAATCTGGGTTTTGCTTCATTTGCAAAGGGTTCTAGTTTGAATGTTTTTAAAGCCTTGGGTCTGGTAGTCCTCTTACTAACAAGCCAGAGACCCTTATACTAATTGGAACCCAAGAGAAAGGAACGAATGCACTTCAGCTTGGTTGAATTTTTTGGTGAGTGTCACATCTTGAAGGCTTTGTATGATTCAAATTCTCATCACTCCAAGCTAATCCTGGCAAAAGCTCGGAAGTGGCTCTTCTTACCAGCCAGCAGGGGACAGCCATGAGGCTCAAGCACTAAACACGATATTTTTATTTGTTTATTTTGCTAATTTAGAAATTAAACATTGCTCAATAGATTCATTTTAAATTCAAGAATTAAGAATCAGTATTTTTTATTTTGTATGAAACAAACCCATAGCACTGTTATATAACACTATTTAAAATTTATATTTGCATATCGTGACCACACTATATACTAAAAGCAAAGTCATCATCTTCTTTATTTTTTAAGTTTTGATTGGTAAATTGTAATCATACATCTTAATGGGGTACAAGATGGTGGAGGCATACATGAACATATCATCCAATTAGCCCTTATCAATTTCCCATCCCATTCCCTCCTTCTCATGTTTGGCTTAGTGAACAAAAAGTCATCATCTTAATACAAGTTTCCCAGTATCACCTGGCCAAGTATATGCTGCTGACCACTGCTGACCACTGCATCAGCAGTGTGGGAGCCAGTCTCATTTTCTGTTAGAATGCTCAAGGTTAAAATTATACGGCTACTTTACTGACCCTTTGACTAAAATGTCATTTTCTCTTCCCCTGCCAACCTCTGAATGAAACTACCATTCCACTCTCTACATCTGTAACTCTGAATCTTGAGAGTCTTTGTACAAGTGGGATTATGTAGTATTTGTGCTGTGTGTCTGGCCTATGTGTGTTGCTTGCAACAAATTGCAAGATCTCCTTTTTAAAGGTTGGCTGATATTCTAGTATTCCGTGTGTGTGTGTGTGTGTGTGTGTGTGTGTGTGTGTGTGTGTGTGACATTTTCTTCATCCCTTCATCCAGTCATCTGTTGATGGAAGTTTAGGTTGCTTCCATGTCTTGGCTATTAGGAATATTGCTACAGTGAACATGGAAGTGTACATCTCTTCGAGATCCCAGATTTCAATTTCTTTGGCTATAATCCTGGAAAGCATATTTAATATTGGCTGTCTTTCATAGTGGGTGCACCCATCTACATTCTCACCCACAGTGCATTGGTGTTTCCTCTTCTCCACATCCTAACCAACACCATCTTTGGGGTTTTTAAATAACAGCCATCCTAGGAGGTATGAGATGGCATTGCCTTTCTCTGATGATTTGTGATGCCGAGAACTTTTCATATACTGTTGACTTTTCAGACGTCCTCTAAGGTCAGTTCTTGAGGAGACATTCAGTTTTGCCTTTGATTTCCCATTCTGACCACTTTTATGAGGAGATGCCCCTGCTAGTATTCTCAGTCTTTCAAAGAAAATGTCAACTCTGCACAGCTTGACTGTCCATAAAACATATGGCTCTGCTGATAATCAGCTATACTTCAGGGACTGATAACCTTGAAACCATTATTACACTGTTCTTAAACAGCCTAGTTGAAAGAGGTGATATTCATTAAGGACTGTCTACAGATACACTGAAGTCTAATCCTAGAATAATCCAGGCCTGCAGAGATCTCTGTGAATAAACCAGGGCAGTTAACCTCCAGAGACTTGCTCTTCCAGAGCCATATATCAGCGGGTACTGGAAACTCTTCTAAGGAACTCAGCATGAGGATATCGTGCTGAATTTTGTTCACTGCATCACACCACATCTGCCAAAGAAATGTGCACAGCTATTGCATCTCTAATAAGTGTGCTAATCCTTAATCTTACATTGTTTTAAATATACATCCTATGCATCATACAACTCATAATCTTTTCCTTCTTGCTTCGACTGTTAGGACACTCACTGACATGTCTGAGGCCCACCTCCAGCATGTGCCAGACCTAACGTCACTTATCACAGCACTTCTGACGTTTCTCTCTCTCTCTCTCTCTCTCTCTCTCTCTCTCTCTCTCTCTCTCCTCTCTTCTCTTCTCATTTTCATTGTCTTTTTTCATTGATTTTTTTCATCCATTTCTAACAGCTGAAAATAATAATTCATGATTAAGTTTAATTCTACCTAAAAGACAAATGTATTCCCTTTTTTAATGTAAGTAAATATAAAGACTTAAATGAAAATACAGAGTAATCCCACTGCCTAGAGTTAACTACAGTGCTCTGATCCTGGGTTAATATCTTCTTCTATTTTCCAAGGTACACCTTTGAGATCAGAACACACTCTCTGAATCTCCCCGGATGCCGCCATATTTGTAGAAAAAGCTATCTCCAACCCGAATGTTGTCCAGGCCACTGGGGCCCAGACTGCATGGGTAAGTGGCACTGCCTTGGGTTTCATGCTTTCTTCTCAGTGTCCCATTTCACTGAAAATTGAGACAAAGGAACCCAACAAAAAGAGAATTAAAGGATCTTTTGCTAGAAATTTCTATGTTGGCCTATATACTAAAACTTTCTTGACCTGTCAGCTTTTGTTAAGAAATCTGCTTTCCTACAGAGATCTCTCTTTAAGAAAATTCTTTTTTAAATCAGAAAAAAGGGATAACTGTAGAATGTCCATTTTTATGTGTATTTTTAAAAAATAGAGAGAAAATGTTCATCAGTTATGATGCAAAATGCAATTTTCTTTAAGAAAATATTTTATTATAACATCTCAAAGATGTTATAACAAGAATTAGTTCTTATTTAGCAATGAAAATAATCACTAAGTGATATAAAAATTTAAGTATTAAGTATTATTCTCTATTTCTACGATGTAATGAAAATATCTTTTTAGGATCCACTAAGAGGGAAAGATTTTACTATTTATTTATTATATTTTATTTATTATATTTTTTATATTTTTATATTATTTATTATATTTTACTATTTTACTTTTCTTCCCCTCTCATCAAAATAATATAAGCAAATTGTACATAGCTTGTAAAGTTCAGGAAGGTATAAAGAAAGAAAGCTTAATTCTTAATCTGTTTACACATAGAAACCCTAAATAGATTGGCTTACTTAAATCTTGGTCTTTTTATATATAATTTCTAAATAGTTGAAGCCATGTTGTGTGTATCATGTTGTCTCCTGATTGCTCTGATTGCTTCTCTTAACTAATAATTAGATGAATAATAACTTTCATTCATTCAATGTTACTGGTATTAGGTCCTAGAGAGGTACTTGGCTCTTTGTTATCTGTTCTAGTTATGAGAATCAGATATTTGAAGATTACATCTTGCCAGTTTCCTATTGGGATGCTAAGTGATAAAGTAAGTTCATGTTCAGGAATGCCTGGCACCAAAAGCTACTCTCTTTCTACTTTGTCCTATTGCTCGAAGCAAAGCTTGAATTGAGAGAGATTCTACACACGCATTTCTAATTCCTCTTTTGATTGGGAGGTTTTGTCAGTTCCCAGTCAAGGCCTAGAGTATGCTTCTTGTCCTGGAAAGGTCAAGTGTAGGGATTTAGACATCCTGGCCCTCCCCTCTACTGACTTTCTCTGGGCTGGCTTTCACCCAGAATGTTGCTACTGCTTATTTCTAAGAGTTAGCTCATCAGAATGCAGCTTCTCTAATCTAAATCTAAATCTAGTCTAAATCTGCAGACTCCTAGATTTCAAAGACATTGTGCAGTGCCGAAGGTGCTCCTCACCACACCCAGCTCAGAGACATCTGATACAACGGGAAGAATTCTTAGGTGTGCTTTTCTCTTTCTAACCCATGAAAACGAACCTGATGCTAAGTTATTAATCAAACAAGCAAAGCCTTTGTCTGAGATGCCTTAAAAAGTTGGCATGTCCAGCAGAGTGAGGCCATAGCAAGAGGCAAGAGAACCTGGGTCCACAACTAAAAGTTTTCATTTTAAATTTCCTCCCCCCACTAGTTTGGGCAAATGCCTTGCTGCTTATGCCTCATTCTTATTATCTGTCAAATGGAGATAAAACTCCCACTTTACAGAATTGTAGCAGAGACTTGCAAACATGATCTAGGTGAAAGAAAGAACCTGACAAAGAGCATGAACCCAAGAAGGCCCTTTTCAAGGAGTTTGAGAATAAACGAATCAACGAACTGCGGTGCATATAGATGTCTAAGAACACAAGTGGAGAAAAAGACATTCTGAGTCCTTTTTTTTTAACAGTGGGTAACTTTTAAAACATGGGCAGGCAAACAGGATTCAACATCTTCAGCAGGTTTTACACCATCATGTACGCTGTGTGCTGCCAAATGCATCTAAGTCCATGCCTACAACTAGAAGAATCCAAGAAGACCCTCTGCACAATCAGGCATTTCCTGTAGACAGGTCTGCAGGCCACAGAAGCAAAACATGTGAAATCAAACCCTCAGACATTATTAGACATTATTTTTGTTGTCCTCTGGTGGGGCAAAGGGTATTTCCCTTTATCTCTATCTTCCAAGCATACTAAATGTCACAGAGGCTTCCTTCCTCTAGTTCAGGAAAGTGATAACTCCTCTCCGTGGCTGTGTACTTCATCTCTTGCGTTTCGTGGTGATGACAGGTGAGACCTTGACTACTGCTTTGCATTTCCGCACGGACAAGGCCATTTCTGAGCTGCTGACGCGCGTCCACACTTGGTTTTGCGGGGAGCACGTTCCCAAGCTCCAGAGTGACCTCGTGTCTAAGGCAAATGGGCATCCACTTCCTTTAGAATGCAACAACAAGGATATTCATCCTCTGCACCGTCGGGTTGCTTGGAAAAAGTTATTATAATAGTGTCTTACTTGAATTAAGGCAGACCTCTGATCAATACTCCAAACTCAGAAAACACAGAAAAGCACACACACAAAAAGTTATACCATCTCTTTCTAAAATGAGGAATAAAGAACGAATTCTCAGGGGAGAAAAGTGTCATCCTGAAATAAGAAAGGTATTTTTACTTGAATTGAACCCGATTCTCCTTAATTAAAATCTGCACTGCTTTATCAAATGTGCACACGGAAGTCTTTTCTCATTAGCACAGAAATATATTTTTAGCTTTGAAACTTAATCATGTGGGAACAGCCAATATTGTACCAGATGAAATTGGCTTTTTTATTTGTACACCCTGGTTCTTCTTATTCCGCTATGAGTGTGATGAATTTGTGCACCAACTCAAAGAAATGAAGTATGAACGTGTACACAGGAAGGTAATCACCTAAATACAGTTGTGGCCAAAACAATCTAGTGTGTGTGTGTGTGTGTGTGTGTGTGTGTGTGTGTTACTGGGGATTAAACCTAGGAGCATTTTACCTCTGAGCTATACCCAGCCCTATTTTTTATTTTTTTATTTTGTAACGGAATCACTAAGTCGCCGAGGACCTCCCTAAACTGCTGAGGCTGGCCTTGAACTTGCCATCCTCCCATCTCAGTCTCCCAAGCACTGGGATTACAGACTTGAACCACCAGGATCGGCTCAATCTATTTCAGAGAGAAATGGCTTGATTTTTCCTTTTTTAGATACTTAATCTGGTTTTGTGTTTTGTATTTCCAGACCTCTTTTTTTTTTTTTTTCATGTTACTTGTCAATCACTGCACAGCTTGCAAATAATGGACTATAGGGCACTGAAACCCTTCTTTTAGGCAAGTCTTTTTTTGTTTTTTTGTTTTTTTGCCTCCCCCTTTGGGTGACAAAAAATGCTGAATTCACTTTAAGGATATATTTCACATTGGCTTCCCAGGCAGACAATTTCAACCAGAGCTATACATGAAATATCAGTATCTATTTTCTGGCAGCTATTGCTCTGCAGCAAGCTTCTAAACCAACGTGGTGACACGGAGTAGGCACCTCTCCGGTCTCTTGGGAGACAGAGTTACAGGGAGGCCCCTGACCTTTTGCTCCTCAGGAAGTTGATTCTGTTCCTTTAAAGAAACAGAACAACTGATGATCTGCTGACAGCTTACAATGGTTAAATCCAAGAGACCACCAGAGTAGTGAGGACCAGAAGGAAATGTGACAATGACTGAAAACAGTCTTATCAGCTTCTTGGCCTCACAATGCACTGGAAACGTGCCCTGCTAGCAAATTCTAGGATTATCTCTTTCAAATGTGGTTGCTAAGAATGGCAATTTCACCACCTTAATCCTTATTGGAGGCCAGAGGTGATATAAAATGACATGAGAAGCAGAAAACAGATTTATAATTTTGCCTTAATAATTTTACTTTTAAAAAGTTGTTTTCATATATTGTTAAGCCATTTTAGTTAGGCCATAAAATGAATATTCCCTATGCCTCCACATTCTACCTTTTTTCCAAAGTTCCTTTTGGAGTTGGCCAACTTATAAAATTCAAGCACTTACTATGTGCGCACATAAGCACATAAATGATAGGATATATCTCTAACCCCAAGGAGAGCATAGATTAATGATAGATTCTCTGTATGAATGGCTTATAATATTTTACCTGATTTATGCATTTTATAAGCCATTCATACCCTCTGCAGATTCATCTGTTGAGGTCCTAACCCTGAGTGTGAGAGAATCACAGTTACAAGATTTTAAAGTCAGATAGAGTAGGGAAAATCCTTCTCTCCAAAGCTAATGGCTGTGTGATACTGTTACCTGCCTTTCTACACCTCTGTTGACCACTTCACCGAGCCAAGGGCCTCTTGAGATGGTGGTACATATGACGTGGCTGCCATTCTACCAGGGGCTAGATTACCAATAAGAACAACAACAACAATGATAAAAATTAAAAGCAAAGCAGCACATAATGAAACAAAGATGAATCAAGAAATCTTTGAAGATCAACATCTGGCCCCAGGGAGATGGTCAGCAATGGTTTGCTAACAGCAGTGCTTCTCACTAAAGCATTCAATTGGAAGACCTTAGAGAATGAAGGCAGGAAACTATAATCATTTACCATGTGTTTAACAAGAGATATAATAAGAAATTAAGTTTTTATTTCACTTGGCTAAATATCCAGACATAGGAGTCTCAGATTGTGTAGTGAATATATGTTAAATTTATAAGGAATTGCCACGCCATTTTCCAAAGCACCAATATATCTTTTTTTTTTTTATTCCACCAGCAAGATGTAAGAATTCCAGTTGTTTGGCACCATGGCAATTGGTGTAGTCAGATTATTTTCCCTGTTTTAGACATGTTAATAGGTGTGCACTGGTCTTTTATTGCAATTCATTTTAATTGGCATCTTTTCATGTGCTTATTTGCTATTTACTTATCCTTTAGGTATTTGATTTCTTATCAAGTTTGGATAGTTCTTTAAATATATGAGATAACAAGGTTTTTACCTGATACATAATTTAGAAATATTTCCCCACCTTCTGTGTCTTTTCACTTATTTAACAGAGCTTTTTGGCGAGGAAGCATCCTTCACTTTGGTGAGATGGGGAGCACCCTCCCCATACACCCGTGTGATTCATGACTGGAAGTTTATCACTTGGACTAGGTTTTGCTTTCACTGAATCACTCTATCAATTTTATTTACAGTATTGGTGTCTGCTCTAGCTTCTGCTTGCTTGGGTTTTATTTGCTCTTCTTTTTTCTGACTTATTTATCTTAAGATAGGAATTTAGAGAATGGTTTAAAAACTTTATTCTTTTCTGATATAGTATGCATTTAGTATGATAAGTTTCCTTCTGAGCACTGTATCACAAAAATGGTGATCTGTTGTGTTTTAGACTTCCTTCAATTCTAAATACTTTTAAATTTCCCTTTAGATATCTTCTTTGACCATGGGCACTTTATATATTTAAATTCTAAATACATGGGGATTTTCTAGATGTTTCTGCTGTGTTCCCAGATGTTTCTTTAATTCAGCAAATGAAAACAAAAACAGGAAATATCAAATTTGTAAGATGCAGCTGAACAGTGCCTAGGAGGACATTATCATTTAATTCTGCCACGGTCAGAAAAATACTTTATATGATTTTAATACTTCTAAATTTATGGAGACTTATGTCACAGAATATCATCTGCCTTGCTAGATATTCCATGTGATTTTGAAAAGAAGGCGTCGCCGACTGGTTTTAGTCAGAGTGTTCTATAAATGTCAATTAAGTCAAGTTGATTGACAACATTCTTCAAGTCTTCTCTATCCTTAATGATTTGATAATCACTTATTTATTATTAAAAGAAAGCTGTTGAAATTTCTGACTCTGTGGGCTTATCTACTCCCCTTAGAGTTCTGAGTTTTGTTTCGTGTACTTTGAAAATCTGCCATCTGGCTTATAAAAGTGTATGATTGATATTCTTTCAATTGACTCCATTGAAATTAATGAAATTATTTTATTTGTCTCTAATAGGAATTTATTACTCTGAAATCTACTCTGTCTCATTTACATCAGGAACCTCAGCTTTCTGTTCATTACTGTTAGTCTGCTGTATATTTTTCTTACCTTTACCTAAAACATAGCTGGATCTTTGTATTTAAAGTTGGTCTTTCATGCTGGAAACAGAGAGTGCAAATGCTCTGCTCTCATGTCGCTGAGGCCAGAAGCAAAAACGAAACAGCAAGGGGAGGAGAAAACATATATAATCCCACACTGCCAGGGACCCCTCCTCAGCAACCAAGTCCTACCTTCAACATGGCTGCCTTGTCTAAGTGAGGCCTAGGGGGACCTTCTAAATCAAAACCACAAGGATGTGTTATTGCAGCACATGGGCTGAGAAGAATGGGCACCCAAAAGAGGACAAGGTTCAATCCGCCTTGGAGGCTGAGGCAGAGGGATCAGGGAGAGTGTCTGAGAGGGTGTGAAGGGCACATCTGGGAAAGTGGGAAGTGGTCTGCTGGCCTGGATGGAAGGAATGCAGGAGGGGAGGGGAGCTGGCTCCATGTGCAGGGGAAGGACTCACTGGGACATGAGTGGGGACAGGCTCGGGGGTTGCTGCCTGCAAAGGTAACATTGCCAATGAGGGCATCTCTGCAGGTGGCGCTGATTGCTGAGACCCAGGATGACACCTGTGTTTTTCTGAGCCTATCTGGAAGGCAAGCCGGTGTCACCAGGAGGAACATGTTTCACACTCAGCCCTGGGGAGAGACACAAGGAACCAGGGAAGGAAGCAGAAGAAGAGGAATTCTCTGCCTCCAAGTCCTGCCCAAGGCTGGTCCTGGGTCCCCACACACCATCTCAGCTGAGAAGGGCCAGGCAGGAAGAGCAAACAAGATGGACTATTTGACAGCGAAGGGCTTACGAAAACCCTCTCTTAGCACCTTTTGCTCAGTACTGTGAACTCAAGGGCTTCAGTCTGATTTCAGCTGAGCTTGCCTGGCCCCTGCTGGACAGAGCCCTTTCCCCTTCTCACCTTCTGCTGCTCTTCTTCAAAAACATACATATTCTTATTTGGTGCATTGTAATTGTATATCATATTGAGGTCTAAAGTGAGATAAATATATATATATATAATTCTTGGAGCACTTGCCTCTTGATGCGACCTTCCTTCCTCTC
Source organism: Muscardinus avellanarius (assembly GCF_963383645.1). NCBI lineage: Eukaryota > Metazoa > Chordata > Mammalia > Rodentia > Gliridae > Muscardinus > Muscardinus avellanarius. The sequence continues at coordinate 19,550,453 of NC_137797.1, read as the reverse complement.
CCTCTCCATACATGCCTTTGAGATTGGAATTGGTTGTTTTATGTACATAGCATGATCTCAACCATTACACTCTTTACATCTCCACCTCCATCGCTCAGTTGGCATCTCTGCTCTTTGACCTGATGTTACTCTTGTTTTCCGATTTCTATCTATTTTCCACATATAAGAGGAAACACAACTATTCATTTTTTCAGACTGGCTAATTTCTCTTAGCATGATATTCTTGAGTTCCATCTATTTATCCATGAATAGCATAATTGTGTTCTTCTTTATGGCTGAGTAAAATTCCATTGTATGTAGATCCACAGTTTTGTAATCTATTCATCTGTGGATGGACACCTAGGCTGGTTCTAAAATTTGGCTATTGTGAATTGTGCTGCTAAACAAGGACATGCACCTATCGCTATAATATTCTGACTTCAATCCCTTTGGAAAAATGTCCAGGAGCCGTATTGCTGAGTCATATGGTGATTCTATTCCCAATCTTCTAAGAAACCTTCACACTGATCTCCATAGTGGCCTGACTGGTTTGTAGCCCCACCAACAGTGTAAAATAATTCCTACTCCCTCACATTCTCATCAACATTTATTATTGTTTGTGTTCTTAATGATTGATGTTCTAACTGGAGTTAAATGGGATCTCAGTGTACTTTTGATTTCCATTTTCCTGATTGCTAATAATATTGAACATTATTTCATGTATTTATTGGCTATTTGTATTTCATCTTTTGAGAAGGGTCTATTCCGTTCTACTTCTATTTATTGTGTTATTTGTTGTTGTTGTTTTTTGCAGTACTGGGGATGGTACCCAAGCTCTTTGTATATTCTAGATATTAGTCCCTTATCAGAGAGGTAGATGGCATAGATCTCCCATTCTGTAAGCTCTCTATATAGATACTTTATAGTTTCCTTTGCTGCACAGAAACTTTTTAATTTTATATCATCCCATTTATTAGTTATTATTTTAATTTCCTGAGCTTTTGAGATCTTATTGAGAAAGTTTATACCAGTACCTATATATTGGAGTGTTGGTCTTTGATCCATCTTGAGTTATGCAGGGTAAGAAGTTGGGCTTAATTTCACAAATGGATAGCCAGTTTTCCCAACACCATTTGTTGAAAAAATTAGTAATACAGTTAATAATCTGGCCATTGCCATCTTTTGAGACCCAATTAAACCAATTTATCTTATCAAGAGTAAATTATTTTTGGTAAATGTTAATAATATCCACTAGGGGAGCGATGAGAGCTCTAGTTCTCCTCCCCAGACAGCCCTATTCCACTTTGTAATCCAGTATTATCTAAGTGTCCACTAACCCAAGACTCTATCTTTACTAGGCTGGAAGGTCATGGAAATAAAGACCAGGTCTGTGAGCTCACCCTACACCCAGGACCTTACAAGGTGTCTGGTTTGAACAAGTGTCAAATAATTCATTTTCTACATGATGGTAATCATTACAGTGCCAAATCTGAAAATAGAGAGTGAGGATATCCACTCAGAATCATAGCAGCTGTTCCCTGTGTAGTGCCTAACATTCCCAGTCCCTACCACAGCCTGCCAGGAAAATGGCACTGTCCAGCCTACACTCAAGCTGAGTCTCAGAGCCAGGCACAGCTTTGCCAAAGGGACACACCTGTCAAAGGGCAGAGCTAGGATTCAAAACCAGAGCATCCCGACTGCAACAGCCTGGCTATTCCCAGGACATCATCGCATCTCACGTGGCCACTAGACTCGTTGGAGAGCAGCATAAACCAGCATCTCGTTTCTCAAACAGACACGTGAATCCTCGCTGCATGTCACTGTGAGTTCTCCTTCCCTCTCCTCACAGACAGCTCTGTCATCTGTGCTGTGGTCCTGGGGTGTGGTCACTGTTAGATCAGCCGCCTGCAGAGCATCTACCTGGCTTTGAAGCCTGGCTCTGCCACTGCTGTGGAAGGAAAGCTCACAGACTCAAAATGTGCTATGCAGACACTGTTGTTTACTGATATTCTGCCTGCAAGAGAGAACAGGCAGAGCCAGAGAGGAAAGCACCGATTGACGGGCAACTTGATTCTCTCACTTCTCTCTCACCTCCACATACCTTCAAGTTATGAACGTATTTAAAAATAAACTAGCCTATCAAGTAAGCCACAAGGGTGTCTTAGAAAACTGCCTCTCAGTTCTTGAAAGTCTCTTTACAATAACTGCTGCTATGATCTGAATGTTTGGTCTTCTGGTGTATTCATCTTTTTGTTACTATAATGAAATACTTGAGGCAGGCCAACTTTATAAGAAAAAGAGGTTCCTAGCTCACAGTTTTGGAGGTTCAAGGGCATGGTGTTAGTGTGGCTGGGCTCTGGTGAGGGTCCTCTCGGTGTATCACAATATGTAACAAGCACACGTGTGAGGAAGAGTTCACGTGGCTAGGCAGGAGGGCAGAGAGTCAAGGTGGGATCGGGCTCAGGCATTTATAACAACTTCTTATGAAAGTTAATAACCAGGGTGCCATCAGAAATATCTTAATCCCTTATGAAGCCACACCCCTAAAGACCTAAGGACCTCCCACTATCCCTCCCCTTAAAGGTTCCCCACCTCCCTGGGGACCAAACCTCCAACATATGAAACGTTAGGGTACACACCAAATCACAGGACCCTGACGTTCATGTGTTGAAGTCTAATCTCCAATGTGATGGTTTATGAAGATGGGACCTTCGGGAGGGGGGATAGATCATGAGGACAGAGGCCTCATGAGTCGCCCCAGAGAGCTGCCAGGCCCCTTCCACAGCAAGAGGAAAGCTTCTCTGAACTGGAAGACAGGCCTCCCCTAGTCCCTGGATCCCTCAGCACATCAGTCTTTCAGCCTGAACTGCCCAGCTTCCAGCACTGTGAAAACGAGACTTCTATTGTTTCTAAGCCACCCAGTCTAAGGTGTTTTGCTATGGCAACCCACTAAGAAAACGTCTCTTTCACGTTCTGTGGATGCTGACTCCATGTGGCCTGGGGGGTGCAGAGCAGAACTAGCTTGGGGCACAGGAAACTGGGGGCAGAGGCCCCTTTGGATGGGAGTGAGAGGAGGGTAGACCCTTCTAGAGGAGAGGTGCATGTGCCCCTTGTTACCACTTGCCAGCTGGGTGGCTTTGGACAAGTCACTTAACCACTCAATACCTGTACACTCAGCTAGAAAGTGAGGCAAAATTAGCCCTCGCTTTCAGGGGGTGGCTGTGGGCCCTGAACACGGGCACCTTTACTATCACCTGGAACGAGATCATTAGCTGTTTCACTGAAGGCGCTTTTCTTGCCAACTTGGATTTGGGATGACGCTTGATCTTGACGTTTGATCACCCCAAAAACCTCTCATGGCCTTTACGCGAGTTCAGCCTGGTGTCCAGCTGAAGTCATGAAATAAGGTCAGGATCCCTTATTTCAACATCAGGACGCGTCCAAATCAGCCTTGAACCCAAGTTCACTAAGCACACAAAGTGAGGACTACCACTGAGTATAAAAAGCAGAAAGTTTTTCATCCTTGCTACAAGAGTATATCTTAAATTTCTGTCACTTGCCCATAGTTTAGCTTCTCTGGTTTGGGCATAGGAACATTTGGCTTTTTTTTTTTTTTTTTTTTTTTTTTTGCCAACTGTCCCTCTGCCTCTGCCTCCGTATGAAATTTGTAAGTATTCCCTGAAGGTTGACTGTGAATGCCTGTGAAATCCTCTAATAAATGTTGACAAATGTTCCACTTCAGGTCTAATTCAACTCAGAAGTATAAAATCCATGCTTGTTTGGAAGTAGCAAATCTAAATCTGCTTATCCTGTTATACACTCTCTTAACTGGCCCCAGGTATCCTATCTGACATCATCAACCCCACCACGGCCGAGTTCCAGCCCCACCGAACCTTATCACTTCCAGAGCAGCCCAGAACTTTGTACAACGAAAGACATTGTACTTGCCATTCTCTCTCCCTGAAATGCCCTTCCCTTCAAAGCATGACCAACTCCTACTGCAGCTTCAAAACCCCAGCTTAAATGACTCCTTGGAAACATCAAACTCTCCAAGAAGCATAAATAGCTCCCTTCTCTGGGCTCCCTCTATTCCCAGCCTAGCACCCTGCTGAAAGGCCTGGCTTTAGAGTCATGCTAAGGGTGGAGCTCATTTTCCAGCTTTGCCACATATAAACCATAAAGCCTTGGGCAAGTTAGGTGAACTCTCTCAGGACCCAAAGCCTGAAGGTTGCAACGGAATGATTTGCTCGTCTCATTGCAAGGTGTGGAGCAATGGCTCAAGGAGTGGGTGGCAGTGTCTTCAGCAACACTCAGCCACCTCCCCTAGGAAGCCCCACATGACACCTCCAGGGCCTCTACTATTTCTCACCCCAGCAAGCAGCCCACTAACCGGTACATTGTAGGAGCTCCATGCACCCTTTGCAGGACGCTCCTGTGTGGACCTGAATGGCTGACTGAGCTGTTTGATTTCCTAGAGTGCCCAGGAGGAGCGGGGTCGCCCTGCAGCGGCAGGGGCAGATGTGCTGAGGGCATTGGAGGGAACGGAAGCTGCTCCTGCCAGGTATGGTCAGCATTCAGGAGGTTTCTCCCTCTCCCTGGTCTATCCCCCATCTACCTGTCTGGTCCTCCTAAACACATGCACTAGGGTGAGTCTCTAAGGGGCAGTGGTGTTAATGGAATACACAATATGTAACAAAAATGACTTCCTAGAGGCTGGGGACCTTTAGGCAAGTTAACTAACTGTTCAGCCTTCACCATACCCATCTGTGAAATGGGCCTGAAATGAGATCCATGTAATGACATCTACTGAAGAAGTAAAATGAGATCATGTATGTAAAGATATTTTGGAGCTGTGCGAGGTGGTGCACACCTGTAATCTCAGTACTTGGGAGGCTGAGCCAGGAGGATTATAGGTTTGAGACCAGCCCCAGCAACTTAGTGAGACCCTGTTTGAAAACAAAAAAATAAAAAGGAGCCATAGCTCAGAGGTAGAATGCCCCTGGGTTTCATCTCAGGAAACACACACACACACACACACACACTTTATATTTTATATATTTTACATAAATTTTATATATATTTATATTATGTATATATAACCACTGCTGTTAGCAGACAGCCCTCTATGTCTGTCCACGTCCATGTCCTTTGCCATCCACTGAGTCTGCCAACTGAAGAATTTCTTTATCTCATAAAAGTGATTTTTAGCAACTTTCAAGCCTTAGAGGATTTAAGCACAAAGAAACCCTCCTGAAAGCGATGGAGCAACTGCCTTCAGAAATGCAAAACCTAAAAAGTCTGCATTGCACCCTGGGGTGGAACTGTGATGAGGCTGCCGGGGCTCACTGTCTATTTATATCGTTGGGCTGACAGAGCGGCTTTCTTCTGCAGCTCTCCAGATCCTCGGTGGCACAGGGAATCTTGCACGCATTTTCACACAAAAGCAGCAAGAGTAAAGGGGGAAACCGAAAGGAACTTTGAGAAGAGTCAGTGAGGGAAGATATATCTGAGAAACAAATACTGAGCATCTGTAGGAAATCCCAGGGCCCGCTACACATCCCAAGTCACCTGTGTCTGACATCACCCACTTGGCTGTTTTGCAGAAAGGGTTTGGCGGAACAGCCTGTGAAATGTGCGCGGATGACAGCTTGTTTGGACCCACCTGTTCATCAGGTAGGTCTGCTTTGTGTGATCGATGCATGTGTAAGGGTTGAAAGTCCCCAGAGAGACTGTTCCTTGGAGAGAAAACACTGACCAGATAGATACGTGTAGCCAGCTCTGTGCAGGGGAAGCGAAACACTGACAATAGATCAGATCAAATACAATCGTTGCCAAGAGATCTCCCATCAGGCCCCACCTCCTAAGGGTCCCACCACTGAGAACCAAGCCTCCAACACATCGGACCCTTGAGGGACAAACCAACCACAGCAAAGGTTGCAAATGTTTGTCAGAGCAGCAATCAGATGCTAATACACACAGTCAGTCATCAGGGGAGAGCTGTCAGTGTCTCAGCACTTCAAGTTCCCAAAGAGCCATCCTAAGGTTCACCAAAACCCTCAGGCGAAGGGCCACAGATGCTGGAAGTTGGCTGGAATGCGTGGAATCAGCAAGACCTAAAGAACAAAGGGACAGTAGGGACAGTATCTGCCAGATTCATGGCTCCCAAGAAGGAGCATATTGGGAGGCCTTTCTTCAATACCACCTTGGTTCTGTTTTTTATGGAATCAACTAAATCGGGAAAACTGCTTTGATTCAAACACTTGCAAGAAAACCTAAGCACACAAATAAGCATACTATCCCATAAGTTTGCACATTCTGCATGACATTTCACTTGCAACAGTGGAAGCATTGCATCTTCCTAGCCTGTGCCTGGAAGGCAACACATCATTGGATCTCAATCTTCAGTACCTTCCATGGTGCTGCCTGCATGGCACATTCACAACCAGTGTTGGCTGGATAAATAAATGTGTGAATAAACAAATAATACACCCCAGCGATATTATCCCGACCAAGAAGCATGATTTTATGGAGGGAGGAGAGCATAGACTTTTGACTCAAACTGGATTTTGGCTCTAGGACTGCTAATAATAGAACCTGGATAAGTATACAGAGCAAACTAGCAAGACCCTGTTTCAAAGCAAACAATAAATAGTGCTAGGAGTGTAGCTTGGAGGTAGAGTGCTCCTGGATTCAATTTCTACTACCACAAAAAAATACATGAATAAAAGCTTATTTCATAAGTCTGTCAGCAAAAATCAAATGTAAAGTAGATAGTGGCACGCTACATGTTTTTCACATTAATGTCACATTAAGCAGAGTTAACTAAAAGATAATTAACTACTTAGAAATGACAACATTATTATTACACTGTTATAATATTGGCCTTTCCCTACCCTAATACTAGAATTATGTATACTAAATAAATACTGAAATAAAAAGGAAGAAAGAAAATGTCAAACTTTGCTTAGTTCTCAAGAAAGTAATTGTTTAGGTGTGGAAAATTAGAAAGGCCATAAACCATGTTACCTCCAAGAAATTGGTGTTGGTTACTGATGGGCACAAAGACACATGGAAATTCCAAACATTTACAAATAGAGGAAGTAGCCTCCTTTCCCACCTGTTTTTTTTCCCCCCAATGGAAAAAATGCAAATAATAAAGATGGTTTAGAATCCACTTTAAGTTAAAAAAAAATTGGAAACTCAACTAAAAAGTCCTCATTCTGGGTTCCAATAAAAATACCTTCTATGATGATGGAAATGGTCTATTTTTGCACTATCCCCCAACACTGTAGCCATTAACCACATGTGGCCATTGAACACCTGAAATGTGGCTAATGTGACTGAGGAAATGAATTTTAAGCTGTAGTTCATACTAATTGATTTAAATTTAAGCAACCACACATGACTAGTGGCCGCTATATTGGATAGCGTAACTCAAAAACGTAATAGTTAAGAGAACAGGCCTTGAAGTCAGGCTAGCCTGAGTTTGAAATCAAGCCCAGCTGCTGCGTGACCTTGGCCAAGCGACTTCACCTCCCTCAACTTCCCTCAGTAAAACAGAAATAAGATCTGCCTCACGGCGTTAACACAGCAAAGCTGTTAGCATGTCACGAGCCCTCTCTCAGTGGGAACAAGAATTGAGGACAGAAACAGTCCACCAGTGAGCAAACCACCAAATGAATGAAGAATGAATGAATGGGAGACTTGGTGATGGCTGTCATTTCCCATGAGCAAGGGTCGTGGAAGCTTGCAAGCCCTTTCAGCCAGGCGTCCACTGGGTGCCAGTGTCGTTTCGTCCAAGTGACGCTGGTCCTGGGCGGTGGCGGTGACGCCTGGAAGTAGGACAGCTCTGTTAGGTGCAGCCTATTTTTAACACTGACTCTAACCCGCTGCCAGAGCGCTCTGCTCCCGGGCTGTTTATCGACTAGAGATGATTCAGAGCTGTACCCACCGAAGGTCTGCATGTCCGCTGCCAAGGCCCCAGCTCCTCCGCGCCTCCCTCCCAGCTAGGGCAGAAGGCAAAGCCCACTTTCCCTCACGTGACTCCCTGGCAATCCCACAACCACGTATTGTTAATGGGCGACCAGCATTTACCGAGCATCACGTGTGCCAGGAATGGGGAAAGAGGCTTCACGTGGGTGATCTCTGCGGATCCTCAGCACGCCTCTTAAGCTGATATCCTCCCTCTGTGGGGGGAAGCAGCAGAGAGGTCAGGCAAGGCCATGCAGCTGCTATGGGCCAGAGGCAAGATTTCATTCCAGGAGCCTGACTTCAGAGCCCAGGCCCCTGAGCACTGACCATCTGCCCCTGGTGAGCATTAGGCCCCAGAAAGGTGATGGGAATCCTTCAAGGGACAAGATTTGGTCCCTGTCCCCAGGGAGCTGGAAACAAAAGCAACAATCCATACACACTGTGCACCACCCACATGAGAGTCCTCAGGAACAGGCAGCTCGCTCTGCCGTAGTTCATGTCATGGGGACTGCGCCCCCTCCCTATGGCCACAAGAGCTCTGGCTTCAGCCTCTTTAAGGTCACATCACCCAAGTTTTCCATGTGTCTAGAGGTCCCTGCACAAAGCACTGAGGCCTGCTTGGCGAGGCTCATTCACAAAGTTCACAGGCTTTCAGAGACCACCTGGGGATCCCTCTGCCACTTGCTTCTCTTGGTGCTGGCCGGTGGCCCTGTAATGCATGTCAGAGGCACTGCCCGTGCCGGGTCAGCTAACTCAGTACAGAGGCCCCTGGAAGACAGGACAGAAGGAGAGGTTCACACGGGGCCCCCGGCACGTGGCCAGGGGCAAGCTTGCCAAGGAGATCGCTGCATGGATTAGTATCTGAGCCGCCCCTCCACTCGCCTCAGCACCCTCCCCCCTTCTGCTGACTGCGAGGCCATGCTTAGGACACCGGCAGCAGTTTGTCCTTGAGAAGCTGGCTTTCCTGCTACTCTGTGAGCCCCTTGAATTGGGCTTCCAATGGGTAATTGAAATCCAGTTACCTGTATTTGTATACCTCTTGCCTAATGCAGCTCCTACGAGGTAGGAGCCGGGTATGTGTTTTATAATCAGATTGAATGAACTCTTTTCTATTAAGTCTCGTGTAGTACCTCTCCCCCCACTCCAGTTACCTCCATAGCCAACTTGACTTCTCTCCAGAGCACGCCAGTTTTATAAAGCTCCGATGCGAGGTGGGCATCACAGGGCTGGACTGAAACACAAGCAATGGCGATCGGTCATTCAACTTATTTCTTCACACCGAGCAAGCTCTCGGGCTGTGCATCGCCCACGTTTTCATCTATAACACAGGATAAGAATGACGCCCACTTCCCAGGGTGTTGTGAGCATTGAATTAGAGGATGCACACAAAGAACTTGAAAATTCATAGTAAAGTGCTCCACAGAGGGAAATACAGAACCAAGCTTTGGGTGTGTTGCGTGAGAGACATGCCTTGGGCACAAGATTTAAGAAAAGAAAAAAAAACCTCTATAATCAAGATAAGTAATCCTGTTAGTTCCCTAGGTACTGGAACAAAGTCCTTCAAGCAGAGAGTCGGGGTGGCTTATTATCTCTGTCCTGAAAGACAGATGTTCAAAATCAAGTTGATGGCAGGGCCACGCTCCTTTCAAACCCTTGAGAAGGCCGGGCATGGTGGCGCACGCTTTGTAATCCCCGCGCCTGGGAGGCGGAGACAGGAGGATCGCGCAGGTTCGAAGCCAGCCATGCTGGCTTAAGAGACCCTGTTTCCAAATTTAAAAAAAGTATAAAAAATAGGTCTGGGAGTGTAGCCTGGAGGTAGAAGGGCTTCCAGGAACCCCAGTACCACCCAAAAAACAAACACACAAACCCTTGGGAAGGATCCTCCTGCCTCTTCCAGCTTCTGGCAGCACCGGGTGTCCTTGGCTGTGGCCACCTCCCTCCAGCCTCCAAGTCCATCTTCACGTGGCTTCCTCCCCTCGTGGGTCTGCATCTTCTTTTTAATAGGGATACTGGTCCTATTAGACGAAGAGCCCCCCTCACTCTGGTACAACCTCATCTTAACTTGTCCATCTGCAACATCCTATTTCCAAATAAGGGTCCTTCTGATGTTTTGTACTTTAGGACGCTAGCATGTTCTATGGGGAGAAGAAAAATCAGCCTATAGCGATGATCCTTTAAAATTCATGAACAAAACATCAGACTGTTAAATAAGAGCAAGATGCACCTGTGAGCTCGCCCTGCCCGGCCTCCCTCTTGTTCTAACCCTGGCCCTGCCACCTTCTGTCCTTCCTTAAAATTTAGTTGAGTGGTTACAGTAAGATCATAAGGAACCGCAAAAGATGTGATGAAGAAACAGAGTGGAGGAAGGCCTTCTAAGGGGCTCTAATCTATTAAGAAAGAAAAATCAAGAAAAAATAGGCAGCTCTGGCCCTGTCCGCTGGTAAAGGGCCCCATTGCTATCAGCAGGCTGTGGTGTCTCCTGCCGAGCATGAGGAATTTTACACAATACCACTGTCAGAACAAGACTCATGATAGCAATCCTAGGAATTTCACAAAATATCACCAACAGACAAGGTCTCGCCATAGAAATTCTGGGCACCATTATCCATAAGTCATACATTGAAAACACCAGCGCTAATAAAAGATGGCGCCAAGATTCAAACTAGGGTCTCTAGGAATTCAAACCATGGTTTCCCCCGCCTCATCGTGCAGATTCTCAGTAAGGGCTGCCTGAAAATATGGCCTTTCCAGAATCTTTAGAAGCAGTCCATTGGTATGATCATGGAAACTCCCCGTTCTCTGCCCGCAGTGTGCGACTGTGTACACGGCGTGTGCAACAGTGGACTCCGGGGCGATGGGACCTGCAAGTGCTACTCTGCGTACAAGGGCCCCCGCTGCGACCGACGTAAGTGCTGCTACTTTACCTAGCGCCGCACCAGACCGATGGGCACAGGTGTGCACGTTGCAGATTTATGTTCACTCCCGGGGGTCCAAAAGGGTGAGCATCATCAAGTGTTTTACAGGAGGAAGCTGTAAACTGAAAAGAGAGAGGAGAAGAAGGGAAAAGGTGAGAAGAGGAAAGTAGGAGGGGAGCTTAGTAGCGGCATGGCTACAGCTGTGTTTCCGGAAGGCTGAGCAGGGGGCAGTGTGCAGGAGAGACTGGAGACTGGAGAGGGAGGCACTGGTGCTGGGAGCCAGCAGAGGCCATGGCTCCCTTAGTCGACCTGCTGAGGAGATAAGACAGAGTCTCCATTACGAGCCTCAGAGACAAAATATCGGTACTTGGGAGGCTGAGAAGGGAGAATCACAGGTTCAAGGCCAGCCTTAGCAGCTAAGCAAGGCCCTCAAAAACTTTGGAAGATCCTGTTTCAATTTTTTAAAAATAGGCCGGGCGTGGTGGCGCACGCTTGTAATTTCCGCGCTTGGAAGGTGGAGACAGGAGGATCGCGCAGGTTTGAAGCCAGCCGCCCTGGCTTAAGAGACCCTGTTTCCAAATAAAAAAGTATAAAACAGGTCTGGGAGTGTAGCCTGGAGGTAGATGGGCTTCCAGGAACCCCAGTACCACACACACAAAAAAAATTAAAAATAAATAAATAAAATACAACAGGGTTGGGGTGAAGTTCAGAGGTGAATTCCCCTGGGTTCAATCCCCAGTACCAAAAAATAAAAGTAAAAATAAAAATGAAAAACCCACAGTAACAGCCAAAGGGGAAGAAAACAGGCTCATCAAGTCTACCTAGCTCACCAAAGGTCACTGAACTAGTGAACAGAGGGGACTCGAGCCATCCAAACCCAAGGGAAACCTATTAGCCTGCCCCCAACTGAGAGAGAGAAACCAGAGGGAGGTTTAAGCGAAGTTTAATGTGAAGATAATGGTATATGAGTTGCTGTTTTTAAAAAATGCAGAGACCTCCAGAAATGATAGAGCAGAACAAAGGTAGCCCAACTGTGGTAGGAGGCGTCCACTGGCATGGCTGAGTTCAAGCCTTGGCAGAGAAGCTTTGATGACAAAGAAGCTGGCTATTTTTCCCAGGCCAGCATTTGACCACCCTCACCTGGCTCAGGATGACCAAAGCAGTTGATGAGCTGCAGCCGGTGGGCCAAGATGCAAAGGAAGTGGCTAATATGGCCTGGAGTACTCAGGATCCCTGTGGAGAGGGCAAGGGGGGAGGGCTGCTGGGTCCAGGCCAAAGATACCAGGTCACAGAGGAATGGTGCAGTCTGGGTGCACAGCTGGGGCCAAGCATCCCTGAAGGGAGGATTCAGCTGCAACAAATTCAGCAGAAGCGCTAACCCACACCCTGCATCCAAGAGGAGCTCCTGCCTCCGGCTCTGCCCACCGGCGCCCTCTACTGGCAAAGTTTAGCATTTCTCTGTAAAAGAGAAGCCTGCAGGGCCCAGCCCTGCTGGCAGAGCAGGTTCTGAAGGGTGAATCTGCAGCCAAGATATTAAGAAATTGGTCGAGCTGCCTGTGGCACTAGCCTTGCTCAACTTGTCCTCTGGATTTTAGGGCTCTATAAAATGAAAAGGTTAGACAAGGTTGAAATTCAACAAATGCAAACTCGAAAGCCACTGAGGTGCTATCAGCAGTGTTTAATAGTCAGGTGAGTAAGACTCAGCCCCTGTCTTCTCTTCTGTGGAGGACACGGTCATGCAAACACCAACTCAGGGGAACCTTGGTCAACCTCCCTGACACCCCATCACTGCCCAGTGAGCTCAGTCTTCTCAGTAAGACAGGGACCCGGTGCAGGAGCCAGCCCAATGGAGAACGCTGGCAGATTTGCTTCCAAGTACAAAAATATTCCTGTTGATTTGGAACATAAAAAAGACACTGGAACCAAAATATTTGCAATTCACATACTAGATGATTCTTAATAATAATATAAAGTCTGTGACCCGATTTTAAAAATAGGTCTAAGAGCGACTAATACTCAGAATAAGAAATGAAAGCTTGCAATAAACATGCAAAGGTGACAGACCCACCAGTAACCACACAAATACAGACGAAAGCCAACTGAATGGAATGGCAGTCCCAGAGGTTCTGGTTTGACTCAGTTTTCATGTTTTGCCCATATGTTACAAATTGAAAAAGTGGGCAAAATCTATGGGTATGAAAAAAATGACAGTGGGGTTGTGGGTTCCTGCCACCTACGGGGGAACATTATCTACTGAATTTTGTGTGTGTGTGGTACTGGGGTTCCTGGAAGCCCTTCTACCTCCGGGCTACACTCCCAGACCTATTTTATATTTTTATTTGGAAACAGGGTCTCCTAAGCCAGCGCACGCGGCTGGCTTCGAACCTGCATGATCCTCCTGTCTCCGCCTCCCAAGCGTGGGGATTACAAGCGTGCGCCACCACGCCCAGCTTATCTATTGAATTTTAAGGCACGTTTATGGGATGCTGCTCTGGCACTTCTAGGGGATCACCCTGGAGGAAATGAGGACTAAGCACCAGTAAGTAAAGATGTATGCACACAGAAATCCATGCCGGTTCTGTTTGTAAGAGGAAAACAAGCTGGGAATAACTTGAGCACTGGAATGAGTTGGACACATCTGGATGCGCTGTGTACTGGCTAGAAGAATGCTAGCTGCTATGAGAAAGAAACACAAAAATTCAGCAGCATAACGGGGTTCTGAATCTATGCACCAAGGCACCCCTGGGTTTACACCAAATCCACCAGCTGCTACTGGAGATCTTAAATAGTGGACGGAAACACAGCGATGCCTCAGCTCGATGCCACGGGACCTGCTGGCTGGAGCTAATTCATTACTTCAACATCAGACCGTAAAACATTCCTTTCCGTGACATCCTGCCTTTGCCTCGCTGCGTTTTCAGAGGCTGCTGTGTTAAAAAGCAAGCAAAGGCCACGTACACAGCAGAGAGGCTAGAATGAGGATGCCAATAAAATCGGAGGCCAAGGTTTAGGAAATTGTGCTGTGCGGCCCAACAGACTCACAGGACTCATTTGAAAGTAAAAGGGGTTCTTTGGGAATGAAATCAAAATATTTTTCTTTCTATCGACCATGTTACTTTGGGTAACGGCTACTAAGTTTTCATCTTATCAATAGTGTTGAGCTCTTTGGTTCTAAATTTAATAAATGGGGCTATTAGGTATGTGTCAGGGGGTGGGGGAACCATGATCACTTACTGAGATACTAAAGACTCTGTGATCTGAGGCATCTGGGAACCTCTGGCTAACATACTCCTGTAACCGCCCGATGTGCGTGTGGCTGCCCACTTGCTGCTACATGGCGATTACAGACCCAGAGCATCCCATCTTAATAGTGCTTGACAGCCATTTCTATTACCCCTATATCATGAAATTCTATGCAGTTATTAGAGATTAGTGTAAGCCCTTCAAGACTTCCATAACATGTCATTTTTTGGGGGAGGGAGCGGTACTGGGGATGGAACCCAGGGGCACTCTACCTCCAAGATACTCCCCCTGCCCTATTTCTTATTCTTTATTTTGAAACAGGGTCTCACTAAGTTGTGGAGGGGCTCGCTAAGTAGCTGAGGCTGTCCGCGAACCATGATCCTCTGGTCTCAGCCTCCGGAATGCTGGGATTACAAATGTGTGCCACCACGCCTTGCTTATTCTTTATTTTGAAACAGGGTCTCACTGAGTTGCAAAGGCCTCATTAAGTAGCTGAGGCTGGCCACAAACCACGATCCTCCTGTCTCAGACTCCCAAGTGCTTGCAAGCATGTGCCACCATATCCGGCTCCATAATATGTTATTAAGTTAAAATAAGATTCCTACATTTTTTTTTTTGGTGGTACTAGGGGTGGAACCCAGAAGCTTTTCTACCTCTGGGTTATACTCCCAGACCTATTTTATATTTTACTTGGAAACAGGGTCTCACTAAGTTGCTGAGAGCCTCACTAAGTAGCTGAGGCTGGCTTCGAACCTGTGCGATCCTCCTGTCTCAGCCTCCCAAGCGCGGGGATTACAAGTGTGCACCACCACACCTGGCAGATTGCTACATATTTTAACAGGATTTCATTAGTTGAAAACTCATATAAGCTTATAAGTAACTGTAGAGTATTTTTGTTGTTGGTATCACTTTGGAAATTAAGCAGGAAATTAATAATTAAAACATATTTTTACCATATATATTTTGTGTTTTTAAATTATTGCAAGGAGTATATACTCCTGTCTAGTAAAAGGAAACATTGCAGTTTGGTGGTTCTTTAGAACTGGTTATTCTAATGGGAGTACCTCAACAATCTTCCTGCACAGCGGTGCCTGAGTGCGCAGCCTTGCTCTGCCCAGAAAATTCCAGATGTTCGCCTTCCAGTGAAGATGGAAACAGACTAGAATGCAAATGTCTCCCCAGCTACAGAGGTGATGGAAGGAACTGCGAGCGTGAGTAGAGCTTCAGTCCTGCCGCCTGTTCATTGAGATGTCTGGCTCCTTAACAGGGAAAAAAAATCACAACCTCTTTGATATTAGCACAATAATCATTTCTATTTCTCTCTCTGTAGAAGAGTGTAATATATAAAAAGTGTCGATGTCCGTGTCAGCCCCCTCCCCAATAAATCTCTTGGCTACCAAAAAAAATGTGTCGAGGCAAAAAGGTTATCATGTAGTAGACCTCAATAAACAGCAATTTCTCCTATTATCAAAATGTTTATGGAGATTTTACACCTTTATGGTCACCTTAATCAATATCAGTATAAGATTTAGTGCTTCTTAAATTTTTCTTTATATGCTTATTCTCCTTATCTGTTAAGAAGATGAAATGCAGAGCCAGATGGCCTGGGTGCAAATCCTAGATCTGCCTTTTATGGACTACATGACCTTTAACCCGCTTGCACCTTGGTTTTCCTGTCTACCAAATGGGGATCTTAATGGTACCTACCTTAGGAGGTTGTTGCAAGGGTTAAATGGAGTGACGAATGCTTGGCACTGGGCCCAAAGCATATTATACATACGGCATAGTAATATGTCAACACACTATCCACAGTTATGAGTTCCGATGGTCATATGTAAATCATTGGTGGTGAGGTCAGATGGGACAAGATGAAATGTTTCTTTCTCCTTTAAACCTGTTGAGTTGCCTTTGTGGTCGCACTGTGCTGTGACCCCGGGGCCCACACGGTCGAGCTTTCCTGTTCCCTCCGGGCGTGCTGACTGCCTCTCCTTCTGTCATTGCCTCTCAAGCCATCAATCCATGTTTACAAAATGTCTGCCACCCTCACGCTCACTGCACATACCTGGGACCAAGTCAGCACCGCTGCACATGCCAAGAAGGCTACCACGGGGATGGCCACGTGTGCTCACCCATCAACCCCTGCCAAACCGACTTCGGAAACTGCCCTACCAAGTCCACGGTGTGCAGATACGATGGGCCCGGGCAGGTGAGTCAGGCTGCATGGACAGGCAAGGTGAGCCAGCCTTGTCTAGAGGCAGGACAGTCCGCCGCAGTTGTGCACGCGTGCCGTCGCTGGCGTTTGTCTCCGTTTCCTGTGACGCTCAATTGGGGCTTCCTCTCCACATGGTCCTTGGTGTGCTCAGAACCCGATCTCAGTTCTTCCCACCTGATATACCCTCCAAATTCATGCTTTCCCCACTCCCCAGTCAACATGTGATCACGCTGTGTTCCCTACCATAGTCCAATAGGGTGGTTGACAAAATATACATGTACTTTAATATTAGATTTACAAATGGACTTTCACCAAGACTTGTGCGAATATGACTGACTTTCACCCTCAGTCCCCATTCTATCTAACATCCTCTTCAGGAAATGGGGTCTCTTCATTCCAATAATACCCTGTTGCAAAGGGAAAAGGACTGATCAGATATCGGTAGCACTGACAGATTGCTGGGAGCCAGGGTGAGATGCTGCCTCTAAAAATTACATCATGACCTTGACTGGTAAAAACATCTTGGTCAAGCCAGGCATGGTGGCACACTCTTGTAATCCCAGCACTCAGGAGGCTGAGACAGGAGGATCGCAGTTCGCAGCCAGCCTCAGCTACTTAGTGAGGCTCTTTGCAACTCAGCGAGACCCTGTTTTAAAATAAAGAATAAAAAATAGGGCTAAGGGTGTAGCTCGGAGGTAGAATGCCCCTGGGTTCCATCCCCTGTACTGTGCACACACACACACACACACACACACACACACACACACACCCTGGTCAGGACACCTTTGCTAAGGATTCCAGTGGAAAGTGCCTCATCCCTACGCTCATATTTACCCGTGCACTATTTGTGATGTCCTCGATATTCAGAGCTGTAAATCGAGTCCTCAGTGGAGGGAGTCTATCCACATGGAAGTATATTGCTGCTGAAAAGAGGGAAATTCTATGCCCATCTTAAACCCAACCAGGGGTCCCTGTAGTCTACCATCACACTGATGGGACTATTTCTGGAATTCTCTGCAGACAATCTATCCTATCTCTCCTCCAAGGAGAAAGAATGCACCCTTCTTCCAAGGAGAAAGAACACAACATTTTCTCTATCAGTTTTTGAGACAAATTTGCAGAGAAATTCAAGAGCTAAATTCTCATCCTCAAAGTGCAGGCCTTTATGAGAAAATTTATGTTATCTCATGAATGCCAGGACCTGGGAAGGTGCTTTGTCTCTTTAAAAATGGGTACTGAGGTAGATTCTTGATTCTTAGAAGTCCGCCGTTGGCCCCACAGAAGCAGGGTTGTACACTGTTCTGGGGCAGAGTTTCTCAGACTCAGCCATGGTAATAATTTGAGGTGAAAAACTCTTTTTCTGGCTTGAAGGGTGGCTAAGTGTTGTAGGATGTTTAACAGAATCCTTGATCTTTAGTAGCCCCATCCTTCTCCTACTGTGGCAATCAAAAATGTCTCCATGCCGGGCATGGTGGTGCACGCTTATAATCCCTGCGCTTGGGAGGCGGAGACAGGAGGATCACACAGGTTCAAAGCCAGCCTCGCTGGCTTAAGAGACCCTGTTTCTAAATAAAAATATAAAAAATAGGTCTGGCAGTGTAGCCCGCAGGTGGAAGGGCTCCCAGGAACCCAGTACCAAAAAAAAAAAAAAAAAAAAAAATGTCTCCATACATTGCCCAAAGTGCCCTGTTGAAAGCCACGATCCTAGAATAATAATACCTCCCATCTCTGCCCACCTATATACTATCAAAAATAAGAAGTTATGTAGCCAGTGAGGTCAAGGGTTGGGAAACAAGAAAACTGAAGACATGTAATTTACAAAGAAGCACAATATTCCCAACAGGCAAGGTATGTAAACATGATTTCCGTTTCTGGATACTTTGATCATTTTTTAGTTTAAGCCCGTGCTTCAGACCTGCTTTGGGTTAGCTTTTATGGCAAATGGATTAAAGAGGAATGGCAGCCGACATGACTAACTAGGATCCAATTTGTTTTTCTCTCCCTGTCTACGGAAGTCTCACTGCGAGTGTAAAGAACATTACCGCAATTTTGTACCTGGAGTGGGGTGCAGTATGACCGATGTCTGTGAATTAAAAAACCCGTGTCACAGGAACGCGAACTGCAGCACCATCGCACCGGGCCAAGCAGAGTAAGTCTTCTCAGTTCCACCATTGTCTTTTCCAGGTAGTAGCAGGCTGATGCTGTGAGTTTCTTGAAGAGGGAAAACATGTGTCTTATTCAGTCTTATATCCACTCCCCACCCCACAAAGTAGGACCAAGTATAGCGTGTCCATGGTAGTTCTCTGTTTAATCAGTAAATTGCCAAACAATTATTTTCCTTATAGTGACCATTAGAACACTCTGGAGTACTGACCTTGGTATGAAATAATCAGAGTAGAGGAGAAGGAAGCCGCTGTGACTGGGAGACAAATAGCTATTGAGATTGTTGGGAGTTTGTCCTCTAACACGCTTATCTGTTCCCTCTTATGTACTTTATCTATTTCCTCATTTGTGAGATAGTGCTTGTGCAAAGTTGTTGCAAACACTGGTACAAAACAATGCATGCAAATACTTGTGCAAAAAATGTACATGCCTGTTTCCTCGTTCATGAAATATTGCTTGTGCAAAATATATGCAAATACTGATGCAGAACAAGATGGTGGAAAGTAAATAATTACCAGAGGTGTTTCCTAGACTCCCGGTTTCCAAAAAAAGGCATTTATTGTTAGCAAAAGTGTGTGTGTGTGTGTGTGTGTGTGTGTGTGTGTGTGTGTGAAAACTTCCAAGGCAGAGGTAGCTCACATGACAGGAGGGCGATGGAATTCGGAGTTCAAAGACCTCAGATTAAATCTCAGCCCTGATACCTACTGGATGCATGATGTGTGGGAACCCTCTCTCTGGCCTCAGTTTAAACCCTCTCCATGTTTGAAATCAACACAGTAGTATCCACTCCACAAGGCTGGTGTGACGCTTACAGAAGAGAATGCAGACATGGGAAAGTGCTATGCAGATACGTGGTGTTTTATTAAGATTTGAACTAAAATTGGAACCCAAGCCCTTGCTTTCCTGACTGACTTTCCTGACTGTCTGTTCCCACACTGCTTCAGTTCCCATTGTCTTTGGCATCTGTGAAAGAATTGTGCTGCTACGTGAGCTCATAATTATGGTAACATTAGACCATGCACTTATGTAATAGTCTCCAAGCTTCTAGAGCCTTTTTCTATCTTCTCTGAAGTTCATTCTTTTGTTTGTTTTGTTTTTGTTTTGTGTGTGTGTGTGTGTGTGTGTGTGTGTGTTTCCTGGAGATTAAACCAGGACAAGATCATTCTACCTCTAAGCTACAACTCCAGCCATTCTTTTATTTTATTTTTATTTTGAAACAGGGTCTCACTCATTTGCAGAGGCCTCACTAAGTTGTTGAGGCTGGCCATGAACCTGTGATCCTCCTGTCTCAGCCTCCCAAGTTCTGGGATTACAGGTATGCACCACCACACCTAGCTTTATTTTTTTTAATTGGGTCTTCAATATGTAGATTTTCTCAGACAGATTTTATAAAAATTATGTTCTCTGTGAACTAATAAGTAGATCTGGCCTCACTGTGGATGGAGTGGAAAGAGATTGGGTATTGAAAAAGTTGGTCCACACCCCAGCCCTGCCACCTAACCTCTCAGAACCAGTGTTCCTTCAGCCATAAAAAAATGTACTTCCTACTAGGATTGTGATGAGGATTAAGCGATACTATACTCAGCAATCCCTGAGCAGAAACAGGCACATAGAAACCATTCAAGACGAGCCAGGCATGGTGGCACAGGCTTGTGATTCCAGTACTTAGGAGGCTGAGACAGGAGGATCACACAGGTTCGAAGCCAGCCTCAACTACTTAGTGAGACCCTGTTTCCAAATAAAATATAAGGTTGGTCTGAAGGTGTATCCCAGAGGTAGAAGGCCCCTGTATTCCATTCCCAGCACCACAAAAATAAAAATTAAAAATAAACCATTCAAGACATGTGAGTGCACAGACCAGCATACTATGGTCACACAACAGACACAAAAATCCCAGCACACACATAAATATAGGCGAAGACTCTACAAACACAGATTCTAGCAAAATGGATAATTAAATAAACACATTTTTACCATCCTCTGAGAACGTTTGAGTAGAATACCTTAAATGATTTCTTTCCTTAGTGTTTAAGAAGATAAAACCTAAAAATAAAACTGAAGTATGAGAATAATGTAAGCTTCATCCAAACTTCTGTTCAGAATATCAGAAGATAGGATTTGTGTGACACCCACAAACCTTCTCACCCCAAAATAAATAAATTGTCCTTTTTGGAAGGAGGCCTAGAGGCCTAGGTAAGAAGTCTACCTAAGTTAGACGGATAAAATTAAAGCCATTGACACTCAGGGAATTTAGTCCCTCTGGGATAAAGATCTATCTTACTTACACCTCCCCCAGTATGGCAGCAACATATGCAGAATCCTCAACATCTCTGTTAGTCACAGAAGACTGTCTGAGATCAAGAAGAATGGGTTCAAATGTGGGTTACCCCTGGGGTGACCTTGGGCGAGACTAAACTCTTCTAAACCAGTTTCCTTACCCAACAAGTGGGCTGAAGCCCACAGACATCTATGAGCTAATGTGAGCGCTGATGAGTTAATGCATATAATCATGCTTTTGAACTCCAAGCTCCCTTTCAATTGTCACTAAGCAGCACCGGTAACCTCGTGCCTCTCGCCACTGCACCCGGTTATTTTACTTCTCAGCAGAGGCAGGACAGGAGGAACAACAGAGAAGAGGAGAATCCCTCTTATTTAACTCAACTTAGCTGAAAAAGAAGATGAGCCCAGACTGAGCAGGCGGATCAAACACAGCACGGCTCACATACCAACTGCACCAAAGTACAGTCAACAACAGTGAGGTTTAGAGTCTTAGCATGTTAGTGACACTGACGATGTTCAGTATCTATGTAGCTTTTACACAGTCCTGGACACTGAGCGTCTGAGATCTGGGTGCCCACGTGGTCAGGTTCCTGTGAGGGCCCTCTTCCCGGTTGCAGACAACCACCTTCTTGTTGGTGCTGTCCCTACCTGGTGCAAAAGCACCAGAGTGCTCATTGGGGTCTCTTTTACCAGGACACTAATTCCATTCACGAGGTCCCCACCTTCAGGACCTCACTGCTTCCCAACTCTTTGTACCATCACATGGAGGACTGAGATCCCCACATAGGAATTTTAGGAAGGCACAAAAAAATTTGCTGCATGGCACTGTTCTTCAAATGAGCCATGATGTTCCCAATGCTGTGCACTCCCTCTTGCTGTTCCTACTCAGCACATCCTCTGAAGGCTTCACTGCCTCCTCCGAGTCAGGCTAACACAGCAGTTTGCTTTTTCAATGCTCAGCTCAACTTACCTCCTCCTCCAGGATACCTCCCCTGTCGCCTCAGACCACCGGTGCCCCTTCCCCAGACTCCGGAGCAGCCTGGAATGCTTCTATCCTGACATTCCCAAACCAGAACCCTGACAAGTACCTAACGTGGGGTAGAGAAGCCCCGCCAATTGCCACTTAGGGGCTGTGTGATGTTGAGTGAGGGCTTTAATCTCTCTGGGACTTAGCTTCCTCATCTAAACTAGAACTAGTCCCCCGATGGGGTGGTCTGTCCTCCCAGTACTTGGGTGGCTGAGACAGGAAGATCTCAGGTTCAAGACCATCCTCGGTGACTTAGGCCCTCAACAATGTAATGTGACCTGGTTCAAAATACATAAAATAAAAGGGCTGCAGGTGTGCCTCAGAAGTAGGATGCCCCATGTTCTAATCCCCAGTATAAAAATAGATAAATAAATCTGGCAAAAGAACCACTAGATAGAATTGTCAATATTGAGATACCAAAGCAAGGCTCTTAGAAAAATACCCAGCATCGTAGTTACTAATAACTGCTACGTACTGATCTCTGTTCCCAACTATAAGACAGGGTCCTTAGGGGTTGTGTCTTATTCATCTATGTGTAAGAACTGTGACTTAAACAATAAAAAGAGTGAGAGTTTAGAAGAATGTGTGAATCAATGACAAAATGAAGTTCCTAGTGAAGGAATGAAGGAAGAAATTGTACTAAGATTTGGAGGCCACTCTCTATACTAAATAATTCTCACCCAGCATTAAATGCTGCTAATTCCTACCCATAAGTTATAAGATGCTAATGATTTGTAGGTGTTTTTTAAAGCCTTAGTACAGCGGGAGACACTCATAATAAAAATGTAATTTGCAAAGGAGCCTAGGCTGTGAACATGCCATGGCTTAAGTGAGAAAATGTGTCACAGTCTCTTAAAGTGTTCGACTTTGGACTGGGATTTATAACAAAAATTAAAGTATTTATGTCTCATACATTCCATTAAGCATTGAGACCGTTAAAATATGATTCCCATTGTACACAAAACAGACCATTGGCCTCATAACAACTGATAGACTTTTTGTGTGTGTGTGTGGTACTGGGGTTCCTGGAAGCACTTCTACCTCCGGGCTACACTCCCAGACCTATTTTTACATTTTTATTTGGAAACAGGGTCTCTTAAGCCAGCTCAGCTGGCTTCGAACCAGTGCGATCCTCCTGTCTCCGCCTCCCAAGCACGGGGATTACAAGCGTGCGCCACCACGCCCGGCCTGATGGACTTTTTAAAGAAAAGCATTCGGTGGCTGGTAAATATCACAAGTCTCACTGTTAGCAGTTGTCTTCAGATGAAACATGTGTAATTTGGATCAGGAGTCCGCAGTGACTGGCTTACGACTCCTGAGTTACCAACCTGCTCCTCCCTGTGCTTTAAATCAGCATAGCCCAGGATTTATGGAGGAAGCTGACAAGATGTTACTTTCTCCCAGACATTATCCCTGTTTCTACAAGCAAAATTAGTCACTCCCCTCCATTCCCTAAACAATACACAGTGTTGCATTCAGTCTTCTGTCACTGGCACTTTGCTCTGGGACTTAAGGTATCCTTTGTGGACTGGTCCTGCTCTCTCCCAGCTCCTCCAAGTTACGCTGATACAGTCACCATCTCCATCAATATGATCTTCATCATTATCACCATCGTCATCATCTGCCAAGTATGGAACTTCTTCCATGTGTCTGTCACCCTGCTAGCTGCTTTCCTTTCATTATCTCTTCTACCAAGAACTTTAAAAGTACTATTCAACCCACCTAATGGGTGAGGAAACGGAGATTCAAGGAAGTAAACTGGCCTTATCATGTTGCTACAATTAGTTGTCTTCAGGTGTACCACACCATGTGAGACCAGTAAAGGACTCAGTATCTTCTCTTCCCACTTACTTAGAAAGGTTTCCAGAATGAAGTAGGTACTTGGTAACTAATCAATTCAACACTGAGGCACTGTCCCAGGCTCTTGGATACACCGAGGAGTAGGTGGACCCCATGTTCTTGGAGAGTTGCAAATTCTGAGCAGGAGATGCTGTCTGCAGAGGTGGTTTTGGTGGAAGGGTCATGATGGAAGTATTGGTAGGATGCTCTGGCAGAGCTCAGCTCAACTCAGCTAACAAGGGTCAGGAGATGAGATGAGGCTGCCTACAGCAGGTGACCTGAGCTATCAGGAGAGGACGGAGAACTTTCCTGGCAGGACAAACAGCCTGAGAAAGTCATAACAGCCTCTTAAAAATGCAGTCTGGTGCTGCTGGAATTTGCAGAAGGTAGCAGGAAGCAGCCATGGTAGGTTCCCCCTCCTGCATCTTCTCCTGCAGATGAAACAAGTCCTGAGTATTTTTAAGCATACAGGTGTCAGATTTCTTTTCTGTAGAGATCACCACCCAGCTCCTATGCAGGATTGATTTGAGGACGAAACACAAAGGGCAGAAAGACCAATTAGGAGCCCTGTGTGGCAATCCAGGCAAAGGATGACAGGCCTCAGATTCGTTCCACAAACTTGTTGAAAACAGATCTATTTTCCATGGGACCATATTTAGAAGCACAACTGGATTAACGAGCATGGAGTCATTCTTTGGAATACTTTCCGAAACATGAGTCATGTCCATGGCATGGCATGAACACAGCAAAACCGTGATGTCACCGCACATCACTGGCTCCCTGCGTCTCTCCGCTGGAATGCCCTTCCTCGCTCGTCTCCAGGATCCTGGCAAATGTCACCTTCCTACGCACCTTGTCAATTGCAGCCAGCTGTCAGCTCTTCTGCTAGGTAAAAGTATAGGCAACAGCCGGCTCTGACTGATTCCCAAGAACAGAGTGTTAAGTTTTCAGGAATGTTACAAGCTCCTTGGCATAACGATGACATTTTGAAATTGGCCAAGATAGAAGGATAAACTATGGAAACTGGCAAAGGCTCTATATGAATTGGGGCCTCTTCCCCCCAGAAGAGCTGGTTGTTAAACAAGTACCAGTTAGCACATCTTTAATTCTTTCTCTCTTATGAGACTAAACTATTGTACAAAATTCTCATCATTGTTTACGGGTTGAGTTTTACTGTTTGCCTCTTGATTTCATGATCTGTTTAATTCAATTCTCACTTACTGTGCAACTATTAACTGCATACCTACTGTGGACCTAGCCCTGTGCTCCATCCTGGGTTAAGAGCCTGAACAAATACACACAAAGCCCTTGTCCTCACTCTTTTCTCAAACTAAGTAGGGAAGCAGATCTTAATCACATAACTGGACAGATCAGGATAAAACCACAGCTGCCATCACTGCTACATGGTACATGAGACTGTACACAGGATTGCCTGATCTCAGTGGGAAGGTAAGAGTGAGTGAATTGAGAGGACCAGCTAGGAAGGGAGTCGAGACAGTGTATTCTAAGCAGAGCGATATAGTTCTGAGTCTCTATTCTCCTACAGACTGGCTTTGGTAGCTTATTTCTATTTAAATGTTGTGCAGCAGGACATAGTATCTATATTTAGAGTAAACACTCCAAGTGATTCTGATGTAAATGGTCTCTTGATCACACTGTGAAAAATACTGAGACAAAGAGCAAACAAAGTTATCTACCATGTCTAAGATATCACGGATATGAGTAACTATTAACTGTCCTGTTCTGGAAGGCCAACTTTTTTCACTTTAGGTGTTCACACATGTTTGCACCTCTCCTGGCCTCATCCTGATCCTGTTCTGGGCCTTGGTCTCCCCGTCTGTTCAGTGAGGCATTGGAATCACTTAACTGGCAGTGGCTCTAAGAGCCTGAGAATGTGTTTTCATCCTGTACAGATGCACTTGCCAGAAAGGTTACGTGGGTGACGGCTCAGTGTGCTATGGAAACATCATGGAGCGACTCCAAGAACTAAATACTGAACCCAGAGGAAAATGGCAAGGAAGGCTGACCTCTTTCATCTCACTTCTGGGTATGCAGCTATGGGTACGCATGGCCTCATAAAGGGCAACCCACTCTTGGACAAGGGCGTCTGTAAGACACAAGCTTACAAGCTGGTCTGCTGGGCTCAGGCTGGTCTATTGGGGTCAGTGCTTCCAGGGCAGGGCCACGTAGGTGAGAGGAAGAAAAACAGCCAGCCACTTCCAAGGAGACAGCTATTTTCCAAGAGATCTAGCAATGCAAGAATTAATAGGGAAAAGCTGAGGTCACCATAGATTAACAGGACTGAGGTAATAGCAAAAGGGAGAGCTACTGATGTAAAATACTATCCTCCTGCTCCCTTGACTTCTGAGCCCTTCATATGAACAAAGGTTGGCAGACAAAATCGGAATAGAGAGCCAATAAGACCCCAAGGCAGGAGCCATGACCCTCCTCGGAAGTGTCGTTTGAATTTTGGAAGAGTCCTGACTGTGCGTGCTCTCAGCCCCGAAGCCGCTAATTGTCTTTAGTGACAAATCCTTCCCCAGTCCCCCAGGCAAACACTAGGTTATAGTCTAAAACACCCCCATGTATTTGCAAAGGCCTTCTAGGAATTATCACCCTACAACCCCTTGCAAATTAATATTATAGCTGATCATAAACCAGACAAGACTTTGATTCAAACACCAGTTTGGTCAACCTATACAGAAAATAAAACACAGACTCGACTCAATCAAGAGAAGCACTAAAATATCAGTAGTTCTCTTAGAATGTGCCAGTCACTAAAAACGAAGATATGTCACTGATGGGTCAGTGCTGTGTCCCCTGCATAAATCCCCTGCTCTCTCCAAGGCGGCCCATGGGGAGTTAGCATCACTGGCATGACCCGGGTGTGGGCGGTCTCCCAGCTCCTCACAGCCTTCCTCTGAGGATTCGTAGAATCCCAAATGGGAGCAGGCATGTGATGAGGTCCTTCAAAGACTGGGTCCTCCAGTGTTTTCCTGAACAGAGTCTTGTGGACCTTCCACCTTCCCCATTACACAGTGATGGTTCACGCTGCCTCCTGGGTGAGAACACAGAGCCTGTCCTGATGCCCCAACTTCCGCAGAGTGATGGGGAAAGCCTGCTTGCATAATTTGTAAGGCCCAATGTAATACAAAAATGTCTCTGTTCAAATACTAAGCTTTTCAAGATGTCAGAAGCAGAGTATTAAACCTACCGTGGAGCTCTTCTGAGCTGGCCCTGGGTACAAACAAGGACGGCATCTTTGTTCACCGAGATGACAGCTCAGAAAGCCAGACACAGGGCTGGGTTCCTAGGTTGTCAGAGGATCTCATCATGTCTGACCCGCCCATCCCAGGGTATCCTGGGGAGCCATGGATGTGGCTTCAGGGAAATTCTTGGAGAGTTATGTGGAGTGACTTGGGGCCAGGGCTTCTTAGTGACTTCCATTCCAAAAGAGAGTCACAGTTTACCAAGGGCCTGGACACAGCAATCAGAACAGACCAAAGGTGACGCGGGGCTGCTGTGCAACTTTACCCCTTGAGTACCACTGACCCACTTGGTGTTTTCTTTCTTGTACACTTTGACTCCTAAGACAAAGCTTACGCCTGGCCGCTAAGAAACCTGGGACCATTCACTCTGCTGCTGCCTTCAGACAAGGGCCTGAAAGGATTCAACGTGAGTATATAATAAACCCACACTGAGGGGCCAAGTGGGAAGTCTTCATCCTCAGGATCTTCTATTTAAAGTGGGTGTGGGGGGAAGGACTAGGGATATGGCTCAATGGTAGAATGTTTATCATGTATGAGGTCCTGGGTTCAATACCCAGTACCACAAAAGAAAGAAAGGAAGAAAGTCATTATTTGAGCCAGTACAATGATGCATACCTATAAACCCAGTACTTGGGAGGCTAGGACAGGAGAATTGCAGGTTCAATCTCATGAGCCTAGGCTTAGTGAGACCCTGTTTCAAAATAAAATATAGCCGGGCATGGTGGCACACGCTTGTAATCCCAGCGCTTGGGAGGCGGAGACAGGAGGATCATACAGGTTCAAAGCCAGCCTCAGCAACTTAGTGTGGCTCTCAGCAACTTAGTGAGACCCTGTTTCTAAATAAAATATAAAATAAGTCTGGGAGTATAGCCCAGAGGTAGAAAAGCCCCTGGGTTCCACCCCCAGTACCACAAAAATAAATAAATAAATAAATAAATAAATAAATAAATAAAATATAAAGTGTAGGGCTTGTGGAGGGTTGAAGCAGAGCTATATGATGCCCCTGGGTTCAATCCCCAATATCAAAACAAAAAAAATTAAAGTGGAAAAGCTCTATTAAAATTAAACATGGTGATGATAAGGATGGTGATTTTTTTTTTATTGGTGCACGGTATTCATACATCATAGTGGGATACAAACTTTTGTAGACATACATGCACACATCGCCCAGTCAGCCCCCACCCGATCCCCACCCCATTCTCTCCCTATCCCTCCCTCCCATGCTTGGCTTATTGGTTGACATCTAGTATTAGAGCAATTTATCCAAAATTAAAAATGATAATCTCACATAACAGTTTCATTTGTTTGATACCAAGCTTTTGATGACTTAAAGATAACATTTCAATATTTCTTTTTACTTTCTTTCTTACCAGAGAATATATTTTTTCTATTTTTTTAGGTGAAACTATCATATATTTATATATTTATTTTTCAGAAAAAAAAACTATCCTAATATGGAATATGGACTCTAGATACCCAAAACGATCTTGAAAAAGAACAAAGCTAGAAGATATATATTTTCTGATTTCAAACCATATAAAGCTACAATAATTGAAACAGTGTAGTACTGTTCTAAAGGCAGATATATAAACCATTGGAGTTAAATAAAAGCCTAGAGCTAAATTCTTCCCTATATTGTCAAGTTATTTTTGACAAGGTTTCCACGAACATTTGGTGGTGGAAATAATAATCTTTTAACTAAATATTGTTGAAAAATAATAATTACATGGAAAAGAATAAAATTGGACCCTTACCTAATCCCATATACAAATATTAACTCAAAATAGATAAAAGACCTAAATATAAATCTTAAGACTATAAACTTTTAGGAGAAAATCTGGGTCATAAAACCTCACAACACTGAAATTGGCAGTGATTTCTTGGATATGATTTCAATGGCACAGGCAACAGAAGAGTATACAAACTCCCTAAAAAAAAAAAATATTGTATATACAAAGACAATGTAAACAGAGTAAACAGTTACTAATAGAATGGGATAAAATATTTCCAAATACTATATCTGAAGGTATATTAATATTCCAACTAGAAATCCTAAAAATTAACAACAATAAAAGCAAACAATACAATTTAGAGATAGGTAAAAGACTAACATAAATAATGAATCTCCACAGATAACCAATCTTAGTTGTCTGTTGGATGGAAACTCTTGTTTCTCTGGTTCTGGTGTGTGTTACCTATTTCTTCTTTGTAGTTAATCTCTTGGAGTATTTTCTCTAGTGCTGGTTTTGAAGACATAAATTCCTTCAGTTTCTGTTTGTCATGGAAGCTTCTTATTTCTCCTTCTATTTTGATAGAAAGTTTTGCTGGGTAGGAAATTTTTGGCTGGAAGTTGTTTTCTTTCAGAGTTTGGAATATGTTACTCCAAGCCCTTCTGGCTCTAATGACTTGGTTTGGGAAGTCTGGAGTGATTCTAATTGGTTTGCCTCTGAATGTCACTTAGCCCTTTGTTTTTGTTGCCTTTAATATTCTCTGCTTGGCTTCCACAGTGGTCATTTTGACAATTATGTGGCATGGGGATCCTCTTCTCCGATCCTGTCTAAAGGGAGTTCTATAAGTTTCCTGGACCTGTGTATCAACCTCTTGCTCTATATTTGGAAAATTTTCTGCTATTACTTCCTTGAAGAGATTGTTGATCCCTTTGGTTTCACTTTCTTTTCCCTCCTCTATTCCATTAGGTTAGCTCTCTTAAAATGGGCCCATATTTCTTCAATATCAGATTCCTGCTGTCGGATATTTTTTCTAGATTAGAAACTATGCGTTCATTTTTGGAATGATCATCTTCTAAGAGCGAGATTCTGTTCTCCATGTGGTCTAATTGAATGTTTGTGATTTGAATTGAGACCTTTACTTCATTAATTGCATCCTTTATCTCTTTTTGGCTCTCTCTGAGTTCTTTTCGAAGCACCTCTATTATTTCTACAGTTATTTTCTTGATTTGATCTTCTAGAAATCTCTGATTTTCTGTTTTATCGGGTTCTGATGTTGTGGGGTTGTGGGCATTCATTGCTCCAGTATTATTCCTCTTTCCCATGATTTCGGAAGTTTGTGCCTTCTCTGGGTTCTTCCCTTGGGTCACTATGACTTCACTTAAGGTGTTCTGGATCTCGAGTCAGTAGTATCTCAGACCCCACTACTCCTTTACTGGGTTGTATCACAGAGTCTCCGACCCAGAGAGTCGATAGAGGCTGCTTTAGACTGTGGGGGGTGCCAGGTTGCACGTTCTCCTATGGTGTGATATCTCTGCCACCGCCCCTCCCCCACTGGGTCAAGTCCCAGGGAGTACAGTACTGGGATTTCTCCTCTGTGGCCCGCAATTTGACTCACTGTTCTTGAGTACACAGATGTAGCTGTACTGGACTCGGTGAATTCGCTGCTGCTGCTGCCACCTGTGGCAATATGGCGCCGCTGCTACGCCCTCTGCCATGAGTCTGGCGTATTTCTTCTTGGTTTTGAGTTCCACTCTGAATCCCTGCAGCGTGTGCTGAGCTCAGCCACTGGGAGCTTTAGATGCTCCCTGCGCCGAGAAATCCCACCTGGCTGTTCCGCAGCGGCTCACCTCGGCTTGCTGTAGCCGTCCGGTGAACTCACCGCTGCCGCCGGCAGTAAAGCTCTGCTGCCGCGTCCTCAGGCATGAGGCCGGTGTATCTCCTCTGTGGCTCTGAGCTCTGTTCTCAGTCCGCTCTCTCTCTCTCTGGAGCCTGGTGATTCTTTTGTTTCTCTGGTGATGGTGTTTTCTGGCTATGAAAGGCGCTGATTTTGTGGTAATGGAGATTGGTTGTTAGCGGGGCTCTTAAGCCCATCTTTTCTCGGTTGCCATCATCCCAGAAGTCCAGGATGGTGATTTTTAATAGAATTTTTTTCTATGTGTGTGGTACTGGGCATTCTACTTCTGAGCTACACCTCCAACCCTATTTTATTTTTTTTTTTATTTTGAAATAGAGTTTCACTAAGTCTTGAAAGGGCCTCACCATGTTGTTGAGGCTGGCTGTGAACCTGCAATCCTCCTGCCTCACTAACCCAAGTACTGGGATTGCAAACATGTGTCACCATACCCAGCTTAATTTTTTTTATTTTTAACACACATAAAAGTGTGCATATTTATAGAGAAGAGTGTGATATTTTGATACAGGTACAAAATGTGTAATGATCAAATCAGGGTAATGAACAAAACTGCCATGTCCTTGAACATTTATCATTTCTTTGTGATACAATGATTCAAATTATCCCTTCTAGTTCTTTATAAGATATATTATAATTGCCATGAGCTTTAGTCACCCTACTGTACCTCAGAACATGAGGAGTTAGTCCTCCTATCTGTGTTTTGGTGCCTATTATCTGACCGTTCTCTGTCCCTACTTTCTTCTCCCCTTCCTTGCCTCTAGTGACTACTTTTGTTCTCTTTACTTCTGTGAAATCAACTCTTTCAGCTTCCACACATGAATGAGAACAGACGGTGTTTGATAAACTTTTTAAGTGAAACAGCCTTACAGAAAGTACACAAATTAGAAGTGTACAACTCAATGGGCTTTCTCAAGTGAAAGTACTTGTGTATCCAGCAAGACCATTACCAGCCCTCTAGAAGCTTTCTTGGGGCCCCTTTTCTATTACTGCCCCTCCAAAGGTAACCTCTAAATATTCTTAGCATATAGTTATGTGATCAATAAGATTTGTATAATAAGAAACTTTTTATTTCCCACAGGAAGAATTCAATGGCTGCACTAGCTAGGAATTTGTTTCTTTAAAATTATCACAAATGGTAACAGGGATGGGGAAACAATAGTTTCCTCTTCAATGTGAGCAGCTGTTGTTTGAGATAATATCATCCAGTGGGGATGAAGGTTGTACCCAGTAGAGGTGTCTTATCACAATGATATCAATGAAATAGCTCTCTTTGATTTACTGTAAATAACATACTTACCCATTTGTAAAAAAATTGGGTTATCTTAATCCAAGATATTTTGCAATAATATTTTTGCTACACTAAACCAAACCCCAGTGAGTTCCAGGCTCCTTTGTCCTAATATGCCGCCACCATTCATTGTCCGAGATGAGGCTGGCTATTGTTGACCTTTGGACAGATGCCCTCTGGTCTCTCCTGTCTGGGAGAAGGACCAGCAAATAGTGAATGCCATGATCCAGGCATGTTACTCAATATGTAAAGTTTGCAGAGTTAAATAAAAAATATCTGCTGATTGATTATTGACAATGTGGTAGTGACAAAATATAGATTAAATCCAGTAGATTTCAGAAATCTTTACTATTCAAAAGCATCATCGGTCCACTCTTCCTGCTCATGTCTAGAACTTCAGAGTATTTTCTTCTGGTCCTCTTCCTGTACTCAAGGTAGATCCTTGGGACTTGTCACTATCCTGCCCTTCCCAGCACCACTGCTTTGCTTTCCTGGCCACATCAGCTTCAGAGCCAGAGCAGCCTGCCAGGGTCTGAGCATATACTGGGCATCAACTCTAGCTCTCTAAATTTCCACTCTCTACAGCCTGCCCCGGGTGTCTGTGCACATGAAGAATCAGCTTTACTGAAAGAGCCCAGAGAGTGTGCACGTTAGGGTGGTCCAACTTTGATGCCTTTGATGCTGAATGAAGCACAGCAGGCATCACAAAACTCATTTTCCCCTTCAAACAACAGTCAAGCTGGCTCTCTTTTCTCAGGTAAAAGAGCTTCTGGTGGATAATGAGGCAGCTCAGTATTTTGTGAAACTGCACATCATTGCCGGGCAGATGAGCACAGAGCTTATGAATGACACAGACACCTTCTACACCTTGACTGGGAAGGCAGGGGACATCTTCAACAGCGATAAGGTGAGGATTTCTCTGTTTCACTCCCAGAACTGAAATGTCCACCAAATTAAAGCCCGTACGCTTCTTGTTCTTTCTGCTTGGGATTTGTGAAGGGTTATAAAGAACTTCTTCCTTAATCCTTATTGGTCAAACACCTGCCTAGGTAGGAAGACTAGAGTCAGGAAGAGGGGAGGTGGACTGTCAGGTTCAATTTAGTTTTCAAGGTGACCATCTCTCAACTGCCAGCAGGAATACCAACTGCTGTAGCCTGTTTCTTGGAAGCATCAGCAGGAAGCCCAGTTGGCATTCTTTTTCAAAGGAAATAGGCTGTGTTCGCTTTGGATTGCTGGAGTTGATCCATCTTCTCCAGCTTAGCATTCTGTCTCTTCTAAAGCCATTAGTTCTTGTTTAATTCCCTCCCCCCTTTTACAAATAATTCTTCTTATTTGACCCTATTAGCTAGGGGAGGGGCATGTGATTAATCAACAGACTTGCATGTATGGGATACAGTCTATGCTATTGCCTTTCACCCTGTATCAATAGTCAGTCAATTACTGAGTGTTCTTTCTTTTTTTTTTTCTTTTTCTTTTTTTTTCTTTTTTCTTTTTTTTTTTTTTTGGTGGTACTGGGGTTCCTGGAAGCCCTTCTATCTCCGGGCTACACTCCCAGACCTATTTTTACATTTTTATTTGGAAACAGGGTCTCCTAAGCCAGCGCGCGCGGCTAGCTTCGAACCTGCGCGATCCTCCTGTCTCTGCCTCCCAAGCGCGGGGATTACAAGCGTGCGCCACCACGCCCGGCTACTGAGTGTTCTTTCTATGCTAACACATGAAGACAATCTGTATTCATGCTGTATAAGACTCATAAAAACCCTATTACTGAATTCATCTCATAATCCCTGTTTGTCCTATGGGAAAGTGGGGAGGTCACACAGTAAGTGCCAAAGCCAAGATTCAAATGGAGTCTGCCTCACTCCATGGACCACCACCCTATCCAGGCTGCTGTGTGTGAAGACAGATGGAGAGATGGATGGATGGATGGATGGATGGATGGATGAATGGATTATAGACTGATGAAAGGATAATAAACTGATAGATTCGAAGGTAGGTGGTGGGATAGAGAGTGATAAATATCAAATAATATGATGTAGCTTCCTTCCTCACAAGGACATGCATATATTACCTCATTAATTCATTCAAAAATATTTACTAAGTCAGTAACTTGCAGGAGAAGAAGGAATTAACTTTAGTGTTCATGCAACAAATATTTTTATTGTGCACCTACTCTATGCAACACACTAAAGTCAGTGGTACCTTTACATTAAATTGGATAATCCCATCATTATGGAGCTTGCAGTTTACTGGAAGAAAACATTGCAATGCCCCATCCACATTTTGCATTCAGATTTCAGTAGTAGTTTCATTCCACAGGCTCTATCATTTGCTCTTAGGAAAACTCTGTGAGGTCAACCCAGCAGGTACGTTCATCCTCATATTGGGTTCTGTGACTCACTCAAAATCTCATAGCTGGTAAGTGCCAGGACTTAAGGACTCAGGATTTCTGACTTCCAGTCCAGTGCTCTCTCCTTCCAGAATATTGTGGTAATTTCATTTTATCTTTCTCTGGAATTTTAGGACAACCAACTGAAGCTTAAACTTTATGGAGGCATAAAGAAAGTAAAAATTCTACAGGGAAACATAATTGCTTCCAACGGACTAGTGCACATCCTCGACAGAGCCATGGACAACATAGAGCCCACCTTTGAGAGCAACAAAGAGGTGAGCTGTTTCAGGTCCATGTGATGTCAACCAAACTCCTCTTTCCTTGTTCCCTGGAGAGTCCAGTCCAAGAAGAAAATGTTTAAACAGCCAGTGCAGGGTGCTTCTCCTTCATTTTACTTAAAGGTTCTCAAGGGAGGAGAAGGGAGGATGATTTGTCTGTTGTCAATAGAATCTGAGTATTTCTGCAGAGGAAAAGAAAAGCAGGCAGTTCATGTGTATAGAAAAAAAAATCTGGATTTTATTGTTACCTCTTTTATTGGCAATATCAGATAACTGAGCCCAGTGACCCATCGTTATGAAAATTTAACTCTCCTACTTAATGGAAGAGGGCAATCATTGTCAAGAAATTTATTCCTTTTGGCCTATATGATGATGGTGAAGAGCTGCTTCTGAATGCACGGGCTTGAGCTCCTGTTTAAATAACAATATTAAATTGTTAAATACTTAACAGTGTTAAATAGTATTAAATGACAACAAACATTTGCATAAGTATAAAAGGTGACCAAGTCCCTTTGTGATTGCCCACACACACAAATGCTGTCATTGGCCTCTCAATGTTAAGATTTCTATTTCCTTAACAGTTTATTTATTTTACTGATTTTTAAGCAAAATATCTCTTTTTAGCAAACCATAATGGCAATGCTGCGACGAAGATACAGCAAGTTCAGATCTTTGTTAGAGGTATGTACCTGTCGTAAATTCCTGAGAAATGTTTGCTAAGACCTTTATAAAATGTTCAGGGTTGTCAACTACAAGTGTTTTCTGGACAATTCAAATATTTGTCTGAGATAGCTCACAGACATAAAATTGTGTTTCTCAAACACAGGAAACCAATGTGGGACGTGCCTTAGATGAGGATGGGGTTGGCGGACCATACACCATTTTTGTTCCAAGTAATGAAGCATTGGATAACATGAAGGAAGGCACCCTCGATTACCTCCTTTCTCCAGAGGTACTGTAACCTCCATACTCTGATGTATCCTGTCAGCATCGCTGGCCCAGTCTGTCTATACAGATATAGCTTTTTCTTAATGGGAAGAGCTTTAAAATTAGCACATGCATCACCATTTGCCCTCCCACAACCAAAGCAGACATCACTAATCAATAACAGAACCCTGGAACTACTAGGGTGTGTGGCTTTAGTCTCTTCAATAGAGCTCCCAATCGCTGTTATCATCAGTCAGTTCAACTCAGCACAGGAAATTAAATCTATTGATAATCCTGAGTCTAAATGGGTAGTTTGATTCATCCTGGCTCTTCTAGTGTTTATCAGAGTAAAATCACCAGTTTAAGTTCTCTACAACTCTGAAACCACCTAAAGAAGCCATCCAAGGCCCAAGGCCGGGCCTTGGCTACACTTTCAAAGGAATGCGTGTCATTTTTAGATGCTATAGTCTTTCTTTTCTATTGTTTTCCTCTCTCTCCATGATAATCCTTTCTTTACATATCAGGGGCCTCAGTTCTGCCACATTCCCCTCTAGAAAGGAAACAGTTGACTTTTTTCTATCAGGGTGTAGTGACCAAAACCATTTGAAGTATTTCCTTTCCCAGAAGTAATACCTGTAACCTAAAGAAATATTTTGTTCCTTAGAATGACAAATGATGAAACTCTATGAAAGGCCATAAACTTTGTTCCAGGGCTCTGAAATCAAGACGCCATATTGGCAGTGCCTACAACTTCATACAGATCCCTAATAATTATACAGAATGTGGACTGTGGGGCTGTCCAAGCCTTTTGCAACAGTGTCCCCAACTTTAGTGCAGTTAGGAATCACCTATGGAGCTGGTTAAATAAGCAGGTTCTGAAGTCTTACCCAAGCATTTGACTTCTTAGCATTAAAAAGAGGCCCAGAACCTGCTGGTAAACACCATACTCTCACTCAAGAAGGCCCAAACACACTTGTTTTTGCAAACCTTAAATTTCTTGATTTTTTGTTTTGAAGGTTCACATGGAGACAGTGAATATTCTAGAACATTCTCACATACCTACGAAATAATGGGCCTTTCTGAAAACTCTGAATTTAAAATATACATGTCAGAGGGATAAAACAGAAGGCATTTCTTACACTGCAAACAGATGTTGAACACAAGAAAGAATTTGCTACAGGTTTTCATTGAGAAAACCAGATATCCCCAGGACCTTAAATAGAACGTCACTTAAAGTATATAATTCAAACTCCAGTTTTCTGAAACTTTGCTATTATTGAAAATCTGTGATACTTCCTTTTAGAACTCACACTCCTTGTAAAGTGAGGTTAAAAAAGTAATGTTTCTTTCCTAAGATTCTATGACCTCCATAATGTGACGGATTTTTTTTTCTTGGTGTATTATATTCATATATCATATTGGGGTAAAAAATGTGTGTGTACATACATGTACACATCACTGATTTAACCCCTACCCAATTCCCACCCCATTCTCTCCCCATCCGTCCTTCCCTTGCTTGGCTTAGTGGTTGACTTCGATATGTTTAAGTACATTGTGTGTTTTAGAGATTTTCCTTTTCCCCCCTCCTTTCTCCTCCTTTAGGTTGCCTTGTTTGCTCCTCTATAGGATTTCCTTTTTCATCTAGAGTTCCTCCTATGACCCATTTCTCCCTAACTCTCACATATTAGAGAAAGCATCTGCTTTCTTATTTTTTGTGACTGACTAATCTCACTTAGCATAATGTCCTCCAGTTCCATCCATTTCCCTAAAAATGATGTAACTGGGTTTTTTTTTAATGGCTGAGTAAAATTCCATTGTGTACATATCCCAGAGTTTTGTAACCCATTCATCTGTTGATGGACATCTTGGCTGGTTCCATAGTTTGGCTATGGTGAATTGTGCAGCTATGAACATAGATACGCATGAATTAGTTTGGTAGTTTAATTTCCTATCTTTTGGGTAGATACCCAGAAGTGGTATTGCTGGATCAAATGGTAGATTTGTTCCCATTCTTCTGAGGATTCTTCATACTGTTTTCCAAAGTGGTTGCACTAATTTGCAATCCCACCAACAATGTCTTAGAGTTCCCACTTCTCCACATCCTCACCAGCATCTGTTGTTGTTTGTGTTTTGAATGATTGCCATTCTAGTTGGAGTTAGGTGAAATCTCAGGGTAGTTTTGATTTGTATCTCTCTGATTGCCAGTGATGTTGAGCATTTTTTCATGCATTTTTGGCCATTTGAATTTCTTCTTTTGTGAAGTGTCTATTTAGGTCGTTTGCCCATTTTGTTATTGGATGCTTTGTTTTCTTAGTGTTGAGTTTCTTGAGTTCTCTGTATACTCTAGATATTAGTCCTCTATCAGTGGTGTAGGTGGCAAAAATATTCTCCCATTCTGTTGGCTCTCGACTGAGGTTCTTGATAGTTTCCTTTGCTGAACAGAAGCTCTTCAGTTTCACGCAATCCCATGTATTGATTCACCTTTTAATTTGTTGTGCCTTTGGGGTCTTGTTGAGAAAGTGTTTATCTGTACCTATGTGTTGCAGTGTTGGACCTATGCCCTCTTCAAGGAGCTTCAAGGTCTCTGGTTTGATTTCCAAGTCTTTGATCCATCCTGAATTAACTTTTGTACAGGGTGAGAAAGTGGGGTTAATTTCCAATTTTCTGCATATGGTTAACCAGTTTTGCCAACACCATTTGTTGAACAGGCTATCTTTTCTCCAGTGTATGTTTTTGGCCCCTTTGTCAAAAATCAATTGGCTGAAAGTGTGTGGACTTGTTTCTGGGTCTTCTATTCTGTTCCATTGGTCTATGTATCTGTTTTTTTGCTAGTACCATGCTGTTTTTATTACAATGGCTTTGTAGTATAAAGTCAGGTATTGTGATTCCTCCTACATGGTTTTTGTTGCTGAGAACTACCTTGGCTATTCTGGGGTTTTTGTTATTTATTCCAGATAAATTTAAGGACTGATTTTTCTGTCTGTGAGGAATGATCTTGATAGTTTAATGGGCATTGCATTAAATCTGTAGATCACTTTTGGAAGGATGGCCATTTTAATGATATTTATTCTGCCAATCCATGAACATGGAAGATCCTTTCATCTTCTAAGATCCGCTTCGACTTCTTTTTTCAGTGTTTTATAATTTTCTTTGTAGAGATCTTTTACCTCCTTGGTCAAGTTTATTCCTAAGTATTTTATTTTTTGTGGGAGATCCTGAGAGGAAGTGTTTTCTGAATTTCTTTTTCAGTGGATTTATGGTTGGTATACAGGAAAGCTTCTGGTTTTTTAAGATTGATTTTGTATCCAGATACTTTGCTGAATTTGTGGATCAGTTCTCTAAGCCTTTTGGATGAGTTTGTTGGGTTTTCTAAATATAGTACCATGTCATCTGCAAATAGTGAAAGTTTGAGTTCTTCTTGGATATTTCTAAATAATAATAATAATAATAATAATAATAATAATAGAAGAAGAATTCTAAAGCAACTAATCACTTAAAATAAAAGTCTTAAACTAGGATAGAAAAAAAATTAAATTCCCTACCTTTCTGTCGAGTATCTTTTTTCAGAAAACTCTTCCTTCTCCCAAGTAACTGCTTCTAGTGGAGGCCGGAGCTGGCTCCCCCAGCTCTCAAGGATGGACTGAGTGCATCTCTTTCCAGCTCTGTTCAGCGAGATCACATTGGTAGCTTGACAATCAGCCTTCAATGGGAATATTTACACCATAGAAATTGGCACTGTGCACCGATGCTTCTGGGTTTTCTCCTAGAATATAAAATCTCAGATCTCTGTTCTGAGTGAAAAACTGGCTTTCCTCTTTGGTTTCTATGTGAGAAGCAGAATGAACATTTTTGCCTTCTTCTCTGGGTCAGAACATGTACAGGTTAAAATTTCTCAACCTATGGCAAACTCCTTCGTTCTTCTGAATACCATCTTTTAGCTTGACCTTCAGAAAAGGACCTCAGCTGGAGACATAAAGTCCCCTTCAGCTCTGCCAGTGAAACGGAGAAAATGTTTTCATTGGGATAGCAGTTTCTAATTCTGATTCTGGAATGCTATATTTCCTTAATAGTGTATTTTTCTCCCTGAAGCACAGTTTTGTCTGGAAACCATCCAGTCCCTGCTGAGATCATGGCTACTGATTACAAGCTGCTGTTTATGACTCCATCAGTGAACTAGACAGAAATAAAAGCAAAGAGAACAAGAAACTTGCCTTTCCAAATTCAGATGTCTTGCAAATAAAATAAAGGGAGGCAAACTTTAAGATCATATTAACAAGTTGGGAGAGAACTCTCTCTGCCTCTAGCACCAAAGGACTTATTTGAGGGTTTATTTTTGTTTTTGTTTTGTTTTCATTTTTAACCAAAAACAGCAGCGAGGAGGTGAATGTCCTCATAAGGGAAAAACTGCATGACACCAAAGGTTCTTGGAGCGCAGCATGGAGGCATATGCTGTCTGTTGGGCTGGGTTGGCGCTGTGGCCCCTGGACGGGCACTCGGGGGGAGGCAGTGCTGATGGGTCCCTTTGATTCTTTCATTCTCCCCTTTCTTGAGAAATGGCTAACGCCAATTATTTTGGAGAGCTTAGAAGAGGATTATTTCATTGATAAATTAGTTCCTATAAGATAAGAGGGCTGGAAGGACCCTCTACTGGTCCATTTATTTTGCAGGCAAAACTGAGACTCAGGAGTTAAGTGACTTGCCGAAAGTCACACAGAAAACCAGAATCCGAACTCAAATTTCTAAGGTCCATCTCGGTGCTTTTCCAAGGACAGCTCCCCCTACTTTTTAATTTGGTTGGCACAAATGTTTATGAAGTTCCATAAACTTTTTTTTTTTAAATATGTGCTCCATACTGCACTGACTAGGGACAGGGCAATGATAATCCTGACAGACCCAAGCCTTGGCCTTCCAGGAGTTTGCAGTCCTGTTTGGTCTGACATTTCTCAGCTGTGCCCACATCGCCCTACCCTTTCTGCCAAGAAGCACTGATGGGTGTTAATAGCACCACCTCCTCATAGCAACAGGATGAAGGCTGCGGAGAGCATCCCTTCAGGGCTGGCTAACAGTGCCAACCTCAGCACTCGTGCCGCTAATCCTGCCCTGCACCTGACGCCACTGGGTTGTAGATGTGACAGCTTTGTCATTTATCCGCTACTCATACACTTTTGAAAGCAAATAAAGCTGTTAGGACAACAGGTGGAAACCATACCAGACAAACCAGGGCATGTGGCCACACTACGCACAGGCAGCTCCCCTGAAGAGTGTGACTGAGGCCAAAGGCAGAGGCTGCGGGGGAGCTCAGGAGGAGTAGGGCTTGCTTTGAGCCTGAGCCTTCATGGTGCTAGATCTGTCCAGAGAAGGCCGCCCTCTTGGCGGCTGTTTGACTCTTAATTCGTGTCCCTTCCCCTTTCCAAGCCAGAGTGACCGCGCCGGGCCACTTGATAGCACAACTGGACGACTGTGAAGCCGGGGACTCAGCTGCTAGAGCAAGACATGCTGTCGTGGCTCCCACTGCCATCCGTGCTCCCCACGCTCCTCCCCTCTGCAGCATCCCTCCAGGGCCCGCTATGGGGATCGCTTATCCTGCTGGGTCTCCTCCTTGTGCCCAGGACCCTCTCTTTTCCCCACTGCTGCTTCAGTTTCCTGAAGCATGTGAGACCTTGGAAGGGGCTTTGAAGGACAAATGACCTCCTGGTGGGCGAGAAAGATGAGCGAGGACCCTGGGGCTGTATATTCCCAAGGGACCAGCATGGGGCCTGACCAGCGGGTGTTTATTTATGGAGCAAGTGACACAGAATCATAAATGGAGGCTGGCTCAGAAAATCTAGAACATCACCTTAGACATACAGAACAGTAAGGAACTAAGTGACCAAGAGGAGCTCTGCCTAATTCTTACGCTCACAGCCTGAGTTCGTGGCACGACCTCGAACGTGTCTTTGAAACTCAGTGTTATCACACATAACATGGGTCAGTGCTCCCTTTTCACAGGGATGCTGGGAGGACTCCATGAACTGTGCATTATGTTATATTTTCAAAACTGCCCCTATCAGAGGATGACCATCTGGTGAATGTTAGCTCTTTGGGGGATGGGGTTTTCTCATCCTGGATTCCCCAATAAAGAGGCTAGACATCCTTTACTTTTATGGTTGAATGTCAAAATATTCAAAAGATCCCTAGAAGAGTGTGGGTGTAGTGTTTTCTTTGACAAAAGAAATGTTTTTGGTTCCTTCACAGGGCTCTCGGAAACTTCTGGAACTCGTCAGATACCACGTTGTCCCCTTTACCCAGGTCAGCCCCGCTCTTCCTGCTGTTTCCCCCTCTTCTAAGATATCTGACCCTAGTCTTCGGTTCTAATATTGTGGTCCCAGAGAACTGGTGACATTTGTTCTTTAGCTCTGAGTGAACCATCGGCCGTGAACAATGAATCCAATCACAAAGCAATCTTCCGAGCCACAAAAACACGTGCCATCAAAGCCCCCGTTATTTATTTCATAGACTTTCAAGATTTTTTTTTTCCTAGTAGGAACTGTAAGAAGTCAGGACTCTGGGCACTGCTCCAAGTGTTCCCATTGCCCCTTCTTGTTGCAGCTCCAGGTGGCGACTCTCATCGCCACCCCTCACATCAGGAGCTTGGCCAACCAGATCATCCGGTTCAACACCACCAGCAACGTAAGTGGTGGGCCTGCCGCGGCTCGCGCTGGCGGCCAGCTCCTCCTGCCTCTGCACCGCCTCCCGGGCTCAGTTCTTTATGACGACGTTGCTCACTCCGTTAACTCCTTTTGGCAAATTTGTGCTGAGCATCTAACTGCCTGTACCGGAGACCAGGAATAAAGCAGAGAAAAGGACACTGCTGTCCAGCAGGAGAAATAGCCTTTAAACAACTCATGAGACGAGCAGTAAATGGCTTATTTGCAGCTGCAGAAGGTTCCAGGCAAGGGAAGCTCAGGGGCTGAGAAAGCCCAGGGCAGCAGGAGCCCTCCTGCAGGTCGGGAGGTCCTCAGGAAGGGCTGATTCTCTCTACATGCCTTGGAGGAAAGTAGAATGAACTTGACCAAGAAGAAGCAAGTTCCCATGGGAAGGGAGAGCGTGTGCAAAGGCCCTGAGGTGGAAGTAGCGGGAGTGATTTAAGAGACTCAAACAAGGCAGTATTAAGTCAGCCAACTCTTTGAGGTTGTAATGTCTGCAAAGTCTGACATTTTAGAGACATGGTTTCCTGCTGATTCACCGTTGATGGTGATCACAGTGGTCTCATCCATTCAATAAATATCTTTCAAGTGCTAGCTAGGTGCACTGTGGGTCCCAAAGATACATCAGTGAATTAACAAAGTTTCCTGGTTGCATGGAATCAGGAAATAGGGAGATAGACAGTAAAGAAGTTAAGTACAGCATGTCATAGAGATAAAGGGAGAACATGGCAAAGCGGGGAATAGGAGGGAAAGTGGGGGACAGACTAGGTAAAGTGCCCTATAGTCCTCACAAAGAAGTCCTGAAGTCCTGAGCCGAGCCTTGAAGGAAATGGGGGACAGAGTAGGATGGAGGAAAGAATGTTCCAGAGGCAGGAGGAAGCAGACAGCACAGAACCAAAGGCGAGGAGCACGCCTAAGCTGTCTGAGGAACAGCAAGAGCTGGGTGGAACAGAGGGGAAGAGAGGGGAGAGGAGGGGAAGAGAAGGGAGGGGTGGGGAGGGGAGGGGAGGGGAGAGGAAGGGAGGGGAGGAGAGGGAAAGGGAAGAGAAGGGAGGGGAGAGGAGGAGAGGGGAGGAGTGAGGAGGAGAGGGGAGGGGAGGGGAAGAGAAGGTAGGGGTAGGGAGGAGAGGGGAGGGGTGGGGAGGGGAGGGGAGAGGAGTTGGGGAGGGCCAGGCCTTCCAAGAGAGGAGGCGGGTCAGCCAGGTCTGGGTATGAATGTAGGTTCTTACTCCTAATGGGAGGAGAAGCACAGAGGAACATCATCAGATGCATATTTTGAGAGACTGCCTTAAAGATTTGACTGCAATAGTCCAGTAAAGACTGGGGTGGCTTGGACCAGGGCAGAAGCAGTGCGGTGGTGAGGAGTGGCTGCACCCTGAATGCATCCTGAAGGTACGCCCAGCCACGTGTGCCAATGAATTGGATGGAGATAAAGACGGAGAAAACCAAGGGTCACCCCTGGGGTTTTGACCTGAGCCGTTTATGAAGGATGAAGTTGCCGTTTATCCTGCCAGGGGGAGCAGGTTTGGGGAGAACAGAGACCAGAATCTTTGCTAATTTGTGCATTTTCTG
The DNA here is from genome assembly GCF_963383645.1 of Muscardinus avellanarius. Lineage (NCBI taxonomy): Eukaryota > Metazoa > Chordata > Mammalia > Rodentia > Gliridae > Muscardinus > Muscardinus avellanarius. Next base: position 19,506,773 of record NC_137797.1, on the reverse strand, counting down.
CTCCCCACCCTCAAACCCAGGTAGAAACTTATATACTTGCTTGACAATACATCCCCAGTGCCCAAAACAGTACTAGTTCAAGGTCAATAAATGCATCTGAATGAGTGGATCCTCCTTTCACCACAGAAGGGGAAAACACTTTGCCCAAAGCATAGAGCAGGAATCCCTCTGCCCTAGACCAGTGCCTGAATGGATCGTTCTGGAAGGGGATTCCTGCCCAGTGTCAGTTTGAGAATTCACTTAACAAGCTGGGCATGGTGGTGCATGCATGTAATCCCAGTACTTGGGATGCTGAGACAGGAGGATTACAGGTTGGAGGCCAGCCTCTGCAACTTAGCAAGATTCAGCAATCTAGTAGACCCTGTTCCAAACAAAAAATAAGAAGGGCCAAGGAGTAGTTTGTCAGCAGAATGCCCCTGAGTTCAATCTTCAGTGCCACAAAAAAAAAAAAATTCACTTAACAGATTCAGTTGCTTCCTATCAGCTGACTCCTCTGATAGCGACCTTCCTGCAGAGAAAAGTTAGGTGACCTCGAGGGCTTTGTCATGAGGTTACATCCTTCCCATCCTCCTGAGGACAGCAGGCACTGCAGTACAGAATAAAAGATTCTCTCTCACTGCTCTTCAGGGACAGATTCTGGCAAATGATGTGGCCCTGGAAGAAATTGAGGTCAGTGCCAAAAATGGCCAAATTTACACACTGACCGGAGTTCTCATTCCTCCCTCCATCGTCCCGATTCTGCCCCATCGATGCGACGAAACCAAGAGAGAAATGAAACTGGTAAGAAGACTGGGGGAGCGGAGAATCCAGGCCCAAGGAGCCAACCATGTCCCACGCCCAACTCTGAACAACTGATTAGGAACTTTTGAGATAGCAGCCCTGTCCCCGAGGGCTTTCTGTCCCCAGGAAGAAGCGGGTGAAAAGTCCCAGCTCTTCAACTGTGAACCAAGGTTCCAGGCGAGATTCCCATGATCCCTGCTGCCCAGGTGTGTCGGGATCAGATGGCTGCAGCAGTCTTGACTTTATTTGGCTTACAGCTGCATCTCTACCTCCATCTTCAAGTGGCCTTCCAAACTGCCGTGTCTTCCCTGTTAGAAGGACGCCAGCCTGTTAGAATTTAGACCAGCCTAACTCAGTGTAGCCGCATCTTAGCCTAACTACTTACCACTGTAAAGACTCTATTTCTAGCCATGAGTGGTAGCTCATGCCTATAATCCTAGTGCTTGGGAGGCTGAAGCAGGAGGACTGCAGGTTCAAGGTCAGCCTCAGCAATGTAGGGAGGCTCTCAGCAGCTTTAGTGAGACCCTGATTCAAAATAAAAACTAAAACAGGGCTTGGGGTGCAGTTCAGAGGTAGAATGACCCTGGGTTCAACCCCCAGTAACACACACACACACACACACACACACACACACACACACACACAGCTCTATTTCTAAGTAAGGTCACATTCTGCACTTTTGGAGGGATATGAATTTCAAAGAGATGGTAGTCAATCTACTACACCACACCCTTGGGGATGATGGTTGATTGGGGTTTCTTTCCCCCATGGGACTCAGGACCAGCCTCCTACCTCTTCCTCATGCCCTGGTCACTGAGGACCACCCTGTTCCTGGCCCATAACTGCACTTTCTCTAAGAGGGACTTAAACTTTCTTCCCAGATGCTCTGGTCTAATGAATCAACTCTCCTTCTACATTTCTTTTCAAATATCAGACTTTCTGTTTCTCTATGAGCTTCTATAACCTTTAATGGTTTTTTCTGTTTCCACAGCAACCCTTGGGGCTCAGCTAGTTTTAATAAAAGCAGTCAAATTCCAATATTGGTCTACAGGCAATCTTTTAAGTTCCTGTGGAAACCATAAGCCCCAAATTTCAGCAATAATAGATCTGGGTCTTTCTTTTCAGGACACTTTGCGAATACATCAAAGACTACTACAATGTCTTTAGAACCAGGCATTGAACAAGGAAAAATGGATGGCCTCATTTAAAAAAAAAGTCTTAGCACATGGCACATGATTGTGGCTGACCTTTTGATTTTAGATTTCTTTTTTATTTTGGTACTGGAGATTGAACCCAGGAGCATTCCATCTTCAAGCTATATTCTCATCCCTTTTTTATTTTGTAGTTTGAAATGGGGGTCTTACTAAGATGCTGAGGCTATCCTCCAACTTGCAATCCTCCCATCTCAGCCTTACAAGTACTGGGATTACAGGCATGTGCCACCATGCCCAGCTGGAGTTCTTAATTGATGTAAGGAATCTGATAGGTTTTAGGCTACTGAGCATCTCCTGTGCCAATAAGATGCCACCCTGGGAATTTTACCCCATTTTGACCAACCCCTTTTTTATTTTTTTCAGATCTAGGGATGGAACCCAGGGGCATTTGAACTTTGAGCTATGCCCCTTGCCCTATTTTTAATTATTTTTGAAACAGGGTCTCACTAAGTAGCTGAGACTGTCCGCGAACCACCATCCTCTGTTCTCAGCCTCCAGAATGCTGGGATTACAAGTGTGCACCACCACACCCGGCAATCACCCCCTTTTTAAGAGGGGTAGAAACAAGGCCACTTTCCCAGCCAGTGCCTGAGAGTGATTCTGTTTGGTTCATTCTTTGGAAACAAGCAATGGCAGGTGCCTCACCTGGCTTAGATCTGGGTGAGGATCAAAACAGGCCAGAGTGGTCCCACAGCCTAACCCAGACATCAGGAAGAGGATGGGCGTCAGCAACTCCAGGTGCTCTCCAGAGCTCCCGTCCCAGGAAAGGATGTGGGGGGGGATGAGGGCAGTCCCACCTGCCCTTCTCATTATGAGGCTGTTCTGTTTCACATTGTTCAAAGAGCTTATTCTCCATCTCCCTAAAAGACAGAATCAAGGTGTGGGTTTGAGCTGCAATCCCAAGAGCTGTAGTTAAAAAGGGGAAAATTCTCTGCCTTAGAATGAGGTCTCCCTATCATTTACTCTTGTCTCCAGGATCAACACCAATTCTATTTGCTCTGCTTAGTTTGGAATGGCTTTAGCTGTTAAAAATCCAAATAGTGCCGGGCGTGGTGGCACACACTTGTAATCCCCGCGCTTGGGAGGCAGAGACAGGAGGATTGCGCAGGTTCAAAGCCAGCCGCACTGGCTTAAGAGACCCTGTTTCCAAGTTAAAAAGTATAAAAATTGGTCTGGGAGTGTAGCCTGGAGATACAAAGGTTTCCAGGAACCCCAGTACCACACACACACACACACACACACACACACACACACACACACTCCAAATAGATTTTTCCAGAAAGTATGTGCTTAAGATTAGCCAGAGCAGGAACAGCCGGAACCTCCTAAAAGTCTGTTTTCACCAGGTTGAACTCATGGCTGCCTTCAGACGTGTGTTTGGACTTCAGAGGTTTAATAAATAACACACTGTACTAGCATGGGACGATGCAGGAAACAGAATGTATCTGAAATGGTTTAAATAAAGAGATTTCAGTAAAGAGTCTACTGCAGAGGTGTGGGCGGGGGTAAGCGCACAAGCTATGCTGGGGCATCCAGGGAGAATGATAGGTCACCATTGCCACTGGGAGACCAAAGAGCCCGGGGTCAGGTACAGAGTTCTTTGAACCCAGCGAGAGTAGGCAGAGTAGAGCATGGCATCGTCAGAATCATAGGGATGGTGACAGAGTGGAGGAAGCAGGAAAGACATTCTTGCCCTTGCTTTTCTCCTCTCGCCAACATCCTGCCAGTCTCTCCCATTGGCAAAGCCCACTGGAAGCTGGCAAGGAAGGGCAAGACCATTTTTGGTGGTCAAACTTGCTGAGGCAGAGAAGATCAGAGAAGAGATCTGAAAAGCTCTGGAGGCCTCCACCACGGACCATCCCTCCTGAATTCAGAACCAATGGAGGAGAATCCTGAAGACTGAAAAGCAGAGGGCTGTGGTCCAGCATTAGCACTGCTAAGCCTCAACTCCGTTGCCAGTGGTAACATTTTGTCCCTGGTACCGGTGGACAGGTAGACGCTGTAGTGTCCCCTCAGGAGCAGGTGCCTTCCTGTGTGCAGGGAGATCAGAAAACTGAGGCCGGAGGACCCCCCCCACGAGGAGGGAGGCCTGAGTCCAGGGACGGAGGATGCTGGGACAGACCTGCCATCTTTCCTTCCAGGGCTCCTGTGTGAGCTGTTCCTTGGTGTACCGGAGCAAATGTCCCGCTGATGCCGAGCCCACGGTGAGTGAGACAGCCCCATACACCACAGGTCACCAATACAATCCTGCTGGTGTGGTTTCTCGTCTTTTCTCTCTCCTTCTTCAAATGGCATTAATGTGACTGGGGTAAGAGAATGTTAGTTCCAGGCCTGCTGTATGGAGGGGAAATGAGAAGACACCGTACAGATGTGTGTTTGAGTCCCAGCTCCTTCACCCTAGGCAAGTTGTTTAACCTTCTTACTCTAGTTTTTTTTTTTTTTTAATCTTTAAATAATACTAACTATAGCATTTGCAAAAATTAAATCCAAGCACAGGACCAAAATCGAATAGTCTCTCAGTAAAGGTCCCCTCTACCCCTCCCTCTTGAATAAAATCCAAGCTGGATTCCCAAGTCTCCTCCTGGAGAAAAATGTTAAAAATATCAGGAAGCCGAGGGTGGTGGCGCACGCTTGTAGTCCCCGCGCTTGGGAGGTGGAGACAGGAGGATCGCGCAGGTTCGAAGCCAGCCGCGCTGGCATAAGAGACCCTGTTTCAAAAATATATTTTAAAAAATAGGTCTGGGAGTGTAGCACAGAGGTAAAAAGGAACCCCAGTACCACCAATATATATATATATATATATATATATATATATATATATATATATATATAGTCAGGAAGTGTACACAGTCTCAGTTAAACAAGAAGAATAAGTTCCAGCGTAGGCAGAGCATGGTAACTACAGTTAATACTAATTAACTATGTATTCCAAGATTAAGAATAGATTTTTAATGTTCTCCCCACAAAAAAATAAGCACGTGAGGTGATATGTTAGTTTGATTTAATCATTCTACAATGTGTACCTATGGAGTAATATTATACTGTACCCCATAAGGGTTCATATATATAGTCAGTTTTAAATAATGTAAATATCAGGAAAATGACAAACTACACATTTTTTGAAGACTGATCATATGTTAGACACAGTGCTTGGTCTGGGGACGTAGAGATGAATAGAATATAGTTTTGTTTTCATCTTGTGTTCAATCTAAAAAGAAAAACAGTTTTACAACTATCTCCAACTCACACGCCAAGTATTGCACTGTTGGCAAAAACAAAGTGTTCTCAGGTAGAAATGATGATAGAAATTTCTGCCTATGAGTTCATTATCAGAGAGAATTTCCCAACCAGAAGGTTCCCTCAGCACTAGACTAGATCATGATCAGAGGTGACGAGCTCTTCAATGTAATACTATTGTGATGTATTTAATAAGCCAAGCATTAAAATTAAGTAGGCACAGGTGTTCATTTATTTTGCTTAATGAAGCCCTCACCCCTGAGTCCTTTGGGTGTCATGGACCAGGGGACAGGAGAGGGAGGAGAAGAAGAAATTGTGTTGGCTGGTGTCACAGTGGTCACTGTGTCCCAAGCCCTGTTCTAAATGCTCTCCGCAGCCCCACTAGAAGGTAGGCCTGTCATCCACACCAGCTCTGCATGCCTGGGAGCCAAGGCAAGGAGACAAAATACTTTCTGAAGGTTACCCCGCTGACAGATAGCACAGCCATGACCTGGTCTGTGTGCCAACCATCATCCTGATTGCCTTGGCCCAGGGAAGAAGAGAAAAAGAGGACAGAAAGGGGAACGTGGCATGTGGGGGTGGGAGCCAAGAGGGCCCCCAAACAGCCCCTCCCACCATGCCATGATCCACACCTGGTTATTATCCTGCAGCCCCCAAGAGCACTGGAGCGTCCCTTCTCCAGTGACCTCAGAATTCCTTCATAGCTACAACTACAGAATTTTATATCCGTGAAGGTCCCATCACGCTCTTCTTCAGCAAGAGCCTATGAGTAAGGGGTAAGCTTGACCTAATCATTTGAGTCAGGAACTAAATTCTTAGGAGAAAACACGGTATCAGCTTGATTGTCCCATTTCCCAGGTTGGGCGGCTGAGACCTGCAGAGTCTAAACAGTTTTCCTGCAATACTAAAGTTAGTAGGTTGGAAGACTCGTTCTCCAGATCTGATGCTGATTAGTTTTACTTGGAGGAATAAATGAGTGGCTTAATCTGTGAGGTCCCCCGTTTTCCTATCTATAAAAAAGGCATGAAAACATCCACATGGGGTTGATGATGATGAACCTGTCTGGCCTGTTGCAAGTTCTCAGTTAGTGGTGGTAGTTCTGGACGATTATGAGCAGGTACTGAAGTTAACGAATAGAGTGAAGAGTGCGTGTAAAACTGCCCCCATTCCTAAGAGCAAAGCCTCAGACTGCTGCTCTTTTGCTTAGTGGATCATTCCACAAAGTAGAGCTAGGCTCTGCCTACACTGGCTCCAGGATGTTTATATAGAAGAGAGCTTACAGATGGCTAGATTAGAGGAGGCCAGGCCACATCCGAGATGAACCAGAGAGTGTTCCCTGACCACTTAGAGATGTCTGATACAGCACAAAAGGAGGCATAAAGATACATGTGGCATGAATTGTGCAAACCCTGGGCTATTTTCTACCAAGGAGGCTGGCCCAATGAGAGCGGCCAAGCTCTGACTTGGCCCCAGGTGTGCTGGTGTGGCCTGTGCTCCGGCACCCGCAGTATGATGAAACAGGCCAGCTGTGGGATGCCCGGGGGCCTGGGTACGTGCACTGACATGCAGGTGCTCGCTGGCTCTCTTCCAGGCACTCTTCACACACAGATGTGTCTACAGTAGCAGGACAAGGAGCAGCCTCAAGAGTGGCTGTGCCCGCTATTGCAACGTCACTGTAAAGGTAAGGCGTGTGTTGCCCGACCCCACCCAGAACACCACAGGGTAGGAGGCAGCTCCAAGGCCACATGCTTGGGCCCCGGGGTCTGCCTGGTCACGGGTGGCCGTTAGGGCTTAGCAATGTCTTCCTGCAGGGGAAATCAAAGAGTGGAATCTATTTATGGAAACGAGGTCAGCCTTTCCCTGTATCATACCTCCCTGGGTCCCCATCCCTCTTAACACAGAGCCCACACTGCTGACAGTTTCTCGGGTTGGCCACCCTCTGCCCCAGTCTTCGACCTGTCTCTTGCCATGCTCCTACCCCAGAGCATACACATTTGTCAATCCCTCCCTCGGAATTCTCTTCCAGGTTTTCTGGGTCTAAGTCATCTTTCAAGTCTCCATTTTACATCTCCTCTGTCACTAACTGGATCCCTGGCACCTCGCCAGTCTCCCCTGAACTCTGCCTGTCACCAATTGACTTCAGTGCCTTATTTTCCCAGCACTCACCATTCCCTGAAAGACCATCTTCTACTTGTTTATTTTTAATTTCCATATGAGCTGGGCATGGTGGCACATGCTTGTAATCCCAGTACTTGGGAGGCTGAGACAGGAGAATCACAGGTTTGAAGCCAGCCTTGGCAATTTATTGAGACTGTTTCAAAATAAAAAGTAAAAATCAGGCTGGGGTATAGAAAGCCCCTGGGTGCAATCCCACTAACACACACACACACACACACACACACACACACACACACCAGTAAAGACTCTTCCCTGACTAGCACAAAGATGCCATGAATGTGAGCTGTCCTCTGTCTTATTCATGGTGTCAGAGCGAGGCTGGGCCCCTGCAGGTGCTTGGTAGGCTTTTGGTGACCAGCTGGCTGAGCACTAGCCATGCCTCCATGTGCAAAAGAAAAAGGCAAACTCATAAGAAGGGGCTGATATTATTTATTACAGTACCAAAAATTACAATATATCTCCCTGGAAGAACCAAGGAATCTTCTTGAGGTTTCAAAGGACAATGTGCTTCTTGTTTCTCAGATACCAAGGTGCTGCAAAGGCTTCTATGGGCCCGACTGCAACCCATGTCCAGGAGGATTCTCGAAGCCATGCTCGGGGAATGGGCAGGTGAGAGGAATCCCGGTGCTCACTGGTCCATGATAGCTGAAGAATGACTTGACTTTCTTAAGTCCAGTCCCACGGTAATTTTTAAAACTGCTAAAAGAACACAATGCTTGTCATTATTCCCAGATAATTAAAAAAAAATGGGTCGGTTACTAAAAGAACCAAAGGTGTCTGCCGTTGTAGGAATCTTGTTCTGGGGGTCAAGGGGCAGGGGAAGCCTGTGTGTGGCTTCCCATTACCCCTGCAGGACCTTGGGTTAGTCATCAGGGCTCTCCAAACTTCACTTTGCTCTGGTGACATATATCAGGATCTGAGATCTTATGAACTAAAAAAATGAATTGATAATGCTACCCAGTGGTTGCTTTTCAAAACCCATCTGCAAAGCCTAGTGAAATATAAAGGCCAAAACTTAACCTATTTGGCTTGGAGGCCAGAGCTAAACAAAGGAAGGTAAAAGTAGCCATGAGTCATAGGGGAAAATTATAGACCCGGGCATTAGATAGATATATGTCTAAGATATCGCTCTCTCAAGAGGAAAGGAGAGTCATACAACCGTGAGTAGAGACCTTACTGATGCTAATGGCGGTGGCCAGGTGGTGAGGAGGGCAGTCCACGCCCACTCTGCTGATCAATACAAAGAGGGGCAGATGGGAGGCAAACAGGTTCAAAGAGAGTGGACATTGCAATTTGAAGTCACAGAGCTGGGAAAGTCCAATGCAGAGAGAGAAGGCCAGGTGCCCATCCAATGGCGGCCATCTCATCAGCACCATTGATAAAACATTGTGTGGTTTCTGGTTCCCCAGTATTGTTTCCTCTTGAAGGACATCCCTTAAAATTCTAAATCCTGGCATAGATCCCCAAGCCCGTAACTGCTTTTGCATCCTACGTGATACCAAGATGCCTCCACTTCCCACAAAGAGTCCCAAAGAGTCAAGGGGGATTGAGCCCAGGTTCAAAGTCAGACCGCGAAACCAGCACGTCTGCGACTCCTTGGCGCATGTCCTGACGGCTTTACTCCGCTCCAGTGTGCAGATGGCAGCAGCGGCAACGGGACGTGCATTTGCGATGACGGCTTCCAAGGCTCCCGGTGTCAGTTCTGCTCAGACCCCAACAAATACGGACCTCGGTGTGACAAAAGTAAGCGGTGCTTCTGAAGCTGCCTTCCAGGGGCGCCCCTCCACTGGGCACGCTGATGGCCAAGCCCGGCGTCTTGTGACTACTTAGCCCGCAACCTGTCACCACCATAGGGCATCTCCTGAGCACTGCTCCTCAAACAGTAGTACACGCCAGATAGCTGGGCAGAGTCCTGACTCATCAGGTCTGGGAAGGAGCCTGAGAACTTGCATTTCCAACAAGATCTCAGGGCGTGTGACAGTGCTGACCCCTGAAAATTACTATCCACACCTCTGAAGTGACAGTGAGCCCATATTAAGAAAGAGACGTGCTTTCTGGCTTTTTTTTTTTTTTCCAGTACTGGGGATGGAACCCAGGGGAATTCTACCTCTGAGCTACACACCCAGCCCTATTTTTTACTCTTTATTTTTTTGAAACAGAGTCTCACTGAGTTGCAAAGGGCCTCACTAAATAGCTGAGGCTGCCTGCGAACCGCCATCCTCCAGTCTCAGCCTTCCAAATGCTGGGATTACAAACGTGCGCCACCACACCCGGGTGCTTCCTGGCTGTCTTTCATCAGCACCTCTATTTGCAAGATGTATGATCTTGGGCGAGGTACTCAGCCTCTCTAAGCCACAGCTTCTTCTTCATCTATAAAGTAAGGATGATAATATTAGCAACTACCTCATAGGGTTGGTAGAGGTCACAAATGGAAAGCCCTTCCCTTAGAACAATACTTTCCTCACAGAGCATGCACTGCAAATATAGCTCCTATCTCTAATTGTCATTGCTATTGTTTTTATTCTAGATGCAGTGACATAGATATCAAGAAGCTTGCAGAAAGTTCTCACAGCAACAGGCATTGAAAAATTAGATAGAGAGTCTTCATAGGCCGGGCGTGGTGGCGCACGCTGGTAATCCCAGCATTCAGGAGGCAGAGACCGGAGGATCGCAGTTCACAGATAGCCTCAGCTACTTAGCAAGGCCCTTCGCAACTCAGTAAGACCCTGTTTCAAAATTAAAAGGACTAAAAAAATAGGGCTGAGGGATGTAGCTCGGCGGTACAATGCCCTGGGTTTCATCCCCAGTACTGCAAAAAAAAAAAAATAGTCTTCATAAATGCATTTGGTGTCTAAGATGGCATCCTGGGTATATTTAAATATATCTCTTTTCAGATATACATCTAAACTAAGATTAGAATTAATGAGAGAGTAAAATGAATAGATAAGAACTTCCTGTGGCATCAGATCAACTGGAAGTTAAATTCTGACCCCACAATTTACTGGCATGACCCAAAAAAAGTCTCTCAATTTCTTTATGTTTAAAATATTGGTACGGTTGACCCTCAGTGTCCTTGGGGGATCAGTTTCAGGCCCTTCCTCCCTTTCCCAACCCTGTGAATAATATAATCTGCAGATGTTCAAGTTCCTTCTGTGAGGTGCCATAGTATTTCCTTATAGCCTATGCATATCTTCCAATACTCTAAATCATCTCTAGATAACTTATAAAACCAAATACAATGTAAATAGCTGTTATCTTGTATTGTTCAGGAGCTAATAGCAAGGGGAAAGGTCTGTCTACATTCAGGTCATTTGCAGGTGTTTTAGAATGTTTTCACTGCAAGGTTCATTGAGTACAAGGGTGCAGAACCCCAGGGTTGTTTCAATGGTTGCTGAGAAGATTAAGTGAGATCATAATTTGGGAGCACCTAACACAGAGCTTGCACCACATTAATAATCAGGAAAGAAAGCCACACCTGTTACCGTGACAACCAGCTCCACGCACCAGACACCAAATACACCACCCTTCCCAGCTCTTGCCTTGTTTGATCGTCTTGAATGACCTTAAGATGGACAGAAACTGGACCACAGCAGGGCCAGGGATGCTGAGACTTAGCCTTTTGTTCTTTTTGCCAACTAGGACTTTCGAGACCAGAAGAAAAAGAAAAGAGGTTTATTCAAGGCCTGACAATGTTGTCATTAGTCTCAGGCCCTGGAACAGGATGCAGAACCTGGTGCGGGGTAATGATAGCCTTCTGGTTCCAGCGCCTCTCATCCTAGGTCTGTGTCTGCCACAATCACACCTCAGGGTCTTGTTCCTTGCAAATTAAGTCCTGGTTTACTTAAGATTTTTTTAAAAATTCTTGTTTTGTTTTGAGTAAGTCCAGCTGGGATTTTCCAGAGCCCCTCAATCGTGTTTGCCTTCTCTCTCTGATTCCTGTTCTATCACACCCTCCCGGGGAAGAGCCTCAGAGGCCTTCATCTACAATCCCATCTGGAGCCCCACATCCTTGTCACCTTCCTTTGAGACCCTCCGTGTCCCTCCTCACTCACAGCACAGGTGCCTGAATCGGATGATACTGCACCACTGCAATTTTTAAATACCTATAATCAAAAGCAAAGTACATATCTCAAGTTCAAAACGATAACACGCATGTAGAAATGTCCATTAATATAATAATCTCCTGTGTTAACACACAGTCACTAGCAGACCTGGACTTTGAAGTCCTAGAGTCCCTGTCTGGGAATTGAGAAGCAAAGTGGGGACTTTTCTACACCTCTTTCTGCATCTGGAAAATGGGGTTACAGAAGTACCTACCAGCTTAGCAGGCTGGGGCACACCTGTAATCCCAGTACTTGGGAGGCTTAAACTGGAGGATCTCAGTTTTGAGGCCACCACACAGGAACTTAACAAGACTCTCTTTCAAAGTGAAAAATAAAAAGGGTCGGAGATGTAGCTCAGAGGTAGAATGCCCCTGGGTTCGATTCCCAATACCGCACACACACAAAGGAATAACTACCTCCTGGTAGGTGACAGTTCCCGAGATGGCACACACAAAAGGCTGCCCGGGGCCTGGAATGGAGTCAGGGGCAAATCCTGGCCCCTGTTATCACTAGTCTGCTTTGATACAGTGGCAAACAAACTCACGGGCTCGTCGGGGCTCCGGCAGCATGAGCAATCCCTTCCCTTGATTCCACAATGTCTTCAGGAGGAGGCAAGAAAGTTCTTGGCTGAACTTCCAAACCACAAAGTGGTGGAAACTTGAGTTCTTTGGGCAGGAGCGCATGGGGTGAGCAGAGGGGCGCCCTGTCTCCTGGGAGGCTGGGCCCTGGTGCTAAGCATGTTCCAAGCCCTGCAGGTCCCTCTTGCTTCTCCTTCAGAATGCCTGTGCGTCCACGGAACCTGCGACAACAGGGTAGACAGCGAGGGCGCCTGCCTGCCTAGCACTTGCAGGGACGGCGCTGCCGGGCGATTCTGTGACAAGCAGACCTCAGCCTGCGGGCCCTACGTGCAGTTCTGTCACATCCATGCCACCTGCGAATATGGCAATGGGACAGCCAGGTACGTCACGATCCATGGCCATGGGGCTTCTTGTAGGTGGAGCCAACCTGTATCTAAACTCAGAAAACTAAAGCCTGTTCTTTCCAGCAGACGATGTGGCTTTGTGGGGAACCTCACTCTGAGCTGGATTCCCATTCTAGCCCTCCCTGCTCTGGAACTGTGTGAGCTTGGGCAAGTTCTGAGCCCCTCCGAGCCTCTCTTTCCTTGGTAATACTGATGAAACCTGCCCAACAGGGCAATGGTGAAGATTAGAGGAACTGAATATAAAGCACCCAGTACCAGGGCTGCACATCCTAGGTGTCCCCGACCAGGGAAACTGAAATTAGGATCATCATACATGAGAAAGAAATGAAGATCTGCCACTAACTTCCCGACTTCTGAAGGCCCCGTACTTCCTAAGGCTGTAATAATTGCTGCCCTGTCAAAGGCACTTGGCGTGGAGTTTGATTCTTTCGTCATGGCTTGCCATTCATTTCTTGAATACTAACAACTGTAGTAGGTTTGGAGGATGTGAGATGCCATAGGAGATTTTCCTGTCTGGGAATAGCTGGTTCATCCTGGGGGAGGCGGAGGAGGTCTGGAGCTGCTGGCCCTATTCTAACACCACTTTGCTTAATTTGTATTTACATCTCCATTTGCTTACTTGTTTTGACCTGTCTTCCCCACTAGATTGCAGGCTTAGTAAGACCAGAGACTGGGTCTTTTCTTTTCCACAGTTGTACCATAGAAATACATCTTCCTCAGGGATTAGGATCCACATCCGTGTCTAAGGCAAAAGTCACATGTGATTAAAATTACTCCTGAAGCCTTTAAGTCTCCCACAAAAGACTGTCTGAATGTAGTATATACCTACGGTAAGTCACGTAGGACCGGCACAGAGCAGACTGTTTCTTTGTGTGGCACTAGTTAAAGTACGTAGTGGCTCTAGGAATCTTCATCTGTGGGAATTTGCTTTTAGTTTTTGTGAAGCACCTATGGCTGGGTTTGCAGGAGGATGTGGGGGTGATGGCGCATGCCGTCCTCAGCAGCTCTCAGAGCACTCAACAGATATCGGTTGAATGAATTAATAGCCTTCATTTGGTATCACCCAATATCACCATGGAATATCTTGCGAGGAGTGTCTGAAAGGGTTGGGGGTCGAGAAACTATGTCGGATCACAGAATAAGGCCCCTGAAGCCTTATTCTGTTGGGGGGGGAGAATTAGCTGAGAGACAAAGACTATGGTCTGGGGGGGAGATGTCTCACCTGTTATTCACAAATATTGTTAAGAACTGTCACCTCGGAGAGACTATAGAGCTGTTCTCTGCTGAACCCAAGCATATAGCAGAAAGAGTGAGAAGAGACAAGTTTGGTTCAAAAAGAGAAATAAAACCTTGAGTCACACAAATGCTAAGAGGGGGGACCCGGATTCCCACCCAGACGCTTCTGACTTCAGATGCCAGGCGTACCCCCGGCCACCTCGGCCCGGCACGCTGGCCTCCTCCACATGAGCAAACTTTGTCGGTGTGGGCGCTGGTGACTCGGGATGACTCTGTGTATTCTTCTTCGCAGCTGCGTTTGCAGGGAAGGATATGAAGGGGACGGAGTGCGGTGTGCCGAGGTGGACCCTTGCCTGGGACTAACCCCAGGGCAGTGTAGCCCCAACGTGAGTGTCGCTTTATTACCCAGCTGCCTGGGTTTTTAGGAAATCTTGAGGGAATGCATTCCAAAGAGGGTGTCTGATCACTTTTCATCTGCATGAAACAATTGTGTTTGAACATTGAATCTTTATTTTTTGTGCTGGGGATTGAATCCAGGGGCATTTTACCTCCAAGATATGCCACCAACCCCCCCCCTTTATTTTTTTACTTTAAAACAGTCTTGCTAAATTGCTAGTGCTGGCCTCAAACCTGTAATCCTCCTGTCTCAGTCTCCCAAGTGCTGGGATTGCAGGAATGTGCTGCCATGTCCAAATGAAGATGGCTGCCATGAGATGGCTTGCTATGAGCCTTCAAACCCTCAATCCAAATATGTAGGGGACCTGGGAGCCCTGGAGAAAAACACACCTGGAGAATCAGATATTAAGAGTAACAGTAGGCCGGGCATGGTGGTGCACGCTTGTAATACCAGCACTTGGGAGGCTGAAACAAGAGGATCACACAGGTTCGAAGCCAGCCTCGGCTACTTAGTGAGACCCTGTTTCCAAATAAAATATACAAAACCTGTCTTGGAGTATAGCCTGGAGGCAGAAAGCCTCTGGGTTCCACCCCCAGTACCACACACACACAAAAAAAGATTAATAGTAGCCAGGCGTGGTGGAGCACGCTTGTAATACCAGTGCTTGGGCCGGGCATGGTGGCACACACTTGTAATCCCCGTGCTTGGGAGGCTGAGACAGGGAGACAGGAGGATCACGCAGGTTCAAAGCCAGCCTCACTGGCTTAAGAGACCCTGTTTCAAGCTGGGCGTGGTGGCACACGCTTGTAATCCCAGCGTTTGGGAGGCGGAGACAGGAGGATCATGCAGGTTCGAAGCCAGCCGCGCTGGCTTAAGAGACCCTGCTTCCAAATAAAAATATAAAATAGGTCTGCGAGTGTAGCCCAGAGGTAGAAGGGCTTCCAGGAACCCCAGGACCACCAAAAAAAAAAAAAATACCCAGGCTTGGGAGGCTGAGACAGGAGGACCACACAGGTTCGAAGCCAGCCTCAGCTACTTAGTGAGGCTCTCAGCAACTTAGTGAGACCCTGTTTCCAAATAAAATATAAAATAGGTCTGTGAGTATGGGGTTCCACCCCCAGTGCCACAAAAAAATAAAAAGAGTAACAGTAATAACTGTTGATTCAAACTTTATAGCTCAGAGGGGGTTTTAACGGGCCTGATCTCATTTGCTCCTCCCCCAACCCAATGAAGTAGATAGTCACCCCTGTTTGCTGATGAGAAACTGAGGCTGGAGGAGTTACGTGACTTGCCCCATGTCCTATCGTTCTCAGGGCTACAGCCAGGAGCCACTGCAGCCTTCACTGATGGCTTCTGCACATCACCCCACCACCTTTCCCTACTCACCTTTGTTCCTTAGCTGTGGCCTAATAAAAGCTGACCTGCTTCCCCTCTTGCTACTCACAGTGCAGGGTCCACCCACAGCCTGAATGACTTGCAGTGAATTACTGGCAGTCTTTCAGAAACTCCTCCTGGTTCTGAGGAATGGAATCCAAGCACAACTGCAGCCTGGCCCCAGCCCACCAGCTGCCCCTGGGTGAACCCCGTCCACTCTGGACAACCCCATCTCAACAATTTGTCCTGCACCTCTACCCCTAGCCCCCTGCCCTTCATCCTCCCGGCGCGGTCAGCCCAGGAGCTGGTGTGGTGTTTAGGAGCTTGGATCCTGACATCATAGAGAAAGGCTTTGGTTCGTGCCTTTTTATAGCTATGTGACTTTGATTGACACTTGCCTCCTGATCTATAAAACAGACACTATCAGTACCTTCCTCAAAATGCAAAGCAGCAGGAATGGTCCCTGGTTTATTCCTGCCATAGGGCTGTGAGTGATGGCGGCCACTGCTGGGCAGCTCCAAGCAGCTCTGTTCTGAGTCTTACAATCTTTCCATCGGTGTTCACACGAGAGAGCATTTCAGTCATTTCTACTGCACTGCTTGCAAATATGGGTTTCTAGGACAGATCTCTGGATCCTTTTCGACCTTTGGAATCATGTGGATGGGCTGTGATTTCAGAGGTCTTGCTATCTATCTCTCTTCCTCCCGCAGGCAGAATGCATCAAAACCGGCGTGGGGACACACACCTGCGTGTGCCAGCCGGGGTGGACAGGAGACGGCAGAGAGTGTGTGGAGATTAACAACTGCCTGCTGCCGGCCGCAGGTGGCTGCCACCACAATGCTACCTGTTTGTATGTCGGCCCTGGGCAGGTAGGTCAGACGTGTTGGAAAGCAAAAGGAAAACAGGAATACAACCCTGTCTTTCTTTCCATTCCCTGGCCACGGAAGCACTGTGGCTAAGAGTTGCTGTGGGTTTTTTTTTTTTCTCTATCATTTGTAGCAGTGAGAATGTTCTCATCATGGACCTGTGACCCAGGTTAAGTATTTTCCCATCTTATAGAAAAGGCAATCAAGGCACTGAGAGGCTAAGTGATTTGCTTACATCACATAGAAAATAAATCATGTTGTGAGATTTGAACCCAGAGCATCTGGCTCCAGAGCCTCCCTCTCGATCACCACTCCAAACTTACACTTTATATGTCTGTGTGTTGGGGCCTCTCAAGGACTCACAGCAAGAAAGGGAATATGTTTGGAAGTCAACCCAAGGAAATCCTTACAGATGGCAGAAACGTGGTACACAGGATCAGAAGCAAGGATTAGAGAAAATGGGACTGCTTAGCCAAGAATGTGGTATGACACCACCCTAGCCCACCTCTCACTCCTGAAAACTGATGGGACCACCCATGGGTGCTTCAGTTTGATGTCTATTTATATACAGCTGGGGTCTCTGTCTCTCTCTTTTTAAAATATACTTTTAGTAGTGTACTGTAACTGTGTATCATATTGATACATAGTATGATAGACAGGTACCCACACACACCACAGGTGCATTTCCCTCTGGATCCCGCCCCTCCCTCCCCTCCCCATTCACAATATTAAAATCAGTATCCACAGCTTCACAAATGCACAAGGACTATTTGAACTGTCTCCTGCATCAGGTCTCCTGTTTCCCCTCCCACCTCCTACCTTCACTGGACCACAGCGGTGCTTGTCAGGGATTGACAGCTGGCGGTGGGGCAGGCCTGGGTATCTTTGGTTCCCAAAATAATTAAAAGAATTACCACATGGTCCAACAATTTCACTTCTGGATATACTCCCCACAGAATTGAAAGCAGGGACTCAGACAGATATTTTACTTTATTATATTTTATTTTATTTATTTTTTTATATTGGAGATTGAACCCAGGGGCATTCTACCTCCAAGCTATATCCCCAGCCCCATTTTTTATATATATTCTTCATTTTGAATCAGGGACTCGCTAAGTTGCAGAAGGCCTCACTAAGTAGCTGAGGCTGGCCACAAACCTGTGATTCTCCTGCCTCAACCTCCCAAGTACTGGGATTACAAGCGTGTGCCACCACGCCTGGCTCAAAAAGATATTTTGAATACATCCATGTTCATAACAGCATTAGTCAGAATAATCATAAAGGTAGAAGTAACTCCAGTATCTACTGATGGGTGAAGGGATGAGCCACGGTGCAGATGAATTGTTTGACCTCCTTAGGAAGAAAGCGTTGTCGGCCTGTGCTACAGGATGGGTGGCTTGAAGACTCTATAACAAGTAAAATAAGCCAGCCACCAAAGGACAAATATTATGGGAATACTCTTACATGAGGCCCATAGAGCAGTCAGGTTCATAAAGACAGAACATGGACAGTGGTTGCCAGGGAAGAAGGGGAATATTTAATGGGAAAAGAGTTGGAAGATGAAGAAAGTTCTAGAGATGGATGGTACTGATGGTTTTACAAGAAGGTACTGCAAACTTAAAAACATTAAGTTGATAACTTTTTCATATATATTTAACTATGGTTTTATAAAAAAGAAAAAATGAAAATCCATTTAAAACCAATTTAAAAGGAAAAGGGGCCATTTGGGCTCGCACAACGTGTACATGTAGCTACAGCGTGATTCAGAGCTCAGCAAGCAGGGTGCGGGACTGACATCTTGGCCAGGCTTCTGCTCCGGTCCTGCAGGAGGTCTGGCCTCCCACAGCTTGAGACTTACACCATGGAAACACACTCAGGCGGAATGGAGAATGTGTTTGGGTACAAAGGCTCCAGGATCTGTCCTCTTTCAATGGCTCAACTGAGTGCGCTCACAGCCAGCCTCCTTTCCTGAAGCCCCCACCGGCCCTGAGCTCACACACAAATCGAGCACGGTGGCCAGGCATGTGGAGCACAGCTACAAGCTCAGGCAGAAGTCCTGTGCTCCCACACTGGGCTGGAGGACACAAAAGAAACATTCTATTATGTAGAGTAAGCAAGGGGGGAGGGTATCCCCAAAGCTAACACGGGGTGCCACCTCCAGAAGGAAAGAGAACAGATGATGGGCAGCCAAAATAAAACAAGTGTTCACATATACATGCATTCATTCACTCCTTCATTCATTCACGCCCACCACTTCTCAGGTGCGTCGTCTGGGCTCTGTGGTACGGATAGAAGTTCGCCAGGACCAGGGCCGACCCTGCAGAAGCATGGTCTTTTGTAAGACAAACAAAGTGGCAGACAGAAAATTCCTGCAAAGTTCCATGGTCTGATTGTCCCATGGCGTCTGGGGCTGCTCTCCTATTTATCCTTCTAATTCCTCTGACAGCAGAGGCTGTTCGTGAGTCTGGAGTAAATGAGCTTTCAAATGTGGCCCCCAGAGTCCCCGCGATGAAAGGGCTCACTGCAGCCAGCTGCCTCGCCGAGCATTTAGTAAATGATTGCATTACTGTGAGGCTCACTTGACTTGCCCAACTGCACTTGGAAAAAGAAGAAAAGAAAATGCCTTGGCGTCTGTATTTGTTTTCCAGGGCAGCCCGTAGCAAAGCCCCACACACTGGGCGGCAGAGACCTGCAAAGTGCATTGTGTCATGGTTCTGGGGGGGTAGAGGTTTAGGGATTAGGGCTCAGCAGGGCCGTTTCTTCTCAGGGCAGCGGGAGAGAATCTGTCCCCTACCTCTCTGCCAGCTTCGGTGGTTTGCTAACGGGCTTCAGTGTCCCTTGGCTTGCAGATGAGTCACCCTGACCTTTCCCTTCTGGTCGACAGGGCGTTCTCTGTGTGCATGTCTGTGTCCAAATTGTGCCCTTTTATAAGGACACTGGTCCTATTGGATCCAGGGTTCTCTTTCTCTGGTATGATCTCATCCTAACTAATTACACAATGACAGCCCTGTTTTCAAATGAGATCACACTCTTAGGTACTAGGGACCAGAACTTTGACATATGATTCGCAGGTGGAAAAAAAAACCTATTCCCTTCTCTGCTGTATCTTGCTATCTGCAGACAAAAGTGAAAATCGTCTTGATTTGGGAGTGGATGGAGCATAGGGAAAGTCCTTTTATGTAAGAAACAGAATAGATCGTGTCTAGAATAGCCCTGAGTTACCAGTTGACCTGCAAAATTTTAGACACATCAACTGATAATAACCCAGTTAGCTTCTTTAAATTTTGATATATATGCCAATGCCTTTTTCATGTGATTTTGTTGGTACAGTATAGTCTCACAGCATAATGTAAATCATATTGACAATGACATACATGCACACAGCACTTGGTGGGCTCCTGCCCTCCCCATTTTCCCCCTTTCCTGACACGGAGTCCTGAGATTGACGTTGGTATATTCACATACGTACACACAGTCGATGGCAGTATTTCCATTAACGGACCTCAGTATTTCTCCTTCCCTTCGACCACCTCCCTGGCTCCACCAAAGTTTCTCATCCATTGTCTGGAGTCCCTCTGGTATCCCAATTGAATTTTGCTTTAAAAAGACAAGCCTCGTTAGCCCAATATGCCAAGAGGTTGTCAGGGCTGGGCGCATGGAGGTGCTGCCCCATACCAGGAGGAGGAGGTTAGACACCCTTGTCCAAAACAGCTGGCTCTACCATGCACAGCTGTACACACATGCATCTGAATTTTATATAATTGCACATAAGATATATACGTTCAGCCTGTAAAACACACATACCAGATAATGCTTATGCTATTACAGATAAAATTCATAAATATAAGAATTCATATTCACTGGGCATGGTGGTACACGCCTGTAATCCCTGTACTTGGGAGGCTGAGACAGCAAAATCGCAGGTTTGAGGACCCCTCAGCAACTAATTGAGGAGTCTGTCTCAGAATAAAATTTTAAAAAGGCATGGAGGGTGTAGCTCAGAGATAAAATGCCTTTGGGTTCAACCTCCAATACCAAAAAAAAAAAAGTTCTATTCACTTTTTTCTACGACGTAACGGGCTATCTTGTATCACCTCTGGGGTGTGTTTATCTACTTGTGAAACTAGTCCCTCATAGCCTGCAAAGCCCTTCTCCGCTCAGGCACGTGCACACCTTCCCACCTCCATTCACCCTTCTGACACTGATCTTCAGCTATGGCGCCCTCCCACCTCTCCTGTTCTCTCAAGGGCCATCCATGTCCGTTTCCCAGCAGATCTTTCCCAGCCCATCCGCCTCCTCTGAACAGTAGCAGTACCATCGCACAGCACCCCAAGAGCCAGCGAACCCACGGAATTTACAATAGCTCTCTTTTTCCAGGGTTCATTCCTAAAATAAGAAGGGCTAGACTCTTCTTATTGACTTCTTCTGTACTTATACTTTTCCTCCAGGTTTATTGTTACTTCCATAATAGCTCACAATCCTGGGCTTTTTTAATCCATTGAAGAAATAACTTCTGTTTAAATTATATTTTAAATTTCAAGATATAGCCAGGCATGGTGGTGCACGATTGTAATCCCCGCGCTTGGGTGGCAGAGACAGGAGGATCGTGCAGGTTCGAAGCCAGCCTCGCTGGCTTAATAGACCCTGTTTCCAAATAAAAGACATAAAATAGGTCTGGGAGTGTAGCTCAGAGGTAGAAGGGCTTCCAGGAACCTCAGTACCACAAATAAATAAATAAATAAATAAATAAATAAATAAATAAATAAATAAATAAATTTCAAGATATTAAATAACAATGAAAAATTTTGAAAAAAATTTTTGGCAGGTTTTGGGGTGGAACCCAGGGGCATTTGACCTCCGAGCTACAACCCCTGCCCTATTTTTATTCTTTATTTTGAGACAGGGTCTCACTGAGTTGCAAAGGGCCTCACTAAGTAGCTGAGGCTGTCTGCGAACCACGATCCTCCGGTCTCAGCCTCCTGAATGCTGGGATTACAAGCCTGTGCCACCATGCCCGGTGGAAAAAATTTTTAAATGAGGGAAAAAATCAAAATCATTCACAGCGCCTCCACAATTTCCATTTGCATGCATTTGCATTTGCTTCTCCTGGTTTTCTTTTTTTATAATGCAAAGCTTTTGAATATCCTTTCATTGCTGCAATCCCAGTTTTATTGTTTCTTTGACTTTACTTTACACACTTATTTCCCCCCTTTTTTGTGGTACTGAGGATGGAACCCAGGGACATTATACCTCTGAGCTACACCCCCAGCCCTATTTTTTATTCTTTATTTTGAAAGGTCTCACTGAGTTGCAGAGGCCCTCAGTAAGTAGCTGAGGCTGTCCGCAAACCGCGCTCCTCCTGTCTCAACCTCCCAAATGCTGGGATTACAAACGTGGACCACCACGCCTGGCTTATTTCCCCATTTGGTCACACGGCCCATCCTCATCATCATATGGCATTTAATACCCACATGATTAGGGCCACTGCATTAGCACAAAGTGCCTAGACTATGGGACAAATGCTACCTACATACCGCCTCAGCAGCTCCCGGTATGAACTGAACCATCAGGGAGGAAGTGGCATGCTTTAGCTGCACTCAGGTGCCATCCATCTGTGGATCCAGGTGCCCGTGGGTTGTCTACATAGGAGTGGTGCCTTAGTCAAACTCACCTACTCAGGTCTGGCCTCTTGCATAAACCTCCACTAAGTGAATAGCCCATGGCTTGCTTAACCTTTCTTAAATATCAAGACAAACTTTTCCAAGGTGATGGCCTTGAGGATCTAACTTCTCTCGGAGACTATCCCCACAGGCCCTTCTGGAGTCAAGCATTCAAAGACAAAGTACCATGGAGCTACCAGACTGGAAAATCTAATGTAGACTGTAGACAGATTAACAACTCTGAAACTGAATCATAACAAGCAAGAAATATGATCACTACTCCTTAGAAGGGCCAAACAACTATGACTTCCATCAATAATTTTTTTCAGTGCCAGTGTGAGGCCAAAGCTTGGAAAACACTTGCTTTTACTAAGGAAGTTCTTACTATGCTCTTGTCATTATAGAACGAATGTGAATGCAAGAAAGGATTTCGAGGGAATGGGATCGACTGTGAGCCAATAATTTCATGCCTGGAACAAACAGGGAAATGTCATCCCCTGGTGAGTTTTCTGGGCTATTTTTTATTGCTAAACACACAAATGAAAAATGGAAGGAAGGATGGAAGGAAGGGTAGAAGGAAGGAAGGAAGGAAAAGTTATGTCTCAAAAGAGCCTAGTTATAAGCAAAACTCTCTTGGCCTCAAAGGAGGCCCTAAGCAGAATGCAAGCAGTTACTGTAATTTTCACTCCACTCCAAAGCTTGGAAGAGTCAGCAGAGGGTTGCCAGATAAAATACAGGACACCTGGTTTAACTTGAATTTCAGATACACACAGAATAAGTTTTCAACAAAAATATGCCCAAATTATTACATGATACAAGCTTATACCAAAATTTGTCCTTCATTCATCTGAAATTCAAATTTAACTGTGTATTCCATATTTTTTATATTCTTTCTTTTTTTTGTGGTACTGGAGCTTGAACAGGAAAATTCTACCTTTGAGCTATATCCCCTAGCCCTGTTGTTGTTATTATTATTATTATTATTATTATTACTATTATTATTATTAATTATTTTGGTGGTACTGAGGTTCCTGAAAGCCCTTCTACCTCCGGGCTATACTCCCAGACCTATTTTATATTTTTGAAAACGGGTCTCTTAAGCCAGCACGGCTGGCTTTGAACCTGCATGATCCTCCTGTATCCGCCTCCCAAGCGTGGGGATTACAAGCGTGCACCACCACGCCCGGCTATTATTTTTTTTTTAAACAAGGCCTCGCTAAGTTTCTGAGGCTGACTACAAACCTGCAATCCTCCTGTCTCAGCCTCCCAATTACTGGGATTATATGCGTGTGCCACCATGCCTAGCTGTATTTTTCATTTGCTAAACCTGGGAGGGATGAAAATATAGATTAGATTTTCAGTGTGATTTAATAAAAGCTGCCCCAGACATGCAGGCAGGAGCCTTTTGCTGCAATGCTGAACGGTCCGTGGGTCCCTTCCACCACCTTTCAGCCCCCAATGTTCAGATCTCACCATAGATAGAGCCTGTGGTCCCGCAGAAGTGGCACAGGCCTAACGCCTAAGTTAGGAAAGCAAGCCATTTCCTTGGTCTTGGTTTCATCAGGCAACCTGTCAGCTTGCTTCTTCTGGCATCTGGAGCTGCGTCTGTCAAGAGGGGTATGAAGGGGATGGACTCCTGTGCTATGGAAACGCAGCCATGGTAAGGCATCTGCACGAAACCCAAGGACAGAATGAGAAAGACCAAACCCACAGGGTACATAACCTTTCAGCCAAAATGCCTTAAACATACATATGCTTTGCTCCAGGAGACTTTATATGATGCAAGCTGTTTCTTATGGATGCCGCACATGCTCTGTGAATCACTCATTTATCACCAGCTGCAGGGAGCTAACTTTTATTTGGCCCCTTCTGTATGCCAAGAAATCTCATGACTCTTCTTTCTGGCCAAGTCATCTCTTTCCCAAACTTCCTAAATGAGCAATTAACTGTCCTCTCCTGGCCATTGTGTCTAGGATGGATGCCTCCCATGGGCACCTTAAGACAAATCCTAGAGTTAGTTTATTTATTTATTTATTTATTTATTTATTTATTTATTTTTGTGGTACTGGGGTTCCTGGAAACCCTTCTACCTCCGTGCTACACTCCCAGACCTATTTTTTTATATTTTTATTTGGAAACAGGGTCTCTTAAGCCAGCGCACCTGGCTTCGAACCTACATGATCCTCCCGTCTCCGCCTCCCAACCTCCCAAGCGCAGGGATTACAAGCGTGTGCCACCATGCCCGGCACAGAAGTTTTTTTGTTTGTTTGTTTGTTTTTAACTCTCTCGCCCCTTCGGACATCACTGACTGTTACCAGCACTATTGATCTGTCAAGTCTACACCTCCCCCTCCCAAAAAACCCCACAAGTTCTAGAATAGTTCTAGAAGAGCTAAGACCACCTTCCCCCTTGCATATCTTGTATCCTTCCTTCCTCCCATCCCAGTGCCCACTGTGGGGAATCCATGTGTATGCTCATTAGTTAATAAATTCCACAGTGAGTGGATTGAAGATGAGTGGCTAAAACTGACAAAAACTCACTGCATGCCAGCCTCTAGCCTACACACCTTAAACACATTACCTCCTCTGTTTCACACCAACCCTATGAGGTGGCACTTTTTTGTGACTGCTTTATAGATGAGAAAAACTGAGATCCTTTTCATGACTTACCTATAGGACCTGGCTGACCCAGAGGAAGATGCAAGTGGTTTGACTCCATGCTCTCAGAGACTCTTCAACATAAGCTCTGATTGGGAGTTATCTGCTGAGTTCTTAAATACTCCCTGGGGTCTGGGTGGCCATGTTCTTATAACCTAAATTCGGGTTTGGGACAACTTGAGGTTCTGACTTTATTTGGAGTTTCTGGAATTAATTCTTTACCTCAATAGAGAGGATAATAAGCCACCTAAGTGTGAAAGAAATGATTAGCTCTGGCAACACAGGAATACGACTAGCTGCGGTGTGCAGGAAGCCGGCCCAGCCTTGGGAGGCCAAGTGCAGCCGCCCAGACGCGCACTTGATTGTACCTCTCATGGTTCCTTCTCTGTTCTCTCTCCTCTCTCCCTCCCGTCCATGCACAAAATGAATAAGGAATTGTCATTTCTCTCCGAAGCAGCTGTATTTAACCAGTGGATAAAAGTGAGTACCTTTGTTGAACTTTAGGATTGGCGACCTCGGTAATTTTAGAAAGTTGGACTATACATGATAGGAAGTTGAAAGCACAGCTGATAAGGAGGGAGGGGGTTGTCCTGAGCAGTGGTTCTCAACCCTGGCCACACTTTAGAATCACAAGGAACATAGTTTGCACCTGCTATTGCCTTATGCCCTCAACCCCAGAGGCTCTGATTTCATCAGCCAGAGGTGTGCCCCGTGTATTAGTATGGTTTTAATTTTGTCGTTGTTTTGTGTTGAGTTTGTTTTGTTTCATTTGTTTTGGTTTTGGTTTTGTTTTATTTTTTGTTTTGTTTTGGTACTGGGGATTGAACCCAGGGGCATTCTAGTTCCAAGTTACACCCTCCCCCAGCCCTTTTTATTTTTTATGTTGAAATAGGATCTTGCCAAGTTGGTGAGGGTCTCACAAAGTTGCTGAGGCTAGCCTCAAGCCTGTGATCCTCCTGTCTCAGCTTCCAAGGTACTGGAGCACAGGGATGTGCCACAGCGCCTGGCACATTGGTGTATTTTTAAAAGTTCCTCAGATGATGCTCACGCAGGCAGAGCTGAGAACTGCTCTGTGATAGGTTGAGGTGGTCAGAATTTTAACCAATTCAAATATATGTGAATAGCCTCATTCATCACACAGGTCTTTTTCTTTTAAGTTAATGTAGTTTGTGGTGTCACTCAGCATGTTATATCTGGTTTTAGAGCTGGAGCTGGAATATTTCATACACACTTATTTCATTGAGCTTTCCCCTCAACATGCCAGAAAAGATTACTCTTCACCCCTGGAAAGCATTAAAAAAAATCCGGTCCCCACCCTACCCAGTCCCCTTTGACTGAGTGGACCTATCTGTCTGATTTGGCCCACTGTGGTGAAAAATGGATGACCCCCTTTAAATAGGCCCAAATAGATCCCACTGGTCAGCACCCACTCCTGGACAGCTCCCTGTCCCTCGGGGCCTTTCTGAATCCACCTCCACCTGCAGGCAAGAGAAGGAACTGCAAGACCTCTAGGTGCCTAGTGTGTCCACCCAGACCCCTTAGCACGGTCTCACCCCACATGCACATGTTTGTGCGGTAGTGCTGGACCCCACTCTTACCAGCTCACAAGAGCTGATTGTGCACATTTTCCCCCAACTCCATTTTCTTTTTCTTTTTTCTTTTCCGTGTGTGTGTGTGTGTGTGTGTGTGTGTGTGTGTGTTACTGAGGATTGAACCTAGGAGCATTCTATCCAAGCTATACCATTTATTTATTTATTTATTTATTTATTTATTTATTTATTTATTTACTTTTCAGTACTTGGGATGGAACCCAGGGGCATTCTACCTCTGAGCTACACCCTCAGCCCTGTTTTTTATTCTTTATTTTGAAACAGGGTCTCACTGAGTTGCAAAGGGCCTCACTAAGTAGCTGAAGCTGTCCGCAAACTGCGATCCTCCTGTCTCAGCCTCCCAAATGCTGGGATTACAAGTGTGTACCACCACACCCGGATTATTTTTTATTTTGAAACAGGGTCTTTCTCAGTTGCTGAGAATCTCACTAAATTGCTATAGCTGTCCTCAAACCTAAAATCCTCCTGACTCAGCCTCACAAGTACTTGGATTACAGGCTTGCACCACTATGCCTGGCTCCCAGCTCTACTTTCAAAGCTGCCAAGCTGATAGCTTGAGATAGGCCCTAAGGGGGAGAATTTATACCCAAGAAATCAGCAAATGTTACAACCCAGGCTTAGTGCCCCTCCCATCCCCAACCAAGATCCAGTTCTTGAGCATAACCATGCCACTACCCAGAACTGGCTCTCTAGACAAGATTAAAATGTAGGTAAAGTTTATCAGGTAGGTAAAGTCCATAAAGCCTCCAGGCCTCCCAGACTAAAACTATTCCTGCAATTTCCCCATCATTTATACTTGAAAGATATCCAAGAATCCTCATGTTCTTTACACATACACATGACACAAATACTTCTTCATTTAGGCTAGGTATAAAATCCTTATAATGATTCAGAGTGCAGTCTGAGCAGAAAAATATGGGTTTTGACAAGACTCACACATTTACATTTTTAAAAAAGAGTCTTATCAAAGCATCTGAGGCAGCCCATGGTCAGGTGGATCTGGGAACGGAGACCCCATGACCACCCCAGCATACCTAGAATTACATCACACAGGAAATTGTCTCCCCTGCCAAGCACATAAGTGAGTCCCATTGGTCCCCAACGTGAGTCGGGTCCCTTTCTGTTCTTCCCGTGACTCAGAACGCTTCTCTACAATCCATGCTGTCCACCGCCTCCAACTTCACAGTCCTGGTGCCTTCCCAGCAAGCTATTGCGAACATGGACCAAGAGGAGAAAAACTTCTGGCTATCACAGGGCAATATTCCAGCCCTAATAAAGTAGGTTGTAGTTATCTTATTTTCCATGACGTCTGACTGGTATCTGAGTGAATATCCTTTAACAGTTCAAGGGAAGCCACGTGGCCCTTCAAATCCATGCATCTGAGCACGCCCTGGCTTCCTTCCCTGGGAGAGTAAGTTAGCCGCTACTGTTCTGAGTACTTTCAACTGCTTTACACAAGATGTTCAGTGATCCCTTCCAACACCACCCTAAGAAATAGGGGTTAGAATTATTCTTGTTTTACAGGTGTGGAAACTGAGGCACTGAACAGTTAAGTGACTGACCTATGCCAAGCCTGGCAACTACAGCATGGATTTGAATTTTGAAAATGGCAACCTGGCACCAGACCTTATTCTCCCAACCCCTTGACGCTATTGCCTCGCGCAGCACTGTCTAAACACAGCCCTCTGGATCTCTTGCTTTAGATACCACATGTTGCTTGACACATACAGAGTGGCAGATCTGCAGACCCTGTCGTCCTCTGACACGCTGGCCACATCTTTGCAGGGCAATTTCCTTCACCTGGAGAAGGCAGATGGGGTAAGCAGGCTCTCCGGTTAGTCTGTTTAGTTGAAGCGTAGCACCTTTGTTTATATTGTGCTCTGAAATTTTCTGCGATACGGAAATTTCCAAATATATGTAAAAGTAGAATAGAGCTCCCATGTGGCTTCACCCGGTCGCATCGATTATCAACACAAATTGATACACACACGTACATTAGGCTATAGCAGTGATCCTATAAGATGTGCCCTTTTTTTTTTTTTTTTGGTGGCACTGGGGTTCCTGGAAGCCCTTCTATCTCCAGGCTACACTCCCAGACCTATTTTTACATTTTTATTTGGAAACAGGGTCTCCTACGCCAGCACGCGCGGCTGGCTTCGAACCTGCGCGATCCTCCTGTCTCTGCCTCCCAAGCGCGGGGATTACAAGCGTGCGCCACCACGCCCGGCTAAGATGTGCCCTTTACCCACTGCTTGGCCATAGGCTCCCCCTGGCAGATACAGACTGATCCAGAAAGGTGAAGGACGTACAATTCTATGACTTTTATGTTTAAGGAGGAACTGGTTACTAGTACCCTACAAATGGAGTCACTGCAGACAACTAACATGTTATACAACACTGGAATCCATCAACACATAGATATTGGGCACCTGCCATGTGCAGGCCTGGATCTGGGTGCTGGTGGTAAGGCGGTGTCCAAGGGAAAGCCCAGCCCCAGAGAAGCTCCCCATCTGGCACCCCTAGAGTGTGTTCAGGACTCAGATTCCAAATTCCACAAGGAAGTCTGGTTGCCTAGCTGTGTGTGACAGTGTTTTAAAGCTCCTTTTATAAATCACACAAGAGAAGAATGAGGGGTCTGCCAGAGCGTGAGAACTGCTACCAATGGATGACGGGCCACTCAAGACTAGCTGAGAATCCCTGCTGCCAAACAGCCCCACCTCCCTGCTCAGCAGTGTGAGCCCTGCAGAAAGGACCTACTTAGCTGTACCTAAATATATGCAGCTCACTGGACAATTCCGTTTATCCGGCAGAGAAGACTGACGCGCGGCACCATGGATATTTGTGTACATCTTATTCTGATAGTGCCAATGACATTTGTATAGTTTTATGAGGTATTTTTTAATATTTGAGAAAGACTAAAGGATCCAGAGATATAGCTAGATAAAAGAACAAGATCTGCTGCACTTTTGTGTGTGTGTGTGTGGTACTGAGGATGGAACCCAGGGGACTTCTACCTCCAAGCTACACTCCCAGACCTATTTTTTGTATTTTATTTGGAAACAGGGTCTCACTAAGTTCCTGAGAGCCACTAAGTAGCTGAGGCTGGCTTTGAACCTGCGCCATCCTCCTGTCTCAGCCTCCCAAGCGCAGGGATTACAAGCGTGCACCACCACACCCGGCTCTGCTGTGCTTTTATGCAGAAGGGTGTTTATAGTTAACAATATTGTAGAATATAAATCAAATAGCTACAAGAGAGGATTTTTAATGTTCTCATCACAAAGAAATGACAAAGACTGAGATGATGGATAACCCAAGTATCCTGAATTGATCATTGCACGTGTCCATGCATTGAAATAGCACACCAGCCGGGCGTGGTAGCGCATGCTGTAATCCCAGCATTTGGGAGTCTGAGACAGGAGGATCACGATTCGTGGACAGTCTCATCTACTACTTAGTGAGGCCTTTTGCAATTCAGTAAGACCTTGTTTTAAAATAAAGAATAAAAAATAGAGTTGGGGGTGTAGCTCAGAGGTAGAATGCCCCTGAGTTCTATATCCAGTACCACACCAAAAAAAAAGAAAGAAATAGCACACCATATGCCATAAATAAATATAATTACCTATCAACTAAAAGATAAATTTAAAAATTGTATATATTTAGCATGTACAATGTGATGTTTCATCTGTATATATAAAGTGAAGCCATTTCTACAGTCATGATAAGCCACTGGTGTTTTATTTATTTACTTATTTTTGTGGTACTGGAGATTGAACCCAGGGGCACTCTAACTCTGAGCTATATCCCAAGACCTTTTTTAATTTTTTAGTTTGAAACAGGGTTTCACTAAGTTGCAGAAGCCCTCACTAAGTTCTGAGGCTGGCTGAGAACCTGTGATCCTCCTATCTCAGCCTCCCAAGTACTGGAATGACAAGCACACGCCACCACACCCAGCTGCCACTGGTGTTTTAAACCATCAGTCCTCTTAGCAAACATAACTAAACACCTACCCTGAGCTGAAATATCCCAGGCTCTATAAATTCAACAATGATTTAGTCAAGACCCCTGCACTAGAGGAGCTAACCATCAAAGGCACATTTTTCATGAACGCATTCCTAAATATCAGATATCAGTGTCTCCCTTTAGCCAAGGAAGATGTGCTCAGTGGCCATGAATGTCTTGTGTGGCCTCTGTTTATGTAACTTGGAAGCTGCTTGGACTAGACAAGTCTCCTTCTCCACCCAATGTGCCCAGGAGGAATTTCAAATGAGGGGTCCTGGTGGGGAGAAGAGGAAAGGAAACCAGAGAGAGGACATTTCTTTGGTTGCTGGCTAGCCACTTGGAAGGTTAGGTTTACTTAGCCCCATTCCTCACATAATAATTCTTAAAAAACTACTTGGAGTCTGATCAGAAAGTCAGTTCTTGTCTGGATCAGTTCTCTGGGGCCACTATAACAAAGTAACAGACTGGGGGCTTCAACAACAGAATTTTTTCTCTCTCTCATGGTTCAGAAAGCTGCAGTCCAAGGTCAAGGTGCTGGCAGTCAGTTCTTTCTGAGGCTGAGGGAAGGAGCTCTCCAGGCCTGAGTGCTGGGATCATAGGTGTTGTGTTATTGAACACATGCCTTCTCTCTGTATGGCTGTTTCTGTGCCAATTCTCTCTAATTATAAGGACATCAGTCTTGGATTAGGGCCCACCCTAAGGACCTCATTTGAACTTGAGCACCTCTATAGAGATCCTATTTCCAAATAAGTCAGTCTGGGGTTCTGAGGGTTAGGACAATAACATATTAATTGTAGGAATGGGGGGACACAATTCATAATAAGATCTGTAATGTTTCTCTCCTCCTCCTCTTCCTCCTCCTCCTCCTCCTCCTCCTCCTCCTCTTCCTCCTCCCCCTCCTTCTCTTCCTCTTCCCCCTCCTTCTCTTCCTCCTCCCTTCCTTCTCTTCCTCCTTCTCTTCCTCCTCCCTTCCTTCTCTTCCTCCTTCTCTTCTTCCTCCTCCTCCTCCTTCTTTTCCTCCTCTTTCTCCTCCTCCTCCTTCTTCTCTTTCTTTTCTTTTCTCTTTTCTTTTTCTCTCTCCTACCTTTTTTTCTTCCAGTGGTACTAGAGAGTGAACTCAGGGGTGCTCTACCTCTGAGCTACCCCTCAGCCCATTTTATTTTGAAACAGAGTGCCTCTAAGTAATTATACTTTGGCCTTGAGCCTATGAACCTCCTGTCTCAGCCTCCCAAGTACTGAGAATATAGGAGTGGGCCACCATGCCTGGCTTCTGCAGTGTTCTTCAGATGCCAGGTTCACTTAATGAGTCTTGTCTAGCATTTTTAGTGAAATAGATAAGGATAGAATTAATAATCAGGATACCTCCCACATACTAAAGGAAAGTACTAATTCATTTCGTGTGTGTGTGTGGT
Organism: Muscardinus avellanarius; assembly: GCF_963383645.1. Classification (NCBI taxonomy): domain Eukaryota; kingdom Metazoa; phylum Chordata; class Mammalia; order Rodentia; family Gliridae; genus Muscardinus; species Muscardinus avellanarius. The sequence goes on along the minus strand of NC_137797.1, from coordinate 19,475,068 downwards.
GTCTAATGAGTCACAATTTAAAAGTATTTCTTACTGTGGGTCACATCCCAAAAGCATCAAGGTCACTGCTGATCAAAAAGTGGAAACCCCAATGATGATTTGTACTTTCTACTACCCATTGTAGTGATAGGTTGCTGAGAAACCAAAGAAGATACCCAGAGCTGGGATGTAAGACATAAGGTTTGTCGAGAAATGCTTATGGGGAAGATCCAGTAGTAAGAGGCTAGGCAGGAGCATCGCCAGCAAGTCCAGTGGTGATGGCCTGGACCGTGCACCTCCGTTTCCCACAGTGCCTCCTGGGCCTTACCAGAAAACAGCACCTCCATGAAGCTTTGTCCAGCGGCAGTTGCCTGGACGGGCTCCAGTGAGCATAGAGAGCTCACCGGTGGGCAGGGTGGGTCACAGGAGCAGCAGCAGCTCAGCCGCCCTTGCCCCATTGCATGACCAGTATCCCAGGAAACTGGGCATACATGCAAGAAAGCCGCTTTGTACAGGTAACACCTCCCTTCCCTAGTTCCCAGCACACCCCAGAGAAAGCCAGGCTCCTTCGAAATGATATTTATGTGTACAGCCCAGCCCATACTTGCCCCTTAGCTGGGCGAGGTTGTGGGGAAGGGAGGGGCACTGCAGAGGCGTGGTGTTTTACCACCCTCCTTTTCTCCAACCATCGCACAGAATTCAGTCCTTGGAATTATTCTATTAAAAACTCATCCGCCCACTGCGGTTTGCATTTGCAGAATATCACAATCGAAGGAGCATCCATCGTCGACAGTGACAACGCAGCCACGAACGGGGTGATACACATCATCAGCAAGGTAGAGGTCCCTCCAGGAGGCTCGTCTCCCCCGGGCCTGTCCTCCTTCACGGTACTGTTAGGGGAAATTAAGAAATGTTTGGCCTTCATATGAAAGTAACCTGTATTTTGCTCCATTGCCTTTTTTATTTTTATTTAATTTGGGTACCGGGAATCAAACCCAAGGACCTCTAAGATATACTTCCAGCCTTTTTAATTTGTATTTTTAAACAGAGTCTAAATTGCTGGGGGAGGAGTCTCACTGAGTTGCTGAAGCTGGCCTCAAACCTGTGACCCTCCTGTCTCAGCCTCCCAATTACTGGGATTGGGTGCACCACCATATTCAGATTTTTTTTTCTTTAGTTTAAAGATATTTAGAGACTCTCTTATTTCAGCTACCATATTACTCAGCCTGTATTCTGCAATGGGCCATCTGTCAAGCCTGGCCTCACAAGTTATCTCTCCTGTCTATAGAAAAATTGTATATGGCACATGAGCCAGGCATGGTGGCACAGGCTTACATCCCAGTAGTAGGGAAGCTGAGACAGGGGTACCACAGGCTCAAGGACAGTTTCAGCAAGATTGTGAAACTCTCAGCAACCTAGTGAGACCTTGTTAAGCCGGGCGTGGTGGCGCATGTTTGTAATTCAGCATTCGGGAGGCTGAGACCAGAGGATCGTGGTTCGCAGACAGCCTCAGCTACTTAGTGAGGCCCTCTGCAACTCAATGAGACCCGGTTTCAAAATAAAGAATGAAAAATAGGGCAGGGGGTATAGCTCGGAGGTCGAATGCCCCTGGGTTCCATCCCCAGACCCACAAATAAATAAATTAATTAATTAATAATAAAGGGCCGGGGTGTCGCTCAATTATAGAATGCCCTTTGGTTCAATTCCCAGCAACACACACACACACACACACACACACACACACACACACACACACGGCACACCAGCACCCTGGCACACCAGCACCCTGGCACGGGGAAGAGTATAATTAAGAATGAGGAAGGAGGCAAGGAGCTACATGTCTCTCTACTCACTCCACTCTCTGAATTACGGCACCCTAAAAAGAAACGGTGTGGAGGCCCTAACAGGAAAAAAATCAAAACAGGTAGAAAAAAGATTGTGAGGTTTTCATTTTCTTCCAAATCCCAAATCAATGGTATTCAAAGGTACGAAATATACAAAAAAAGAAGAAGAATGGAAAATGGGGTCACGAGTCACCCTATAATTTTCAGTTACTATATTAGGATCTTCATTATAGATGAAAGTTAGAACTTACGTAGATTGGGAATGTTCAAAAGGTGGGCGATGGGGGAAAGCAATTCACTGATTGCATTTTCATTAAAATTGTTCTCAGACAGCACTTATATGCACACTCTTTAGTTTTCAAGTCACAGAAAAGGTCAGCTATTTCTATTTGTGAGAGTCCTGGGTCCCATATTTTGCAAAGACAGTGCAGTCCTCCTGTATTAAAAACACGTTTTTTTAAGGAAGCGATTCATCACTTGCGATCAACTAGGACTTTCTATGATACAAACAATACTTATGTATTTTTCTTTACCAATCCTGGCTTTTCAAAAGTACTAAAATACCTTTTAAAGGACACAAAATTATCTCCTCTCACTCCTTATATTTTTTGATGGACACAGCGGTAGAATAAGACCTCAAACCACCTCCTACAGCAAGCTAACTGCCATGGGGTGTGGTTCAAGTCCTACCCCCTCTGTGGACCTTTCCAGACCTACACAGCCTGTGTCACCGAGGATGGATGGCACAGTGCCATGATGGTAAATTGGAAAGTCGTCAAGATGGTAAACTGTAAAGTCATACAGAGTCTTAGCCAGCTGCGTGACCTTCCTGAGCCTCCTTCTAGCTCGATACCCGCTGCCTAGTGAACCCACAATAAATATTGGTTTTATCTCCTTCTTCCTTCGAAATCCGATGCGATTTCTTTATATAAAACTCATACATAACTATCAATTTTCTTGCACTGACAACTGCTTCTTGGGATGTCAGTTCTGAACCCTTTAAAGGTAGCATGTTCCAAGGGCCAGTGTCCCTCATCTGTACGAGCCCCTCTCATCCTGTGTACAATAATAATTGGAATTTTTTAAGGCCCACATGGAGCAAGGGGCTGTACCAAGTATCATGCACTATATTTTTACAACATTCCTAAGACAAGTAGGGGCCATGTTGTCCTCGCTCCACAAATGAGACAACTGAGCATCCCCGGGGCTAGGTAGTTGGCTGGGGGAAGAAGTTATCTGAACACAAGAGACTCGGAAGTGGTAAGGACCGAGTCAAGCCCCTGCGGAGCGTCTGGGCTGCCCTGCTCCCTCTACAGCTCCTTCTCTACCTGCCCGGGCATCACAGCCACCTGCCGTGTGCAGCTGTGCAGATGGCACGTTGCTTGAAGGGCCTGGCCCCAGGTGCCATGGAGCAGAACTCCATCCCATGGCTCTTTCTGTGGTTTGCATCCATTTGGGGTTCTGGAGAAAGCGGTAACTTTTTTTTTTTTTTTTTTTTTTTTTTTTTTTTTTTTTTTTTGGTGGCACTGGGGTTCCTGGAAGCCCTTCTACCTCTGGGCTACACTCCCAGACCTGTTTTTGTATTTTTATTTAGAAACAGGGTCTCTTAAACCAGCGAGGCTGGCTCCGAACCAGCGCGATCCTCCTGTCTCCGCCTCCCAAGCGCGGGGATTACAAGCGTGCGCCACCACGGTAACTTTTAATAATGTTGCAGTGGCCTTTATAATTGATATTGTTGGCTGTCATTAGATTATACATATTAAACTTCAGAGGATATATCATCTCTCTCACTCTTCATTTCTCCGTTGTGATGCAAAAATCAGCCTTAGACAGCATGTAAACAAATGTGCATGCCTGTGTCTCAATAAAACTTTATTTTCAACTATGGCAGCACACTAGTGTGGGCCGCCTCCAGGAATATGCTCCGCTTCTTGCCTGCAGGATACAGGCCTCAGTCAAATTTGTATATCCACTCCTGGCCCAAGGAAGGGCTCAATAGATGTTGGTTGAAGACTGACTGGATTAATTTGGGTTAATTAATTAACCCCAAATGTCCCACTATTGGGTTCTTCCATCTGAGATGGTTCTTGGTAGAATGAAAAGATGGAAATAATTGTCTTGGCCAGAAGGTTAGCCCTGCCAGGAGGCTTACAGGCTCAAATGTCCACGTGCACCAGATGAATGACATAATGAGCCATGTGGAAGGCACTACGGAGCAGTGGGGACTGTAACAAAAGCAGCTGCGGCTGCTGCCCTCTGCACCTGTGTGCTGCTGCACCGATGCTTTTAGAAGTCAGAAATCTAAGTTCTTAAGTAAAAATCTTCTATTTTCATTGCATTGTAAGAGACAAACAACAAAACAGTTTTATAAGGCAGATTCAGTCTACCGGGTTGCAGTACACATAAGATTTTCAGGACCCACAACAATAAACAAAAGAACCAAAAGGGAAGGGTGTTAGCTACAGCCTGCTGCATTTCAGTTAGATTCGCAAGGTCTGCCCAAACAGGGTAGATTAATAAAACTCTAACGGTTTCCTAGGGAGAGCTATGAAGTATTGCGTGCAAGATGAAATTGCTCTAACTGGAGAGGGAATTCATTTAAAGGCAAGACATCAAACTGAACTAATAACATCCCGAGTTCCTCCCAGCCTCGTCACTGCATCCTAGAATAATTTTAGACTATAAGCGATCAAGACATTTTCAGTGTCAATTCCTTCGGACTAAAGAAGTGAACAGGACTTCTGGATGTATCAGTGAGCATCAGATGCTGCTGAAACATTCTGAACAGATTTTGGGGGGCTTCCTTTCACAGGTGCTGCTCCCCCAAAGAGGTGTCACTGGCTCACTACCAAACCTGCTCACCCGGCTGAACCAGATGCCTGACTATTCCATCTTCCGGGGCTACATCATTGCAAGTACCATGTCCTCTGCATGACCACCTCGCTCAGCTCACCTGGGGACAAGGATCACTCACCTGCTCGTGTCTCCTTCCTTTGCAGCAATATAATCTAGCGGATGCAATCGAGGCCGCTGATGCCTATACCGTGTTTGCTCCCAGCAACGAGGCCATTGAGAATTATGCCAGGGAGAAGCAGCTCACCACTCTAGTAGGTATCAGGAACAATAGCCAGGAAAGGGATTTTCCAGGAGTTCAAATGCTCAGCATCTTCATTTTATTGACCATGTGCCATTTCACAGTTTCATCAAAGCCTGCTTATCTGTATCCATGTACTTAATTTAGATGCATGCACAGACTCTCCTGTGCACAAGCCTGCCCCAGGACAGAGCATGCTCTCGGGCAGAGCTCTGGACTCACACTCTGGAGCCCATGCACACAAACAGGCGACAGGCGTCCCAGAAACCTGGAAGAATCCTCCTGGTCATCTCTGCTCAGCCCTCCTGGCCTCTGCCACGTCTAGCAGCTGAGATAGCAGCAGGGACCTAGAGGGGGGATCACTTCTTTCTTCCTGCTCTTCTTTCTCTCTCTCCATCTTTCCTGACTCCTAAAAGCTGTGGATAAACAGTCAAGCTTTTTAGCCGGGCGTGGTGGTGCACACTTTTAATCCCAGCGCTTGGGAAGCTGAGACAGGAGGATCACACAGGTTGCAAGCAAGCCTCAGCTACTTAGTGAGGCTCTCAGCAACTTAGTGAGACCCTGTTTACAAATAAAGTATAAAATAGGTCTAGGAGTATAGCCTGGGGGTAGAAAGCCTCTGGGTTCCACCCAAAGTACCACACAAAAAAAGTCAAGCTTTGCCAAAGGATTTTGTGAGTTAATTAAAAAGTTTCCATCATGGTGCATGGTGTTCTCTGACTTAAAACCCTCTGGATGAGTCCAGTTTCTTGCAGGACTAAGTCCAAACTACTTCTTTGGTATTTAACACCTCCATCCACTGACAACACTTTCTCTTGTATTCAGTGGTGGCCCCAGAATTTTCACACTGGTGGAGCCCGGGCTGCTTCGCCCTCAGCCCTACGCAAGAGGACACGTTTGTAACTGGATTCACACAGACAAGCATGCTATTTTCACGTGCATTGTTACAGAGTGGCTGAGACAAAGATGCTATAAGATGGGGCTGGTACTTAAAGTCCCACAGGTACTTAAAGTCCAACCAGAGTGAGGATCACATAGAACCTAAAGATGCAGGGTCTATGAGACCAAAGATGCAGTCGGTGCCCTAGTTCATTTCTACCTACACACACACACGCACACACAAACACACACACACACACACACACACACACACACACACAGCCCCCTTACCAGGAAGGCTCCCTCACTCCTCGTTACCTCCGGAATCCCTCTAACCCATCCTTCCTGTTCACTCCCACAGATGCCCCCTCCCCCATGTTTCCCCTTCAGCACTTATCATAATAGGCCCCCAGGATGATGAATGGTCTTCCAAGGTGATGGGCCTTAGCTCTCCCACCAGATTATAACCTCTGCGACAGCAGGGGTGGTGTGAAACTTCTGTAACAGGCCTGGTGAACGAGTGGGACTCCTGGGATGGAATAAGAAACCACCTTTACCTTGTCCAGCCCTATTCATTCGTACCTGCTCAGTGGAACAGTCTTTTCCTGCCTGGAGATAAAACTTCAGGTCATTCATAGCCTTTCTGCCTCGTCTAAAAGTTCTTTAAGTCATAAAAACACTCTTATTTAAATTAAATCATTGTGATAATAATAGTCAGCCTTCTATGGTTTGGATCTGGTGAGTCCCCAAGGGTTCACGTGCTGGACGTTTGGTCCTCAGTGTGGCAATGCTGGGAGGTGGCGGGACCTGTAAGAGGCGGGGCTTACTGAAGGTAGGTCATCAAGGACATGCCATCAGAAGGGATTGGTACCGGCCTCGTGGTGTGAAGGGGTTATTCTCCCAAGACCAGCCCCTGCCTGGTCATGGGCTTCCTGTCTCTCCATGGGGTCACTCTTCCACATGCTCTCACCATTTCCATACCAATAACCATGAGGTCCTCGCCAGAGCTCAAATATATGGGGCCACCTGATCTTGGACTCTCAGCCTCCAGAGCTGTGAGCTAAGTAAGCCCTTTTCTCTATTAACCACCCAGACTCAAATATTTTGTCATAGCCACAGAAAATGAACTAATACACAACCCCTTGTAATAATCACCATTTTTTTATTGGACTTAAAATGCTCTTCCCCCTCAGCCCCCACACCACAGTGTGGCGAAGGGCAGGCAGGGCGGTAGAGAAAAGGCTGCTCCTGGAATCAGTCAAGGTTCATCAGGAGACACAAACCAGACCAGTTACTTGAATAGAGAGAACCTGATAGGATGAATTATTTATTGAATATAAAGCCATGGAAGTATGTCTAAAAGGTTAAAAAAAAAAAGAGGAAAGAAAAGGGGAAAAAAGACCCTCAGAGTCCAGAGCCCATTCTCAGCTTTCCCTGTGTGCCCTGCTGCTCAGCTATCTTGGATAAGACCCAAGATGCCAGCTCGTGCAGACGTGGTCCCACGTGCGGCCCCAGGAGACACCCGCTCTTCTCTCAAGCCAACTCTGCGAGTGCAGGTCTGTCTCCAAGCAATGACAACTCCCCTGACCCTGCTACGGAGCAGTTCACCAGCAGCCCCTGGCTTAGGAGACCACCCGGGCCTGAGTCAGACCCCAGTCCAACATGCCTCGCCATGTTTAGGAGGCGCAGGTCAAACTCTGAAATGCCCCAGTGTACACATGACCCCAGAGGTGAAAGGCAAGCAGGGATAGAGGCTCTCTTCAAGGCACTTTTGCCCAAAGACACCACCTTTAAAATCCAACCTTAACTTTCTTAGCCTCCATCATCTGGGTTTTAGCGTCCCCTAATTGGTTCTTGACCATTTTCTTTAAAAATTTCCAAGTTCCCTAAGGTGATCACAACCCACCTCATTATTTGATGCTTTGCATCTTGATGACTTGGTCAAAACTTCCACTTTGACCAGCTGTGGCTCATCTTTGCGACCCCCACACTGCGGGCACAGGAGCACAGCCCGTAAGTGACAGTCTGACCAGTTGACTGACTTTCACTTCTGTGTGCGGTGCAGGAGGAGGATGTGCTCCGGTACCACGTGGTCCTGGAGGAGAAGCTGCTGAAGAATGATCTGCGCAACGGCATGCACCGGGAGACCATGCTGGGTTTCTCCTACCTCCTCGGCTTCTTTTTCCGCGACAACCAGGTACAATCCTGTTTGGTTTTTTATGTTTGTTTTGTTTTTTTTTGTTTTTTTTTTTTTTTATGTGTGTGTGGTACTGAAGGTAGAACCCAGGGGCTTTCTACCTCTGGACTATACTCCCATAACTATTTTATATTTTATTTGGAAACAATCTCACTAAGTTGCTGAGAGCCTCACTAAGTAGCTGAGGCTGGCTTCAAACTTGTGCGATCCTGTCTCAGCCTCCCAAGTGCGGGGATTACAAGCGTGCGCCACCACACCCAGCCGATCCTGTTTTTTAAAACCCAGGAGCAGATGTCTTCACTCCTGCCCATCCTGGTTGCCTCCATATTGAAATAATTTCACCAGTGCTTCCTGAACCTTAACACAAAACAGTTGTCTGTGTTTGACCAGAAACTTAATGACTAATCCAGATTAAGTTACCAGTCACTTACCCAGTGGTCAGCCTTCAGATAACCAATGTAGCCTTACCAATCGTGGTATTTGCATACCCAGCACCTCTAGCACTGGTACAGAAGACCCAAAAGACAGTCCCAAGTGGTCTCCCAGATGGAATGGAACCTGGGAGCTCAGCTTATTCCACAAGATATGTCATTGGCTCTAGGACATAAGGTGTCCAGGACCCAGCTACTGAATGGATCGGCATCATCACATTATATAATGGTAGAGACGGGGGTCCTAAACAGGGTGTGGTGGCGTACACCTATAATCCCAGTTGTTGGGAGGCTGAGACAGGAGGATTGCAGTTCTCGGTCTCTCTCAGCTACTTAGTGAGACCCTCCGCAACTTACTGAGACCTTGTTTCAAAATAAAGAATTAAAAATAGGGCTGAGAGTATAGATTGGGGGTAAAATGCCCCCGGGTCCCATCCCCTGTAACACACACACACACAACATCTTCAGTGGTATCCTCATTGAATCATAAGTAGATTTTTTTTGGGGGGTGGTACTGGGGTTCCTGGAAGCCCTTCTACCTCCAGGCTACACTCCCAGACCTATTTTTACATTTTTATTTGGAAACAGGGTCTCCTAAGGCAGCGCACCCGGCTAGCTTCGAACCTGCGCGATCCTCCTGGCTCTGCCTCCCAAGCACGGGAACTACAAGCGTGCGCCACCACGCCCGGCATCATCATAAGTAGATTTTTAAGTAAAATCTTTAATCTGCTTGGTGATAAAAAAAAGTCTTTTCCATTCTTTGTTATTTGGAGAATAATCTCTAACTTCACATATTTTCTCTCCTACAAACACTTATATCTGTTGTTTAATAACTTTGAGGAGGATCTTTGAAATACATGTTCTTATTTTTCCAGGATTGGCAGTTCTATTGTTGATAGAGAGCTTTCGTCTCTGTACTTGGTTTTAATCTGTCATCTTTTCTTTCATCACATAGAAATAAATGTTCCAGCAGTCAGTCAAATCAATTTCAATGTCATAATGTTCATTTTCCATTTTTCCAGAAATTCTTTGATCTAGAGCAAAAATTATTCATATAATAGAGGCTTGAGTTTTATTGGTAGTCATTTACTTTTACTTATTACAATGCATGTGTAGGAAAAAATTCTTTCTAAATGAGTAGGCATGTTTAAACAAAATTGTAATGCAACCTATAATTTTCTGGGTATATTTCATGATGAAAAAGATTCAGGCTTTTTTTAATGCCAAATTAAACAGTATTACAATATCAAATGTTCTGCTATTTGAGTGTCTAAAAATAGCTCGGCATCTTATAATTCTAGAAACTTGTGCTATAATGACCATTTGAGACTAAATAAGGATTCCTGGTGGTTTTCCAAATATACATGGACCTCAGCTTGGAGCTTAGCAATGATTTAGCCAATGTTGAAACAGAAATGTGTTTGCCTGCAAGTAAACCATTAGAAACATAACAGACCTTAACATTCAGTGGAAATTCAGACGTAAGCACTTAGTTGGGATGTTTTAATATTACAGAGAAGATATTCTTTGATGTATTTATTTTATGAATTTTAAACCAGTGCTGAATACTAACTGTATTTCTGTTTAGTATAATAAAGTTTTTTTTTCCCTTTCCCAACCTCAGCTCTGCAATACCAACACACACACACACACACACACACACACACACACACACGCCACATACATCACCCAGGATTTTTTTGTTTGTGTGTTTTTGTTGTTTTCGTTTTATGGTTTGGTTTTTACATTTTGTTTGTTTTGGTTTTGTTTGGGGTGGTGGTGGTGGTGGTGGTGGTGGGGATTAAATGTAGAGATATTCTACTTCCGAGCTATACCCTCAGCCCCATTTTATTTTTTATTTGGAAACAGAGTCTTGCTAAGTTCCTGAGGCAATTCAAACCTGTGATCCTCCTGTCTCAGCTATAGGCTCCAACCCCATCTTCCCCATCTCCTTTAAAATCACTACAATAAAGTGCCGTTTAACTCTCTTGTTCATAGCTCTACGTAAATGAGGCTCCAATAAACTACACCAATGTTGCCACTGACAAGGGAGTGATCCATGGCTTGGGGAAAGTTCTGGAAATTCAGAGGAATAGATGTGATAATAACGACACCACTGTTGTTCAAGTAAGTTATTTCCAGGGCCAATGATACAACTAATGGGTGAGGACTTACTCCTTGTGATGTTCTTTTTTAAGCTTAGGAATTCCCTATGACAGGATCTCAGTTTAGTCCAAAACCTACTCAGTGAGCCAAGGAGCACACCGGACTGGAGTTCTACGGGAAAAATAAGGCACCACCCCATCTTTGATGTGCTCGTCATCTAGTGCAATGGGCTGCATCTTGAGCACTTGAGAGCCTGGGCCATTGTGTTCAGCAGGATTCTGAAGCCCGGACTCGCCTCAAAAGGAAAATGTGCTGTGTCTAACACAGACAGAGGGAGGAGCCTGTGGTGCACCTGTGGAAGGCCGTGGCTAAGCCTGCTCTACTAGAAAAGATGCTATTTCCACAATGGATGATTTCGGGGTGTTACGGGATGCAAGATTTTCAGTCCAGGCCATGGAGCAGTGTGGGAGCCCTTGGGAGCAGTGGTGACTGCTGGTGTTTCTTAGGCACTTATGTGTCAGGCACTGCTCTAAATGTTTTAATGTATTAACCTATCTCTTCAACACCCTACCAAGTAGGTATTATTACTATCCTCATTTTATAGATAGGAACATGAGTCACAGGGAGGTCGATAATGCACCCAGGCTCACACCTTAGCAAAGAGCAGAGAAGAGACTCAAATCCAAGCAGTCTATCCAGAACCACAACTCTGGACGGCCAAGCTAGACTGTCAAATAGATGCCAAGTGAAGACCGAGACACATTGGTCTCCTGCTATCTATTTTAAGGGAAGGTTTCGCTCTTTGTGTGTATTTTCTGTGCAGCATCTCCATGGCGCACCCTTCAGCGGGAACACTGCTCCCAAGGTTAGGCTCATCGTTAGTCTCTGAATCGGGCCCAATTCACTGAATGTTGAGTTTCAGTCAATGAAGGCTGCAGTTAAAGGATTTCAGACTTACACAAGTTGAGACCTTCACACTTCAAAAGGTTATTGTAGGGGGAAGAAAGTGATACCCAAACATGCCAGTCCTGAAGTCACTGGTGTGTTTGTTTCATAAAACATTAAATGGTTGACCAGATGATCTTCCTGGATTTTTCTACTCTCTATTTAAGATTTCATCTTCCCTGGTTTTTCATTTTTCAGTTGAAAGCTCTAGAAAATATTTACAGCTTCATGCTACACATAAATTAATAACCCTGAAACTTCCCCCTTTGCCTCTGTTTTACAAAGGGAAAGTGCGGGAAGTGTGCCCAGGAACCAGCCTGCCCACTTGGAACAAAACCACTGGTAAGTGTTCTGTCTGCTTTCACAAAACAGCCTCCAGGTCCTAGGAAATCCAAATTGGAAAATGAATCTCAAGCACTCCTCCTCTTCCTGCCCTCAGTCCTCGACTTACTTATAACTCAATTCTACCTTGTTACACCGTATACCTCTTTGTAAAGTCTTAAATGCATTTTGGAGGGATCGAGGTAAGATTTAATTAAACACCAAATGAAAATGAGTTCATAAGTCAACAACGCAGGAAAGAATTTATATTTTCTAAATCTCTCAGCGTAGCCAATGGAGGACAAAAGAATTCTTATGAGAGAAGACAGACTGCACATCCAAAGCCCAATGCAGCACACCTACCTGGTTCCTTTTTATAGTTTAAGTTACAACTAACCTTATCAGAAAAATAGATTCAGACATGGGAGAGGTAGATACAATTTTGGATTAATTGCCCATATATGTGTCTTATAGCTATTTTCTGTAAAAGCTACTTCTGTTAACAACCGTTACAAAGGATAAATACTTCTGCGTGTTCCACAGAGTGATGATAACTTATGATAATAATAATAAATGTTCATTCTTTCGTTTGAGTTTGTTTTGTTGTTTTGTTTTTGTTATTTTCTTTTGTCCTAGGTATTGAATCCAGGGGCATTCTGCCTCTAAGCTACACCCCTACACCTATTTTATTTTTTATTTTGAAACAGCATTTCTCTTAAGTTGCTGAGGGCCTCACTAAATTGCTGAAGCTACCCTTGAACCTGCAATCCCTTCTATCTCAGCCTCCCAAGTACTGGAATTACAGGCATGCACCACCACAACCACAGAGTTTTAAATTAATCTAGCACATGGTAAATTTTTGTAAGCAAAAACAATCATTTCTTGGACCAAGGGGAAATACAAGTCAACAAGCAAATAGAAATCTGTTTAGACCAATGAATGCATGGACTAGAAGGGCATTTTTGACCTGGTTAAAAATGGTTCTCCTGAGCTTAGGCCTCTAAAGAATCATTCTTTTTACAGAGCATTACGATAAAGTATACTTTGGATTTCTCCCCCTGGCATTCTGCAGCCAGCATCGTGATCTTGTGTCTCCTCGTTTATGGAGCAACACTCAGAGGCCACAACTCTCCCTTTCCAGAATGTTCTTGGCAGAGCCAGCAGCGCACCATGCACCTTTAGACGCTGAAAAACATTTTCTCCTAACAAAAAGCTGATGGAATCGTTACTTTTTCATAGGGGAATGAGACAAGAAAATGTATCTACATCCTGTATTTCATGGGAAAGCACCATGTGCTCATTGGGTGCCAGCCCAAGTGTGTGAAGACTGTCATTGTGAGTGTGATGCTTTGATCGTCCTTCTAATTGCTTTGGCAACGTGGGGAAATCCCATCGTGGGTGAGACTTTTCGAGATGCTTTTGCGTGGATTCATTCCACCTCCTCGTCACTGGGCTGCAGCGCAGTAGCAGATGTAGCAATAAAACTCAGATCCATTGGCCCCGTAAATCAGAAAATGAATAGAATCTGCAGCATTCAATTATGTGTGACGAAGAAATGGAGGGTCCAGGAGGGGAAGGGGACCCCTCTGTTCTCCCATGAGCCTATGTGTGAGCGAAAGAGACGGGGGAAGCAGTCCTTCCCTAAGGGAAGACAGGTGTACCCGCTCATTTAGAAAACCTGACCCCAAACTAAGGACCCCTGGGTGTCACTTAAAACTCACCAACCTGCTCTTTCCCCAGAGGACTAGACCCAGCCTCTGCATATCTTAGCAGAGTCAGGATAGTTTGACCATTAAACTGCAGAGCTTGGGGCTGGAGGAGGCTTTGTAAAAATGAAGATGGTCCCAAAACAGACATCCTACAGGTTTCCCCTGAAATATCAAAGATTTTCTCCTAAAACGCCAACAGCCTCCTCTGCAGAGGCCTCCTCTCCTTCCATAAGAGGTGAAATGACCTTCACAGAGGCGGGGCCCACATTGGAGATGGTGGAGGCCACTAGTCCTGCCTCCATCCAGCCCCAAGGAGACTTTCTTCAGTCTGTGCCTCTGCCCCTCCTTTCTCGTGGCTCTTAATCGCCTTCTCTCACCTGCCTCCTCTCTCCTCTCCCCGTCTTCCTAGTGCCCTAGAGCTTGCTGCGCCTCACCTGGTCCTCAGGGCTCTGCTTCCATCCCGTGCAAGCCCTGGGGTCAAGGAAACAGGCACATAGGGCCGAGCCCCAAACCAGAGGACTGAACCGCATGTCCAGCCACAACCTTCTCTTTCAGACCAGAGGGTGCTGTGCCGGCTTCTTTGGTCCCCAGTGCCAGGCCTGCCCTGGCAAAGCCCAGGACGTCTGCTTCGGGAATGGGATCTGTTTGGATGGGCTAAACGGCACGGGCGTGTGCGAATGTGGACAGGGCTTCAGCGGGACGGCCTGCGAGACCTGCACCGAGGGCAAGTACGGCGTCCACTGTGATCAAGGTGTGCACCCATCACACCCCAGCCAGCCAGGGCCACCCAAATCAACCTGCAAAAGAGGAGCCATCCCTCCTGGGCCCCTCGCCTTCCCAGGCAGGATGGAATCCCACCGGCTCTTGTTATGAATTTGAAAACCAACTGGGCAGTATCATCCGCATAGGACAGTGTTTCTAAAGAGTTTTAGCCACTGGCCTGTACCTACCAATCTTCCCCCAATCTGTCCATGTATGTTCCCAACCCAACCCCGTATCTCTATCTACCTATCTACCTATCTACACAAGTCATCATGGTTCAACTTTCAGGATGAATATTACTCAATAGTGTGACAAGCAGATTTGTCCACATTATCTCATTTAATCCACCCAGGAACCTTACACCTTTGGGGATGGCTGGGCCCACTTTGCAGACGAGGATATTAGAGGTAGAATGAGTCCTGCCCTGCTTGCAGTTGATGAGAAGCAGAGCTGAGGCAAGAAAGGCACACCTTTAGGCCGGGCGTGATGAGCGCATGTTTGCTTATAATCCCAACATTTGGGAGGCTGAGACTGGAGGATCGTGGTTCGCGGACAGCCTCAGCTACTTAGTGAGGCCCTCTGCAACTCAGTGAGACCCTGTTTCAAAATAAAGAAGAAAAAAATAGGGCAGGGGATGTAGCTTGGAGGTCAAATGCCCCCGGGTTCCATCCCCAGACCCGCAAAAAAAAAAAAAGAAAAAAGAAAGGCACACCTTTGTTTGACTCCAAAGCCTGGCTCTTAAATTGAGCCGTCCTTTTGGAAAAGATCACCCTTTTGTTTTGCCATTTGCAAGCCATAGGCTTTGTTTTTATAAAAATAGAGACCAAATTTGAGCCAAGTCGTGTGCATTTTTGTTCCCTGACTTCCTTGGGCCCAAGGACACGCATCTGTGAGAGGGGAAGAGAAGCTTCCTGTTCCATGATGAGAAAACAAATCATTGTTCTCCCTGGTACTAAAAACCATAAACTTAACTATCCCTGTCTTCTCCTTAGCTGGTGTAAGCCAAGCAAAATTAATACATCATTGAGTTCCTTCAGTTGGGCCATATAATCTATCATTGAAATGAGATTGTTGATTTATTTTTTTATATATTCTTTGGGGAAATTTTGCATGCTTGCATTTGTGCAAGAGTGGGTGATCTTCATGAGGTCCAGCCTAGCCCCAAAGTGAATTCCTTTTAAAGGGAAGAATCCCTGGTTTTCATCAAGTTCTCAAAGTGGGTTCTTGGCCATACTGTGAAACAAAGGAATTAAGATTTCTAGCTGGGCGTGGTGGCGCGGGCTTGTAATCCCTGCGCTTGGGAGGCTGAGACAGGAGGATCACGCAGGTTCGAAACCAGCCTCAGCTACTTAGTGAGGCTCTCAGCAACTTAGTGAGGCCCTGTTTCCAAATAAAGTATAAAATAGATCTGGGAGTATAGCCCGGAGGTGGAAAGCCTCTGGGTTCCATCCCCAGTTCCACAAAAAAAAAAAAAAAAAAAAAAAAAAAAAAAGATTTCTACATTGCTGATGGCAATCTGGTATCAAATGGGCTTCTTTGAAGTCCACTCTTAGGAAACAAAGATGGTTCCACGCCAAGGAGCCCTGCATAACTCTGAATCCCTGGGTAACCTTGGCTGAGGACTTTCACACTGCTGGGTCACAGACCCACAGTGCTACGCAGCCCTTTCAAAACTGTGGTGTGAGCTGGCTCACCATTAACCTGCATCCCTGTCTACTGTGCCCCGGCCCTTCCTGGCACTCTAGTCCCCCACAGAAGACATGATTCCCTAGAACTAGGCTGGAGAACAAACTGAGCGACGATACACGCATATTAAAGCTGAGTCAGAGTGTGATCATCTGCAGGCATTTTTCCCCTTAGCCTGCCCTTGTGTCCACGGGAGATGCAACCAAGGACCCTCCGGTGACGGCTCCTGCGACTGTGACGTTGGCTGGCGAGGCGTGAAATGTGACAGTGGTAAGAACGAGCCCTTCATAGGGATGAGCTTTTCCTGCCCCCGCTTCTCAGCAGTTACATGGTTTTCTTTCTAAAATAGAAATGAGACACCTTTACTGCTTCTTGTGGCAATAAACATAATTCCTTCTTGCAGCAAAAAGCTTGTAAAATAAAAAAGCAGAAAAAAATAAAAATTACTCATATTCCATAGACAGGAAAAAAAGATTACATCTAGCCTTTCTCTAGATAAACTTCTATCTAGGAGACCATATGTTACCAATTTCACTTTGCAATAGATAATGGTGCCAAAGACAATTCTCAAGGAACTGGTTCTTTTTTTCAGCAATCACAAAAGACAGCTGCAATGGGACCTGCCACACCAGTGCCAAGTAGGTGCCCTCTGGCCCACTTTGGGGACAATGCAAAGGGTTCTTCCCCAATAGCTGGTAGCCCAGGCCCCATCCTCTGGGGAGGACTTTTCTGTCACCAGGTCTGGTAACAGGAAAACTTGAAGTGTAAAACTGAAACTATCTCTGAATAGGCCCCTGTCAACTCGCCGGGTCTGCCTTTCCAATCTTGGGGACAGAAATGTCAGTTGTTAAGGCCGGGCGTGGTGGCGCACGCTTGTAATCCCCGCGCTTGGGAGGCGGAGACAGGAGGATCGCGCTGGTTCGAAGCCAGCCTTGCTGGCTTAAGAGACTCTGTTTCCACATAAAAATGTTAAAAAATAGGTCTGGGAGTGTAGCCCGTGGGAGTATATCCCGGAGGCAGAAGGGCTTCCAGGAACCCCAGTATCACCAAAAAAAAGGAAGAAATGTCAGTTGTTACCCCCCAGTGCAAGCCACCGGGACTCTCCCGGGGAGGCCCAGGAACCCAGAGGCCCTCGGCATCAGTAGGCCTTGCTCCTGGGTCACAGCCAGGCCTTATTGGCTCCATCCTGCTCGGCACGATAGGGCCCCGGCTCCTGACTTCCAGAGAGCTTAATGAATCCAGTCAGAACCCAGGAGCTGGAGTTAGACCTCCGTTCAAAGTGAGCCTGTCACGTTCCCTGGCTGCATGACCTCAGTCATTTCTTCCCTCTGCGCCT
Source organism: Muscardinus avellanarius (assembly GCF_963383645.1). Taxonomy (NCBI): domain Eukaryota; kingdom Metazoa; phylum Chordata; class Mammalia; order Rodentia; family Gliridae; genus Muscardinus; species Muscardinus avellanarius. Next base: position 19,457,779 of record NC_137797.1, on the reverse strand, counting down.
CAGTTTCCTCCTCATAAATGGAAACGACGATAGTAATAATACTGACTTGCTAGGACTTGTCCAAGATGCATAGATGGCATGATATTAATGCACAAAGCCAGCTGCTAGCACATCAGTAGCTCTCTCAAGATCAGTAGCGCCCCTCCTTATTCCTGCGCTAACAGACTCCATATTTTGCCTGGTAAGTGGCTGTGGTTTCAGGTGTCCATGGTGGAGTCATGCCAGGAAAGGTCTCTCCTCAAAAGCCACAGGCAGAACCCCTGTGCCTAACGGAGGCGGGGCGGAACGCCCGGGAGGAGGGGTATTGTGAGCCATGCAGTGGGCTGCTGAGTATTCTTCTACAAACACCATTTACCTTTCCTCTTGCAGCTGCGTTCTCGATCCGGAAGGCACGGCCTCGTGCAAATGTGCGGCGGGATTCCAAGGCAATGGGACGGTCTGCACAGGCAAGCGAGGCGGGAGTGAAAAGATCTGCACTGCTGGGTGTGAACGGGCCTCCGCACCCGTGCCAGCAGTGGTGGTGAACAGCGGCGGCGTGTAACTGGGCAGCTGGCCCTGCGGGGGCAGGAAACCCACTGTTCACGGGTGGGGCGTGTCTGCTGGTTCTGGAAAATTGCGCCTATTTCAACATGCAATTCTACTGTGCTCCCAGGCTTGGGAGCACTAGAACCACCCTGGCAACTTTAAAAGTCACAAGTTAATTGGCCAAGGGCGGGGCTGGGTTAGCAGGACTATGGAATGGGCCAGAATAGGGTTTGAGCCTTGGATCCTCCTCCTACAGGCCCTGTGGCTTTGTGTGGGGCTTTTAACTACTCTGAGCCCTGTTAAATCATTTGTAAAGTAAACTTAAAACTACCTTCCATGCAGTGTAGTAAGGTTAGATGGCCTCTCTGTGCACGATGGCAGAGCAACTCAGATGTTAAAATCTCAGCCTCAGCTGGGCATTCGGGAGGCTGAGTCAGGAGGATCGAGGTTTGAAGACAGCCTCAGCTACTTAGTGAGGGCCTTTGCAACTCAGTGAGATGCTGTTTCAAAACAAAGAATAAAAAAAAATAGAGCTGAGGGTGTAGCTCGGAGGTAGAATGTCCTTGGGTTCCATCCCCAGTACCACAAAAAAAAAAAAAAAGAAAAAAATCTCAGCCTCCTCACTCTGTTCCTTGGGTTTTAATCTATGTATGTTCTTATTATCTATGCCACCTTGGGAAAGTAGCTTGGCTGTTCTTTGTACTGATTTTTTCATCTGCATATTGTGGTAATAAGAAAGGCTCCCTCGTTGAATTGCTGGATGGAACCCGGCTTAATATCTGTAAAGTACTAAGAAATGTGAGCATATTCTTATGGTGCCTAACACATATTTAGTGCTAGGAAAAAAAGAACATAAACTCTTAATTTTTTTTTTTCTTGAGCACCATGCCCTAGCAGGCTTTGGTCTATATTTTGGTAGAGCTGGACTCTGATCAGTCTGCTTTCTGACCGTCTTACCCTGGGGGTTTTCCCACAATGCCAGGTGCCCTGCCTGGTCACCAGATGTTTTCTGCCATAAGAAGTGGACAGTATGCTAATACAACAGCTGGGATGGGCAAATAACTGCAATGTTGTTCTTGCCCTCTGTTCGAGGGAATTAGCCATATTTAATCCAGTGCCTGCCGGAGTGGTTTTGAAGTATCTTCCATTTCTCAAGGACCAAAGTAAAATGGCTTTGATAGAGTTTCTGTCCTCTCCCTCCTCTCCTGCTCTATGTCATCTGTCCCTTCCATAGCCATCGACGCTTGTGAGGTCAGCAACGGAGGATGCTCTGCAAAGGCCATCTGTAAAAGAACCACCCCAGGAAGCCGGGTCTGCGTGTGCAAGGAGGGCTACACAGGCGATGGCATAGTGTGCCTCGGTAGGTGACCAGCCTCATTCACCCGGCAGAAATGGTGCCAGAGGAGGAGCCCCCGGCAATGCTTCCAATGTCTGGGCTTGCAGTGTTTAGACATAAGCTGCTGGGAGCATCACTCAGTTTGCACTGGGCGGAGAGCATAAAGGACTGGAAATAGGGACCACGGGGTATGGAGGGGTGTGATGTCCAAAGTCCACTTCAGAAGGAGAAATGCAGAGACTTTCCACTTTAAAATTTGAGTGGTAGCTGGGCATGGTGGCCCACACTTGTAATCCCAGCATTTGGGAGGCCGAGACAGGAGGACCACGATTTGCGGACAGCTTCAGCTACTCAGTGAGGCCCTTTGAAACTCAGTGAGACCCTGTTTCAAAATAAAGAATAAAAAAAAATAGGGCTGGGGTGGGGCTTGGAGGTAGAATGCTCCTGGCTTCCAACCCCAGTACTGCAAAAAATAAAATTAATTAAATAAAATTAGGGTGGTGGCCACATTTTTAAAGTTTCATTAGTCATTTTGCTATACAAGTACCATATTATTTAGATAGAAAAATTACAGGAGGCCATAGATGATAGGGGGAGGGAATTCTAGAGATAACTACTCTTAGGCTAGGGACGTGCAGGAAGCCCCGGGTTTGAGCTCTAGCACCAGAAATACATAGATAAATAGATAACTACTTTTGCTACTTTTATATCGCCCCATTTTACTGTGTACATATGTATTTTTAACAAGAAATAGTGTCTCATGATACACTGTGTACTAGGTTGACCAATATGACAAAATAACTTTCCTTGAAAATACCTATAATGCTTAACCATTATTTTAATTCCTACATGTACTCTATACCATAGTAAATCATCTAAATTTTAACTTTTTAATCTAGAAGTTAGAATTTATTTTAGCTTTTAATTTGGAAATTTAACTTTTTAGTTAGATGAATTTTAACTTTTTAGTTGGGAAAAAATCATGGAGATTTGCCATGATAGTACAAATAAGACCCACCTGCTCTTTGCTACAGTAATTTAACATCTTACCCCTTTTACCTGATCATTTGCTCCTTGTGTATATATGCTTATTTTCCTTAGCCACTGGAGAGCAATATGTATATATCATGTTCTGTCTATCCCTAAAAATCAAATGTGTATTTCCTATGGGCAGTCTCTTATGTAGCTGCAGCAGTTATCGACTTTAGTAATTTATTATTGATGTGATACTTTTGTCCAATGACATTAATATTCTGATTTTTTCAACTGTCCTAATAAATGTCCTTTCTGGCATTTTTTCCCCTCTAGTACAGGATCCAGTCTAGGCTTGGATGTTGCATTTAGTTATCATATCTTTAGTCCCCTTTTATCTGGGACAGTACCTCAGCCTTGCTTTGTCTCCAATGACATTGACATTTAGAAAGAAGACAGCCCACCACCCCACTTCTTTTTTTCTTGGTAGTAGGTCCTTTATTTGGGGGTTGTCTGAGGTCTCTCCATCAATAGATTAAGCTTGCCCGTTCCAGGCCCAAATGTCACACGCGTGATGACTTTATCTCAGGACATCACACCAGAGCCTTGAGGTTTCTATCTGCCCCTGTTTATAAAGTCAATTTTCACCATTCAAAGCACTGTCCAATTTCTCTACTATGTCTTTATTTGCTACTAAGCAATCAGCAGAGACACTTTTAATATCAATCAAGTATCTTGCTCCTCATCAAAATGTACCCTGAGTTTAGCATCTGTTGGTGACTTTTTTCTGAACCAATCTCTACTGTAATGGTTGTGGTTGTTTTCTCATTTCTAAGTCTCTTTATTCATAGACTCCAAGATTTTATTATTTCAAGTTCTTGGCTCCAAACACTTTTATTTATCCACAGAGAGGCAGATCTAAGCCTGCAGGCTGTGTTTCTGCTGAAATTAGCCCATCCCAGAGGAGCAGATGTTGAGAAACCGTATCTGGTACCTGCCTCCCTGGATTACATCTGCTTCCAAATCGTCAGAAAACTGAATCCCACTGTGGCACCTGCTGTCTTGTCAGTTAGCCATCCTAGCGAGTTCCTCAGGGTGCCTTCACTTGGAAACAGGGTGTTCCAGTTTGCACCCTCACTGCCATAATCCAAAGACCTGGCCACATAACTTAGAAAAAAGAAGATCTATTTCTTATGGCTTCAAGCTCAGTCCATGAGAGGCTGGGGACCACAGATCTCAAGGCATGGTGGCGGGAGGAGGAGAGAGGGAGAGTATGTGGGCTGTGCTCACATCATGGAGCCTGAAAGCAAGAGAGAGAGAGCAGGAGTAGGAACCAAATCTATCCCCAAGGCTGTGCTCCCAGGGACCCACCTCCGGCCACACCCTACCAGCCCACCAGGTACCACCCAGGTAAATCCATCACAGTGGACTTACCCACTGCTGAGATACACCCTTCAACACTCGATTATATCAACTCCAAACACCAGTCTCCAAGGGGCCAGTCTACATCTAACCACGACACAGGGCTTCATGCTCACGCCAGTGTTGGCTTTTGTTTCGAAGAAATCAACCCATGCCTGGAGAACCACGGTGGCTGTGACGAGAACGCAGAGTGCACACAGACGGGGCCCAACCAGGTGAGCTCGCCTCCTGGGGATTCCTGGTGGGAAAGAGGCTGAGAACAGACCTCGGCCATGCTACAGGCAAAAGTAGTGGAGGGGAAATGACGCAAGCTCTAGAGGCCACTCTTCAGAAATGAGGAGATATACTAGAAACAAAGAGCGCTAGGAGAAGAAGCTTCCCTAGTGTGGGAAGAAGTAGGCACCGCAGACACCATGTGATTCTAGAAACACCTAGAAGGTTCTCCAAAGTGACCCCTCTTTTTTTTTGGCTTTCACCTGTTTCTTTGATCGGAGGATCTGAAATATACGCATCGCAACAGAAGGTCATATTCCAGCCTCTCTGCCAATCACATGGTGCCGAACACTGGGAACTGTGTGGTGTCCTTTAGGGGAGCAGATTTGGGGAGATGGGGAAAATATGAGGATCCCACCATCAGAAGATGGTATCAAGAGCACAGAGGGGCAAGCTGGAGGCCCAGAAACCCATGTGTTGCCTCCCTTGGTCTCAGCCACCTACTCAACACACAAAGTGGCCACGCAGGAAAGCTCACCCATCTGAAATTGGATGCCAAAGTAAATTCTCCAGTCAAGGTCCCATGGATCTTGCTGAGCCATTCAGAGACCTCAGGGGCCAGGTCTCTCCATGGGTAGATCAAGCAAATGCCTAAAGTACCCCAAAATAAGAAGACAAATACTTATCTTGAAAAAATGTGTATGTGTGTGTGTCCTTTAGCGTGTGTCCTCAAGTGTTTGGTGTGTGTGTGTGTCCTCTTTAGTTAGAGGTAAACTCAGAATGATCAGTATTGAGCTTTCTTATACCTATTTTGGTGTTCAGTAGAATTTTTTATTTTAAGCTATACATAGAATGAGGGGAAATCTATATTCTTTCTGATGCTTAGGGCCTCCACAATGGTTCCTCCAGACCTAGAAGACAGTGAAGGGAGATTGAATAAGACCTAAACTGAGACGAGATAGCTGGTGGGCATCTCGGTAAAGGTCTGGGCTGGAGTTGAGGCTCAGAGTGAAGAGAGAAGTGGAAGAACAGGGAAAACCCCCAGGGATGAGCTGAAGTTGTAACAAGGGGACATCAGCCCAGGGCCTCTGCTGCTATGCACGAGGCTCTTATGTGAATTAGAAAAGCTGCCCCTGGAGGACACCTTAGAAACTCACAGCCAGTGGGCGGAGTTCCAGCCCAATGCAGAGCACATGTGACTTGGGGGCCCTGGACCCAAGCTTCCTGTAGACAGTGTCCCCTTCCTCAACTGGAAGACCCCGCCTGGCTTCCTCGGCCACCCAGTGGGTTTGGCTTCTTGCTTTTCCGGTACACCTGTGGGCTGAAAGCCTCCCCTTAGCACCTCCTAGCACTGGTGCCGTGGGGTTCACATGGATGGATAGGAGCAAGAAGTGGAGTGGGAACGGAAGAGAGCTTAACTTCTTCCTCAAGAGAGCTTTCCTTTTCACAGAGAAAAGGGAGGTGGGTACTGAAGGCAAGGGACCAAGAAAGGTAAGAAAGTTAAAACAAAGAAACAAAAAAGCTATCTTGGCTGAAAAGATAGGATGCACATGAGAGCCAGTACTCAAGAAAAGTATGCTAAATGAGCTAAGATATAAGATAACAATTATCCTTATGGAACAGATAGTGTCACTGGCACAGACAAGCCTTTCTAACATTACCACTGCATGATGGAATTCGATCCTGAGAGCCAGCACACTTGGCCAGTACAGACTCATCTAGAATGACCTGCTTTGTCTCTGCCCCTGGACAGGCCGTCTGCAACTGTTTGCCAAAGTACACTGGCGACGGGAAGACCTGCACACTCATCAATGTCTGCTTAACCGTGAGTACTCCTCCAGGGCGACTGCCCCAGAGCCTCAGTGTGAGGAGCCTCCCACCCGCCTTCTAGGGACTGCAAAGCCAGGGTGATCTCCCTTTGGAGACCTCAGAGCTGCTTCTGGACCACACAGCTCACTTCTCCCCTTGTGTTCCATTGTTATGTTGGAGGAAAGGAGAGAAAGGACAGCCTGTCACCCCTCTAGCCTGTCCCCTTGGCTGCAGGAGCCCCGGGTGATCCAAGGACACATAACTGGTCAGAAATTCACCTGAATGCATGCCCCAACGCCCGCAGATTATCTGTTTCCCAAAGGCAGGCCGAGCACTGTGATCGTCAGCTTCCTGTTACTATTACAGAACACCTGAGAAAAATAACAGCAGGAAAAAAAAACTTCTTTTGGCTCATGGTTGCAGAGGCTTCAGTTCACAGTCACTTGGCCCCACCAGCGTGGACTTGTGATGAGGCAGGATATCATGGCAGGGAGCTCATGGTGGAGCAAGACTTCTCAACTCGTGGTGGTGAGATGCAGAGAGAAGGGGAGGAAGAGGCCGGGGATGAGATATACCTTTCCAGGGCGCACCCTGGTGACCGCCTCTCCAGCCGGTCTCACCTCCTGCGGTTTCCACCGCCTCCCAATTGTCCATTCAATTATGAACCATCAATGGATTAATCATTGACTCAGTCAGAACCCTCATGATCCAATCACTTCCCAAAATTCCCACTTCCAGACATGGCTGTATTGGGGACCGAGTCTTCAATCCATGAGCCTTTCGAAGCTTCCGTCCCCAATCCAGAAACTAGCTCCCTGACCATGATAATCGGGTGACTGAGTCCTGACGTCATTTAGCTGGTATGTGGGTGTTTGTTTTGTTTTATTTTCTATATACCTAGAGAGAAGGAAGAGATCAGTTAAAAACATTGCAGAACACAAAATGTCATAAATATCATGTCCTGGAAAAGACAGAACTGTGGAGACAGTATAAAGATCAGTGGCTCCCAGGGGGTGGGAGGGAAGGATGAACAGGCAGAGCCCAGAGACTTTTAGGGCTATGGAAGTGCTCCGTGTGGTACTGCAATGGAGGATCGCACGATTACACATTTGTCAAAACTCACAGAATGCACAGCATCAAGAGCGAACCTCGTGCAAGCTATGGACTTTAATGCCAATATTGGTTATCAGGTCTAACTCATGTAAGATGTTAATAGTAGGGAAAGTAGGGCTATCCAGGAATCTGTGTTCTTTCCATTCATTTATTTCTTTTTTGTGGAACTGGGGATTGAACACAGAGCATTCTACTTCTGAGTTATACTCTAGCCCGATTTGATTATTTTTTTATTTTGAAACAGGATCTCACACAGAGGGCCCTTGCTAAGTTGCTGAGGCTTGAGGTGAATCTGGAATCCTCATGTCTCAGCCTCCCAAGTACTGGGATTACAAATGTCACATAGAAGCCAGTTTTCAGTTTTCCCATCTTTTTTGCAAGTGTGTATGTGTGTGTGTATCTACACACTTGTGCAGTTTCTAGTTTTCCAGATTTGTTTCTCAGCTTGAGCTATTTGCTATCATATAAGAAAATTACATGCAAGGTTAACATACAGTTTCTTGAACAGGTCATTAATGAGATCAGTTACATGTTTTTCCTTTTATCTGTAGAATCTGGAGACCCCAGGACTCGGCAGCATGAATTTCATGACCCCTATAAACACATCAACCACACTTACTCAGCTCAGCCTCAGCACATGGAAGCAGGACCATGCACTCATTTACACCCCCCCATACTGTTATTTCTTATCAAGGAAATTCTTTTCCATCAAACACAGAAACACGGCTTTCACCTCTGAAAGATGGCTAAAGACCCCATCTCCTTCAGGAAGCCTTCCTAGATTAACCCCACAGAAACTTCCCTAATCCTGTGTTTCATTGATAATAACCCAGGGGGTAGAGTGCAAATTAATAACGTGGTGTGGCATTCTAAAAGCCTGGCGCTGAGTAGCAGCCAGCGAATCCTAGCCCTCGCCGCACAAGTATTCTCTCAGCAGCCCCTCCACCATGCCACATATTAGCTCTACATCAGAATACAGGATCCTGCACTGAGCAGCAGTGGGTGAGGGCACCACATCCCTGTTCTACGCCCATCCATACATCATGAATTCTTCCCATTCTTTCTCACTTAAAAGAAGCTGGACAGGGCTGCGGGCAGCCATCAACACCTCAAGGATTGCCATATGACAGAAGGATGGGTTTTGATCTCCATAACCCCAAGTGGGAGGATCAGGATTAGTTGGGGGGAACATTAGAAGAAAACAGATTTCTTCTAACTTAAAACAGAACATTAGAACTCTGCGGAGACAGAGAGATCATCTGGGGCAGTAATGAGCTGATCATTGTCAGGTTCGGGCGAGCACTGGTATAGACACAGAGAGAGGCCAAAAGTCTGAGCAGGGGGCGTCTCTTAAGCAACACAGGACTGGGGTCTAAAGAGGGCCTCGGTGGACTGGACAAGTATAGCCTGGGAAATATCAGCACAAGGGCAACTAATGGTTATGCAGTGTGGGGGGGGGCAGATGTTGTTATGGGAACATTCAAAGTCAGAGAACAAGAAACATTCTATGGTGTGTGGACAGGGTGGTCCCGTCAAGTCCATGATGATCTGTGGGCAGAAGGTTCCCATCAGGATTGCAGTGGGGCCCAAACGGGTCAAGCATGAGGGGGTGGGAGAAAGGATCTGCATTACAATCACAACTCAGTATTTAACCACAGCAGTAAAGCAACAGATGGGTCATCAAACCAGACAGACACCTAGATCCCTCCCAGCCCTGACTCCTGCTTTGCCCTGGCTTGCTGCTTGGAATTTCAGTTTCCTAGGGAGGTTGTGGATGTCCTTGGGGTCCCTTTCAGCACAAATAACCTGAGGGTTTTGCTTCCCTGCTGACACAATTCGGGCAGCTGTCGTCATAGCAGTCCTGATATGAGCAGACTCACCTGGAACACTCAGAACCTTGACTGCTGGCCAGCCCCAGGTTACGCAAACGTACCAGAAGCTTACATAGTAATGTCCACTGAGTCTGAAACTGGGCAGGTACTCTGCTGCTGCTCAGAGCCTCCTGCCTCCAAAGGGATAAGTTGTTCCCTAAGCCTGCTGTCCTGGCATGCCACATCTGGGGCACTTTGTGTGGTCAGCTAGGCCTCTAAAGCCCTGCATCAACGTGACGTTTATCTTTCCTGCTCACGAGGGGTGAGGCACTACGCTAGTGGTGGAGAGACTTTATGAGGGGAGGCTGAGAATCCTAGGAGATAACCACAGGTGAGAAGTGTCAGAAAGTAAACAGAAGGTTTTGTGAGGATAAGAAGGCAGAGTGCGTGGTTAGAGGATGAGGGTTCAGGAGGAGTGTCCACATGGTGAGTGCTGGCCTGCAGTGCCCAGACCTCTGGAGTGGACTGCTATCGTAGCTGACAGAAATGTGGGGCAAGATCCTGGGGGTCTTCAGATGCTGGGAACTGGGGCAGGTAAAGTCTAGGGTATTTAACTGGAGGTTACAGGTCCCTGGGAAATAGAGTTTACCTTTAGTGGCTTTCTGGAGCTGCATGCTGAGCTGTGGCAGGGAGGAGCAGGATCCTGGAGTGGTAGGTCCCTCCTGAGCCCAAAACATTGTACTCAATAAATACTTAGGGCAGACTGTTGACTTCCTTCTCAGCTCAGCTACATCACAATTTCCCTCCGGGCTTTGCATTCCTTCCCCACCTAGAGACGGCGTGGGGTGCGGAGCCCTTACAGGTGTCCCCCAGATGCTGGCTTTGGCTGTGCACTTTAGTTTCCTGCTGCACCGGCCACAGCTGATGAGCTCTTTGAGGACCAGGGGCAATGTGTTCTATTTTATACAGCCGTCTTCTGTCTGTTGACTTACACTTTTCCTATGATAGAATCAGTTTAGCCTAAAGATGGAAATTATCAAACAAGATTGTTACCTTTCTAGTTAATCCCCAGATGTTGAGAGATCTCTAATTTGGAAACCCTGAGCTAAAAATCTGCTCAGATGGATGTAGCATCTTGGGATACAAAGATGGGTGAATAAGATGGCCCTTACAACCACATGGGAAGAGAACTGGAAGGCTCATTCAGGAAAAGAACAAATAATGCAAACTCATCAAAGTTAGAGCATCAGACAAAAATCAACTGTGTGCATGTGCGTGGTACTGAGGATAGCACCCAAGGCCTCACCACACAGAGCCAGCACTGCACCCCAGCTATATCCCTTAGTCCTCGGGAAATATATTTCAACACGGAAATGCCTGGTAAAGCTGGCCAACTAACTGGTCTGACCTCCATTCCTCAACCCTTGGATATTTTATCAGAAAAACGGTGGCTGTAGTCCTTTTGCCATCTGCAATCACACTGGGAAAGATGAAAGGACATGTACCTGCAAGATGAACTACACTGGGGATGGATTCACCTGCCGCGGCACCATCTACCAGGTAACACAAGACACGTGTCTTGGAGGTAAACTCTGCCTTCCTAACTGCTGAGAATCCAGCCCAGGGCATAGGAGAGCTCTGTAAATTCACATGACCTGGGGAAAGAATGTGATACACTGATTATGATCAACCCTGGAGCTGGGCATAGTGGGGCACACCTGTAAGCACAGTGCTTGGGAGACTGAGACAGGGGATCACAGAGTCAATGAGATCAGCCTCAGCAACATAGCAAGACCTGTTTCAATATTTAAAAAATTAAATAAAATAAGGCTAGGGGTAGTTTAGAGGTAGAATGCCTCTGGATTCAACCTCTAGTACAAAAAAAAAATTTAAAGATTAGCCATGGAATCAGAAACACTTGGATTCTAACTCACTAACTCAGTTCTTCCAGGAAGTAATCCTGTGGCTTTGAGCATGTTATATCACCTCTATGAATCAGTATTTGAATCCATAAAAGAAAATGATACTGGTACTAGCCCTATTGGGTTAAGAGAATTAAATATGATATGTGTAAAGAAGAAAACACACAGTAACTCAAAGCATTCCCATGACTTGAACTGGGTGTGTGTGTGTGTGTGTGTGTGTGTGTGTGTGTGTGTGTGTGTGTCAGAGACCGAGAGACAGAAACAGAGAAAGACAGACAGACAGACCTGACCCCTGACCCTACCCTTGTGCCTATACTGGAGGTTCAGGATGAAGCAGTATGATACATGCAGATTTCTACCTTTCTAACTATTCTAAAGTAAACATTCACTTATTTGGTTTAAAAGAGGGACTGGAACATTCTAGCCAAATTGGCCATAACCCTATAACTTGAGGGTTTTTTTGTGTGTGTGGCACTGGGGGTGGAACCCAGGGCTTTTCTGCCTCCAGGTTATACTCCCAGACCTATTTTATACTTGGAAACAGGGTCTCACTAAGTTGCTGAGAGCTTCACTTAAGTAGCTGAGGCTGGCTTTGAACCTGTGCGATCCTCCTGTCTCAGCCTCCCAAGCGCTTATAACTTGAGTTTTAAAAATATTTCAGTTATATTTGAAATGGTTTTGTAAATATTTGAGCATTATCTCAAAATATTCTTAAAGCTCAAATGCTATGGGAAATGGCTTAGCCTTCCTTTGACTCATCAGATGGAGATTCCAGAAAGGTTTGGGAACACACGGTGTGTCCCCGTGGTCATTCAGAGTGTCAGTCGAGGCTCCAAAAGCCATGGCTGCAGATTTCCAGTGCAGGGATGATAGGTACTTGCAGCCATCTTGCCACCAGTCTGTACTGTTCCCGGATGTAATTCATAGGCTGTAAATAAGACTGTCCTATCTTTGCTTGCAGGAGCTTCCCAAGGACCCAAGAACTTCCCAGTATTTCTTCCAGTTGCAGGTAAGAACGTGTGCATGAGTTGGGACTCAAGCTGGGGTGCTGCTCAGGGGTAGAGTTTTTCCCTAGTATGCACATGGCTCTGGGTTCCATCCTAGTGCTGAAAAAAAAATTTCTTTTTAATTTTAAGAGTTGGGTTTCAAGCCAGATACAAAGTGAACTTGCAGCTTCCAGAGTTGGTGGGCATGGAAGAAAGTCTAGGACCCTGGGTTTCTGGGCTAGGCCCTGTTGATGAGCATCTGTGAACTTCATCTCGGGCCTCAGCTTACATGAAGTTGGCAGCATGTGCTTCCCTCTCTCCTTCCCGCAGGAGCATTCGGTTCGCGAGCTGGCTAGGCCGGGTCCATTCACTGTTTTTGTGCCTTTGTCTAGAGCCTTTGATGAGGAACCCCGGGTAAGCACAAGGCTGTGGGCCGGGGGAGGAGGAGTGGGGTTGGAATGCAGTGTGGGGACCTTGTTCTGGAACCAACAACGGTGACACTTCTGAGCAGACTAAGGACCAGGAGGAGCTGACCAGCAGTAGAAGAAACTGCCTCTTAGTGTAGGGACCCCTGTCGAGGAAAGCATTCGGGTGGGTAATGAGTGCCCATAGATCTGCTAAGGGACATTTGCAAATAGAGTAAGAAGTTGGAAAAAATAAACGAGTCTCAAGGGATCAGAATCTCACATAGACCAAAAGAAAAATGGTCACTGAGGGAGTAGGTGGGAAGACGCTGGAGTAAAGGGTTTTCAGTAAGTTCTTTCTTGCCAGATTCTTGCCTTTCCTGTTCTCATGTTCACTGAGGTTCTTCAAGGTGCATTACTGTAAGTGATAGTGATAGTATTTATTGAGGATGGTGGGTGCTGCTCGCAGCGCTTGGACCACATTAACTCCATTGATGTTCACTCTAACCCTGTAAGCTGAGTTTATTATTCCTGTCTTACAGTCAGGATTGAGGGAGCCAACTTTCCCAAGATCTTATAACTATGATAAAGTGGGGACTCAAAGTAGCAGGAGGTGGAGCAAGGATTTTTTTTTTCCATGCTAGAGTTCAAACGCAGGGATCTGTACCCATTCCACCACCGAGCTACCTCCCCAGCCCCCACAAGGACTCATTCTTTACCACTCAACATTCTGCCTTCCTACACATTTTGGATACCAGCAGAACAAACAGACAAATATAATATTTAAATAATTTGCCATTAATTAATTTTAAGTATCAAAGGAGTTATCATGGAACAATGAGAATTTTCTATCTTTAATTACACTGACTTAAAGAACTGTTGCCATCTATTCCAGCACAGATGGCATAAGTGTGGCCCCGCCACCACTCCAAGAGGGATGTGTGTACCACCACTCCAAGAGGAATGCACACATGCAGTGAATGCACACATGCAAGAGAAAGCACCATGCAGTGCTTTCCAGATAATTCTTTTTTTTTTTTTTTTTTTTGGAGTATTGGGGATTCAGTGCTCAGGGCCATTTTGCCTCTGAGCTGCACCCCAGCCCCACTTGATTTTTTATTTTGAAGCAGGGTCTCACTAAGTTGCTAAAACTGACCTTGAACCAGTGATAATCCTGTCTCAGGTCCCAAATACTGGAATTCACATGTGTGCACCACCATGCTTGGCAAACAATTCTTTTTTCTTTTTCTTTTTTGAGGACCATATTCATAGGACTTAGAACAAAACCGGCATAATGAGATGCTGCACCAGAGATTCCAAGGCCCCTTCTATCTGAGACTCTACAATAATGGCAGGGAAGAACCAGGGCCACTTCCTCCCTTGCACCTAGAGGCCTTTGCCTTGTGGCCTTGCCATGACCAAGCCTGCCTGCCTATTGCCCAGAGCCTGGCTGGAAAGGCAGAAGAGGTGGAGAGGAGGACAGAGAGAAGGGCCCAGCAAAAGGCTCCGGTCCCTGGCCAACCCTCTGCTGTTCTATCACAGATTAAAGACTGGGATCGACAGGGCCTAATGGCCCAGGTCCTTCGCTATCACGTGGTCGCCTGCCACCAGCTGCTGCTGGAGAACCTGCAGATGACCCCAAATGTTACTTCCCTACAAGGGGACCCAGTTGCCATCTCCGTCTCTCAGGTAAGAGTGGCCACCTGGGGAAGGTGCCCTTCCTCCTGGGTCTTCCTTCCCTCCTCTTTCTTAGAGTAAAACCAGCAGTAATACTGACAACTGGCGCATGGTGAGCGATTTCCATCTGCAGGTGCTATCCTAAGTATTTAATATGTACTAACTCACTTAATTCTCAAAATAGCCCCATCATGAAAATACTATTATCCCAAATTTCCAAACAGGGAATCTAAGCTGAAAGAAGCTAAGTAATTTTTTTCAAGGTCACACAGGAAAGAAACTACTGAGTTGAAATTCAAACTCAGAAGCTCCAGGAAGGCAAAAGGGGGGAAAGAGAGTGGCGTAGAGGAGACAGATGAAAAAGAAGCCAATTCTGAGCTGCTTGTTTATTTCATATTTTAGAATTACATTTAAATGACTGTTAAGGTTGGTTGTATGGTATTTGCTATTAACTTACCCAGGTGAAAATGATATTCTTGTATCAGTTTTACTTTTATAATGATAAATTTTAAAATGTGCTCAAGAGAAACTAAGGCAAGATGGTGGTGGCCGTGGTTGCAGCGACGATAGCTGACAGCGGCCAAATAGGACACGTATTCCTCTGAGAAACCCTGGACATCAGATTTTGGTTTAATATCTGATTGGGACAACATATAGAGACATTTATAGCCATGACTTCCTATCTAAAATATAAGATAAAAGAGACAGACCTAGGTGGTAGAGACAGTGGCAGCAGCCAGTATTTGAGAGAGGTAGATAAATCCAATCCAACCCGCCTTGAACTGTTGGAGAAATCTCCCAAAAAAAAGACTGCTCCTGCCTCACATGCTCAGGAATTCTGGACAACATACTATGTAATAAAAATGCTCAGGAGGAGGGCCAAGGTGGTGGCGGTGGCAGCAACCAGTATCAAGGAGAGGCAGGTAGATTCATTCTAACCCACTCTGAACTTTTGAGGAAATCTCCCCAAAAGTAGACTGCACCTGCCCCATATGCCCCAGAACTCTGGACAACATACTATGTAAGAAAAATGTTCAGGGTGCATCAGATAGAGCCCACATAATCGGGTCGGCCGGCACTGCATGTCCCCGGAGCCAAAGGTGCTCCTGGCTGCCACATTCCTCGCTCCTCTGCACAGCGGTGGGGCTGGGTGCACTCGGAGCGGCAGAAACCGCTTCCATGGTGAAGCTGTGGGCCTTCGCTCTTGGCGGGGAGAGAAAACACATTACTACTATACTTAGTATACTTAGACCCCCAACTGCTGCAAAAGATACGTATTGTTTTCTTTTATTAAAAAATATTGAAGAGGGAGAAAGATGGAGGCAGCTGCAGCTGCAGTGGCGACCATGGCCAGAGTGGTGTAGATTGGCAATGGCTGAATAGGACATGCATCCCTCTGAGAAACCCTGGACAACAGACTTTTATTTAATAGCTGATTGGGACAACACACAGAAACATTTCCAGTCATGACTTCCTATCTGAAATATAGAAGAGGGAGTGGAAAATGGCAGAATTAGAGGCAAGATGGCAGCACGGTACCCGCCACTGCAAGAAAAGTGATTTTTGGAGGGATATCCCAGAAGAGATCAGAAAGCAGACTGCTCCTGCCACATATGCACAGGAATACTTAACAACAACATATTCTAACAGAGACTAAGAAGGCAGCAGTGGTGGCCAGTATTCAGGAGAGGCAGACAAATCCAACCAAATTCACCTTGGATTTTTTAAGAAATCTCCCCAAAAGTAGACTGTTTCTGCCCACATGCTCAGGAACTCGGGACAACATACTATATAAGAAAAAGTAGCCGGGCATGGTGGCGCACGCTTGTAATCCCCGCGCTTGGGAGGCAGAGACAGGAGGATCGCGCAGGTTCGAAGCCAGCCGCGCTGGCGTAAGAGACCCTGTTTCAAAAATATAAAATAGGTCTGGGAGTATAGCCCAGAGGTAGAAGGGCTTCCAGGAACCCCAGTACCACCAAAAAAAAAAAAAAAGAAGAAAGAAAAAGTTTCGTGGAGACGGAACAAGATGGTGGTAGCAGTGGCAGCCAGTATTCGAGAGAAGCAGGCAGATCCAATCCAATACATCTTGAATATTTGAAGAAATTGTTCCAAAAGTAGACTGCTCCTGATGCACATGTGCAGGAATTCTGGACAACATACTATGTAAGAAAAATGTCTGGGGCAAGTCGGAGGGAGCCCGACCCACGAAACCTCAGCTCATGGCCACTGTACTCATCTGCACTGTGCTGGGCACCTGGGTGTGCTTAGAGCAGCGGATCCTGCTCTCCATGGTGAGGCTGCAAGCCTCCGCTTTCAGTGGGGAAATAAAATCCATTGTTGCTAGGGAATTGGGCTCCCAGCTTCTGCAAATGACACATGCTATTTTCTTCTACTTAAATATATATATATATATATATATATATATATATATATATATATATGGAAAAATGGGAACCTCTGTAAAAATCCTGCCCACAGTGACAGGGATCGGAGCCCGCTGCATGGCAAGGCCAGGTCTGGAGCCAGCGAGGCCAGGCTTGGAGCCTGCCCCGGGGCAAGGCCGGGTCTGGAGCCAGCGAGGTGCAACCACTTTGGAGAACAGTATAGAAGATCCTCAGAAGAAGGAAAACGAACTTACCAGATGATCCAGCAATACCAGCTCTGGGTATCTACCAAAAAGAATGAAAACAAAAATACCAAACTAATGCATGAACAAGCATGTTCATAGCTGCACAGTTCACCATTGCCAAAGTGTGGGACCAGCCAAGATGTCCTTCAACAGATGAGTGGATTTCAAAACTATGGAATATGTACACAATGGAATTTTGCCCAACCATAAGGAAGAACAAAATTATGGCATTTACAGGGAAATGTCACAAAAAATAAGAAATCATGTGCTTTTCTTAATGTGAAAAATATTAGGGAGAAATGGGTAACAGGAGGAACTCCATATAAAGAAGGAGCAATGAAGAGCTATAGAAGAGCTCCTCCTATAGAGGAGCAATGAAGGTGACACATCTGAAGGGATAAGAGGGAAGATGAGGGAAACTCTTTAAAGCACATGAGGTACTTAAACATATGAAAGTCAATCAGGAAGCCAAGCATGGGCAGGAGGGAGGGTCATGAAGGGGTTAGAGATTGGGTAGGGGCTGATTGGGTGATGTGTGCATGTATATCTCCACAAGTTTTTTTATCCCATTGAGATGTATGACTACAATGCACCAATAAAAATTTATTTAAAAAATAATAAAATAAAAATAAATAAAAATGTGCTTAAGTAACTTAGATCTTCAGGAGTTATCCCCAGTGATTTAATATATTAGAGAGTGATTTTGTATGCATTTCCCTTTGTGCTCATTTCTCTTTTTTTCTTTCTTGGTTGACTTCAGGATATAGTATATATCAATAATAAGGCGAGGATCATATCCAGTAATATCATCAGTACTAATGGAGTCATTCACATCATAGACAAATTGCTATCTCCCCAAAACTTGATTATCACCCCCAGAGATACCTCCGGGATTCTGGTAAGTTCACTCATGGTCACTCCCTCAGCTTGAGTGACTCAATACATTATCTTCTCAATTCTGATTTTGAGACATCACCTTGGAAAATTTTTATTTTTGCTGCTTCAGACTCGAGCTATTATTAAAAGCCTACTGAAGTTGGGTGTGGTGGCACACACCTGTAATCCCAGGACTTGGGAGGCTGAGATGACAGGATCACAAGTTCGAGGTCAGCTTCAGCAACTTAATTAGTGAAACTTAATTTCAAAATAAAAAATAAAATAGGTTTAGGGGTGTAGCTCAGAGACAGAATACTCCCGGGGGTTCAATCCCTAGTATCAAAAAGAGCCCAATGTACATTATTCTTAGAAGAGATAAATAAGTAAAGGTCTATTTTAAATCAATACATGGACTTTGTACGTTTTTCTTTAGTGTCCATAAGGGCAGGAGGTCTTGTATAGATTTGAAAATGGATAAAGATGATTGATAGATGGATGGATAGATTGATTGATTGATAATAGATAGATGACATTTAGGTAGGTAGATAATTAGACATCCCTAAAACTAAACCTGGAGTAAAATTCTTTCTCAATGAACAAAAAAGAGCATTTTAACTCTTATGTGTATTTATTAGCATTGGCCAGGGTCCTTAGTTGCAGATCTCAGAATCCACTGTACCTTGCTTACAAAAAGAGGAATTTCTTGAGATATTAGGTGGATCACCAAATCTCTTATAAAGCCAGAGTCTAATTTAGATGCTACACAGTGGAGATGCTTGTAAAGGGTGGAAACCTAACCTTGACCTAGAGCTACTCTGGCTGTAACAGCTCTGCAAATTCCACTTGATTCCAGCCCACCACCAAGAATACTAAAGACTGACAACACGTGCCTCCGCTGTACTTTCAGAGGGTCTGATGTCCCTGGTAGCAGCCATCCCATTTCTGCTTGGTAGACCTTATATTACTTGGGGACCATAGCTGCAAGGGAGTCTGGGGAAATGTAGTGTTTAGCCTTCCGGCTTCTGAAATGCAAAAAAAAAAGCCTGAACAGAAGAGATCTTCAAATTATCTACAGCACGCACCAAGTCGCACTTCCGTCGTACTCTGTGAAACTTTTGTTAAAGAGTCATGTGAACTATATGAGGAAAGTGTTCATGACTATTCTTCTTATCTTTGCAGGAAAATCTTACAACAACAGCCATAAAGCATGGCTACAGCAGATTTAACAAGTTAATACAGGTAAAAAAAACTCAAGGCATGACCTGCCTAAAGAAGTTCTACTTTGTTGGGTGCGTTTGTGTTTATATCACCAGCTGCTACAAGATCTGCATGGAGACACCTAATTTTGTTAAGAGCAGTCGTTCTCTTCAATTCTCTAAATGTATGGTTTTTGAGCAATATAATGTACTTGGGCTGAGTTATATATTGAAGTATTTGTAGCTGGGAAAAGGAAAAGAAAGTGAGATGTACCAGTCCCTATAATATGTGATTCACATACAGAATTACTGACCTCATTATACAGATGGAGAAGCTGAGGTAGAAAGACAGGATATCTGTGCCTAAGAGGTGGGTAAAATTTAGATTTAAAACCATATTTTTCTGACTCCAGAGACTGTTTCCAAAAATTTATCAGACTCTTCTCGATCAAAGGATTATAGAAAAAAAAAATCAGGGAGAAAATGAAACAGAGTCCTCCCAAGGGTGCCTGCCTCACCACTCTCCTGAGCAGCCCTAAAAGCTGCAAGAATTCTGGCATCCCCTGTAGCACCATCTTTAAATCTCTACATCAGCCCAGCAATTCCTCAAAATGGTCTGAGTCTCGGATGTTCAAGAGAGCTGCTAGAAATTGATATTTTAAGAAGTTCAAAATGAGAATTTCCAGGCTGGGCGTTGTGGCGCACGCTTGTAATCCCCGCGCTTGGGAGGCAGAGACAGGAGGATCGCGCAGGTTCGAAGCCAGCCACGCTGGCTTCAGAGACCCTGTTTCCAAAGAAAAATATTAAAAAATAGATCTGGGAGTGTAGCCCGGAGGTAGAAGGGCTTCCAGGAACCCCAGTACCACCAAAAAAAAAAAAAATGAGAATTTCCAATGATGTTACAGGCAAGTAATCTTTGCCCAGCTACTCACCTCTGAAACTTTATCATCACCCCACTCCGGGGCACCAAGGTCTGGATGAACACAGGCTTTTAGAGAAAGTTAGCAAACCTCTCTGGGGCTCAACAAAAAGAAAGAATAAATCCTACTTCATTCCGTTATTGGTAAAATTAAAAGAAAAAAATTTTATGGTACATCCAGGTTTTAGAAAGCTCTCAAAGTGACTCCTGCCTAGATGTCCATGAACAGATGAATGGATTACAAAATTACAGGAAATATACACACTGGGATTCTACTCAATAATAAAAAAGAACAAAATTATGTCATTTGTAAGAAGATGGAAAAACCTAGAGAACGTTACGTTAAGCGAGATTAGCTAAGCATAAAAAGAGAAGGGACATGTTTGACCTAGGGAGTGTTTGGGATACCAGAGGGACTCCAGATAATGAAGAAGAAACCTCAGCGAAGCCAGGGAAGAAGGGCAGGGGAGGAAGAAGGCCGAGGTTCATTCATGAAAATGCTACATGTGACTATGTGCACACATGTGAATTTAACATTGTTAACCTGGACACTCAGTATCGGGAGGGAGAGACATGGGGAAGCAGAATGGGGGCACCAAGTACTGTGTGAATATATACCACTGACAACATGATCTACATGATGATGTGAGACTAAAGTGTACCAATAAAAATATACCAAAAAAAAATATTTGGTAGAATTTACCAGTAAAAAAAAAAAAAAAAAAAAGTGACTCCTCGTTCACCTCACAATTTCTTTTAGGAGTATATGTAGCCTAGAAATCATATAAATATATAGGGGTCATCTCAATATTATACAGATTTTATTTCTTAAATGAAATATGAGAAAATGTTAAGCTGGTCCTTCAGAAATTAAAATGTTTGGAGCTGGGCATGGTGACACACATCTGTAATTCAAGTGTTTGGGAGGCCATGAGAGGATCTCAGGTTCAAGGTCAGCCTCGGTAATTTAATGAGGGCCTCAGCAACTTGTGAGACCCTATTCAAAAAATAAAATAAAATAAAATATGGCTTGGGGTGTGGCTTAGAGGTAGAATGCCCCCTGGGTATGATCAAAAAGAGAGGGAGGGGGGGGGAGAGAGGGAGGGAAGGACTCAGCCTTCCCTTGGTTCCATGAAATGAGACAGCATCTTCCATGGATTCCCAAGTAGACATGGGGCAGAAAGAAAGATAAATTAAGAAATTCACTAAAATTTATTTTCCTATTAACAAAAGCAGAGAATAGGACTGTGGGTCAGAATGGCTGGAATATAAAGGGCCTATAGTCCCTGGCTGTGTGCCTCCTGGAGCATCTGGAGTCCTGACAAGAGGGGGCACAGAGGGACCCTCTGCCCGCATGGAGGGCTTCCCCATAGCACGTGCTTCCCCCAGTCAAGGGCCGACTCCCTGTGTTTCAGGACTCAGGCTTGCTGAGTGTCATCACCGACCCCATTCACACCCCAGTCACTCTCTTCTGGCCCACGGACCAAGCCCTACAAGCCCTCCCCTCAGAACAACAGGATTTCTTGTTCAGCCAAGACAACAGAGACAAGCTGAAGGAGTATTTGAAGTTCCATGTGATCCGAGATTCCAAGGTACGGTATTCTCTCTTTATCTGTATTTTTACTTCCCTTAGTTTCAGCCACCCAAAGTCAACCATGATCCAATATCAAATGCAGATATTAAACGGAAAATTCTAGAAATAAACAATTCATAAGTTTTAAATGGTGCACCGTTTTCAGTAGCTTAATGAAATCTCACATCCTGCTCCATCCTGCCTGGGATGTGATTCATCTCTTTGCCCAGAGTATCCATGCTGTATATGTTACCCGCCCGTTAGTCTTTCAGTAGCCATCTTGGTTATCAGAGTGACTGTAGCATTATCATAGTGCTTACATTCAAGTAATCCTTATTTTACTTAATAAGGGTCCCAAAGCACAAGATTACCGCTGCTGAAAATTTTACTACAGAATATTGGTATAGTTGTTCTATGGTTTTCTTTTGGGGTTTTGTTCAGTTTGGTTTGGTTTGGTTTGGTGCTGGGAATTGAACCCAGGAGCATTCTACTTTTAAGCTACATCTCCAGCCCTTTTTATTTTTATATTTTGAAACAGGGTCTCCCTAAGTTTCTGAGGGTCTCACTCAATTGCTGCAATCCTCCTGTCTCAGCTTCCCAAGTACTGGACTTATAGACACGTGCCATTTTGCTTGTCTTGTTCCATATTATTAATAATTGTTAATCTCTCACTATGCCTAATTTTTAAGTTGAACTTTATCATAGATATGTATGTATTTGCAAAAACAAAAAATACAAAGGGTTTAGTACTGCCCCTGGTTTAAGGCATCTACTGGGGGGTCCTGGAATGTATCCCCACAAATAAGAGTGTGGGTGGCAGGCAAAATGCCTGCATTTTGCTAGGTGTAGAAATGAGAGCAGGAATGTCCCAGGGGATGATAAAATCCAGCACTGAGGCCCTGCTGCCCAGAAGGTATTGGGGCATCCAGTGGCCAGGCTGGTAAGGAGGCTTCCCATCCCTGACCCACTGTGTGCTCCTCAGGCCAGCTGTGGTGAGGTGCACCTGCTGTATACCACTCCAGTTCTGTTTTTTGGACCTGCCATTATTGTTTTGTTTTGTTTTGTTTGTTGGGGAGAGTATCTTAAATTTTAATGAAAACCCAAGGCCTCTTTCCTCTCTTGACTGCAGACCAGCTTTTTTCCTTCCTACTTCACAGGGTGGAATGTCTGGCTGACAGCAGGGTCCCAATTTTTATTCAAATGGACTCTTTCTCTCCCAACTCCAAAATTTCTGGCAAACGACTAGCTGGACTCAGTGTCCTCAGTCACTGACGCCTGAACTGCTCAACTGCACCAGAGAAGACAGACCTGATAGGAATGCGGCGGCCACTCGGAGCTCCCATGCACAGTGCCCTGTTTCTCTATGGGCTGAGTCATTCTCTCCAAGAATGGGAAGTGCCCTGACTTTAGTGCATTCCCAGCACCCATAGTGCTTTTCTGGGGTTTGTAACCAATTACGACAAACCGGGTGGCCTGGCACAGCAGTCCCTCACACCTCCAGCGGCTGGGCATCTGGAAGTTAGGTGTCAACGAGGTCACACCTTCTGAGGGTTCAAGGGAGGACTTCGACGCACTTCTGAGTTTCTAGTAGTTTCTAGCAGTCGGTGGCCTCCCTTGGTCTGTACCCACATCCCTCCAACCTCTGCCCCACCTTCACGTGGCATCTTCTCCCTGTGTCTCTTCATCTTCACATGGCTTTCTCCTCTTCTTTCTTCTTGATATAAAGACATCATTCCGCCAGGTATGGTGGTGCATGCTTGTAATCCCGGTACATGAGACAGAAGGATCACAGGTTTTTGGCCAGCCTCAGTCACTCTACAATTTAATGAGATTCTGTTTGAAAATAAAGAGTAAAAGCAGTAGGGCAGAAGTGTTCCTTACAGGGAATACCCCCGGGTTCAATCTCCAGTTCCACAATAAATAAAATAAATAAGGACATCATTCATATGCACTAAGAGCCCGACCCACTCCAGGATGATCTTATCTCACCTAATCACGTTTGCAATGACCTTGTTTCCATATACGATCCAATCCTGAAGTCCTGGGAGACGAGACTTCCGCGTAACTCTTTGAGGGGCACAGTGCAGCCCCTGCCAGCCCCCTAGGCCATTTCCCAGCCTCATCTCCTCAGCCTTCCATTGGTTCCTTGAAGTGACACAGCATCTTCCACAGACTCCCAAGCAGACATGGGGCACAAAAGTGATTGAAACCAGCCCAGCTGGCTGAAACTTTCCCTCTAGAAGGATTTTCCAGCCTCCTAGAACACCCAAGGTTATCCTTCCTTTTATGTCGACCGCCATTTTAAAGCCAGAATTGTTATAACTCGTGCAAAACCTTGCACGCAACTTTGGTTTGTTGGCCAAGCTCCTTCCTGCCCTTCTTCAGCCTGGCGGCAGTGGATGTTAACGTGGCACCATCTCTCCTACAGATTTCAGCTGCGGATCTTCCCAGGTCTGCCTCCTGGAAGACGCTGCAAGGATCGGAACTGAGTGTGAAGTGCGGAGCCGGCAGCGACATCGTGAGTGTCACCACCAGGGAGGGGTTAGTCTCTTCTTCAGGAGCTGTGTTGGCAGCAAACTCGTTTCCCCTCAGGGCGCTCAGGGGCGCTTCCCCTGAAGGAATGAGTGGATATAAGACCCCAGGGAGCCCAGGTCAGCCAGGGCCTCCCAGCAGGTGGCAGGAACCCCTTACACAGTGGACAGTGGGTTCCTGTGACTTTGGGGAGGGGTAACTGTATGTAGTAGTGATATTCAAAGCAGTGCATTCATATGCACACACAACATCTCTTGGTGCTTTCCCCTCTGCATCCTGCCACCTCCCAGCATCCTCCCTACCTGTCCATACTAGTGAGACTGGTGGTGATGCCTTGATATACAAACATAACATTATTTGGACTGTTTTCCTTCCTCAAGCCTCCTTTTTCCCTTCTCTCCCCCTTCCCTGGATTGCCTTCTATTATTCTTTTATTTTTTTGTATGTGTGTGGTACTGGGGATTATGCCCAGGGAAGTTCTACCTCTGAGCTACACCCCCAGCCCTATTTTATTTATTACTTTAAAACAGGATCTCACTAAGCTGCTGAGGTTGGCCTCCAACTGCAATCCTCCTGTCTCCACCTCCCAAGCAGTGAGTGGCGTTACAGGCATGTGCCACTACCCCCAGCCTCCCTCCGCTATCCTAATGGTCTCTCTCCTCATCCTCATGAAGGCTGCCTTTCTCTCCTTTACACTCCAGCTTCTCAAAAGAAGAAACACAAAAAGCCAGTACTTTCCCATAGTCACACTGTACAGAAGTGAACACAGACGGCTCTAAACACAGTCTCCTGGTGTTCCTTCCATGGAATCGCACTCTCTCCATCCCACCCATAGATGCTGACATTTATCCTTTCTCTTCTCACAGAACTTTCTAAGCTCAGGTTACATCTAGGAGAAAGAATGTATCTATCCACTTACTAGCTGGGTGGCCTCGAGGAAGGTAGCCCTGGGATTGCTATGAGTATTAAATAAAATAATGTATCTACAGGACAGTTTAGACAATTGCCTAGTACATGTGAAAAAGGAGTTAGTGTTATCATTACAAAGTCAAAGTCCACCACTCATATCGCCTGGAAAGAAATCAAACCAGGCACTTTGCCAGGCACTGGCACCAAATAAGAGAACTCAGTCACTGTACCTACAGCGGCCACATCGGCCAAGCTTATCCTGGACCACAGGAAGGTCATCGCTGATTCACCTCAGCACCCCACTGTGGGGAGGCAGCGCTGCATCTGAGATGCCCAACACCACCACCTACGGGCTGTGTGACCTTGGGCAAGTGATCAAGTCTCTCCTGCTTCAGTTTCCTTGTCTGCAAATAGGTATTATTGTAGCTACATCCCAAGATTATTGTAAGGACTAAAAGAATTTGCACAGGTAAAGCACTTAGAACAATACCTGGCACATAATATGTGATGTCTGATTGCGATAGATGTACAGATGATAGGTAGGTAGGTAAGTAGGAATTTTTTTATTCATTTCTTGCTGAGTCTTGCAAATTCTGACCACATTATATAGCCCGCAAAGAAGTCTGAAAGTTATTCTCTCTCTCTCTCTCTCTCTCTCTCTCTCTCTCTCTCTCTCTCTCTCCACTCCCTCTCTCAGGGTGAGCTTTTCCTGAATGATCAAATGTGCAGAATTGTGCAGCGGGAGCTCCTGTTTGACCTGGGCGTGGCCTACGGCATTGACTGTCTGCTGATGGACCCCACCCTGGGAGGCCGCTGTGACACTTACACCACTTTCAATATCTCAGTGAGTCCTAAAATACCACTCAAGTGTGGTGAACATGGGCCAAAGAGCATGGACCCTGCTGGAAGGTCCATGAGAGCTGGTCCATGTGAGGCCATCCAAGGGCCAAACCACTCAGCTCTGCAAATCCAGAATCCACAGCACCTACTAGGCAGTGTTCGTCCACCCCATTCAGGCCCTCGTCATTGAGGAAGCAGTTCTTGGATCTAACTGTGTGCCAGTTATTCTGCCAAATCCGTTCAGCCACTCGCTCATTCATACAACGAACATATTTTGAGCTTCTACCAGACTAAATCCTTTAAAAAGTACTGTTATCTTGACGGTTTGGGGAATATAGAAATGGCGGCATACGGTTCAATCTAGTATGCCCCCCCCCATTCACACACCTCTGTTTATTTACCCGCACAGTCATTTCACAACGATCACTGTGCAAGCCTGTTCACACTCACTCATCCATCCATCCAGGGCTCGGTTTAGTTCCACCTTTTGCTCAGAACTCGTCTTACCCCACAGTAATCTAATAATAGGAATAGTTACCATCAACTTTGCCATGCAGACTTAGAAATTAAGTCTCAAAGAATGGAAGCGCCGTGACTAAGGTGTCACCATTTGGCATCAGTGCCGGGCACTTCACAGGCATTCAATAAGTATTCCAAAGTTTCAGATGCTGGTCAGTCAAAGTAGGAGATAAGACAATTGTCCTTTCTGTGACAGGGGTTGTGGCCATCTGGATTTCTAAAGTATATTCACATTTACTTTTGTAGTTCATTATTATCTCTCATTAGTCCCCTAAAGATCAAACAGCAACAAGAATCATTACTCCTCCTTTGTGCATCATAAAACTCAGAATCAGAGAGTCTAAGAGATTGCTCGGAAGTGTCGTGGTTAACTTAAAATGGAGGTGCCCTTGATCCGCATTCCACGCTGCCCGGTATAACGGGGAGCTCTGTATAATGGGGAGCTTTTCTCAAAGGACTAAACAGAGTCAAGGTCCCAGAGAGACCTTCAGAATTCTCCATGGCAAAGTTGCAGTATGTTTATTTTTATATTCTTGATTGTAGCCAGAACCTTAATTGATATGAATTGGGTTCTCAACTAACTCATGCAGGTATTAACCTGAGACATTTCCTTGTGTTCTCTAATACTCCCCATCCTAAAAGTTTCTTTTCTTGCATACCAGGGGGATTGTGGGAGCTGCAACAATACTCCCAGATGCCCAAAAGGGACCAAACCCAAGGTAAGCATGCATGCATGGCAGTGTTTGGAAAGCCAAGGTCTGTTTCATTTCAGACCTCCATCTTTTGGTGTGTGTGTGTGTGTGTGTGTGTGTGTGTGTGTGTGTGTGTGTGTGTAATGGCCCGTGGGTATGCTGAGAGAATGTTATATCATTGTCCCAATGACCAAGGCAAAGGGGTGGGAGGAGGACATTCTCAGCCCAGGCAACCTATCAACCTACTACTTATCTTCTGGGAACTGTCTAGAAAACTCATGGGATTGCAGACCTAGAAGAGACTTCAAAGACGGCTACAATATAAAAATAATGGCTGTGCTTTTTATCAGCTGCTCTCCGTGTCCTGTGCTTTTTGCTGAGTCCTCTATATACTGAGTATCCCTACTCCTCTTTATAACACCTGTAGGAAGCTTTTTCTTTTTTAACCTCCACTTTGCTCATGAGAAAAATGAGTCTTAGAGAGGGCAAGCAACCAGCCCAAGTCCACACAGCTAGAAAGCCATGGAGACTGGCGTCAAGCTGATGAATCCTGGAGTCCTTGGGTATGGGGTCAAATTTCAGGAATCCCTGGCAAGTTGCACGATCTATCCGTTTTGCCTCTGTAATGTGGAGCTAGTAACAATTCTGTATGTGCCTATTAGAATAAATCAATTTTAAGATGGAGGAGCATTTACATGCCAGGTACATAGTGAGTATTAAATATTGTTTTCTTTTTACTTACTCCAAAGTCAAGTTCTTTCTACTCTATACTGACAAAAACCTCTACAAAACACCATGCAACTCACTCTCCTTGCTGAAGATTTTGGGACCTTGGCACACCCTCCTTCCCTGATAGGAAGCTATTCCAGACTCCCTTGCAGGCAACCATGCCATTGGCAAATACCCCAGGGGTCAGAAAGTCTTTCCCCTTAGGCTAGGGAGCATTTTGGCCCTGGAGACCCGTGCAGTACCGAGCTCTCCCACTGGGGGCGAGCTAGGAACCCGGAGCTAGGAACCGGTCGCCCCAGCGACCCAGCGACGGAGTGCAGCCTGCCAGGGTCCTCTCTCTTCCACAGGGCGCCAAGCAGAAGTGCCTGTACCACGTGCTGCCCTTCAAGAGGAACCTGGAAGGTTGCCAGCAGCAGTGCGCCCTGGTGATCCGGATCCCTAGATGCTGCAAGGGCTACTTCCTGCCCGACTGTCAGGGTGAGGGCGCCTCTTCCCGCACGATTCTGAAAGACTTGCAGTGCAAAGCTACCAGGAGGTGGAGCAGACGCCCAGCCATGGTCCTCAGCCATGGTCCTAAGCCCAGCCATGGTCCTCAGCTTTTGTCCTCAGCCCAGCCATGGTCCTCAGCCATGGTCCTCAGCCCAGCGATGGTCCTCAGCCATGGTCCTCAGCCATGGTCCTCAGCCCAGCCATGGTCCTCAGCCATGGTTCTCAGCTTTGGTCCTCAGCCCAGCCATGGTCCTCAGCCCAGCCATGGTCCTCAGCCATGGTCCTCAGCCCAGCCATGGTCCTCAGCCATGGTCCTCAGCCATGGTCCTCAGCCATGGTTCTCAGCTTTGGTCCTCAGCCCAGCCATGGTCCTCAGCCCAGCCATGGTCCTCAGCCATGGTCCTCAGCCCCTCAGATGAGCACTCTGAAGAGCTGTGTATTTCCCTTCCACTTCATTCATTTCACAGATTTCTGTTTCACAGCACTGATATTACACTGTGTATATACTCTAATTACATGTGGTTTTTTGGTTAACATTAGAGCATAGGCATTTCCCATGATGCCAAAAACACCATATATTTAATTTCTAATGCTATGCAACAGCCATGGTATTTGTTTAATGCATTTGACAAGGTTCTGCCCTTGATGGGTGATATACTGAGAGGTGCATGTGGTTCATAAATTCCTGAAAATCCAGTTATAGGATGTACAGCACTATCCCTTTCCTTTGGCTCCTTGCCAAAGGGCGTTTGGGCCAGTCCTGCAACCCGTGTCTAGCTGCAACTTACGGCGAGTACATCAGCAGCGACAGCATAGCAGAGGCCTAGCAGGCACGTCCCGCCTGCCTCAAACACCTGGTTCTAGTGGACACTTAGAGTGTGCTGGTTTCTATACACAGCAATACAGTTAGTCCTGGACCCTTTCACAGTTGAGAAAATAGAGGCACAGGGAGGGTAAGAAGCAAGCCCAAGGTCCGGCAGACTCCAGAAGCCAGGAGTTTTCCTATCATGCATATTCTACTCAAGATAATCTGGTTAGGAACATACTGGGCTGAGAATCTGCATAATCGCCACTCCAGCCTCCATCACGAAGGTGTGGACCATTCACAAAAATCAGCATCATCCCTTATTTTTATTTGTTCAGCACTTTTGATTTTCATGGCGCTCTCAGTTATATACCTCACTTGATCCTTACAAGAATATTGTGGTTTAGGTCAAACGGGCACAACATCACCACCACCACTACCACCACCATCACCATCTCCACCATCTCCACCACCACCACCACCACCACCACCACCACCATCACCATCATCATCACCATCATCATTAAGAGCCAAGTAAAGCTCAGAGCAAGTGCATTACTCAGCTCAGTTCTACTCACACCGGGTCTCCTGACCCCAAAATGCAATGCACAATTCAGCGGCTTGCTCTGCCAAGGTAGATTCGTGCCAGAGACGTGGAAACCAGTGTCTCACCCTCGACGTCCACTGGCACCAGTGGTGCCCGTGGGTGTCAGAGTCTGTGTCACATTTACAAAGGGCTGAGTGCCCTGGGTCTGGGGACTGTGAGTCACTGCTGTTTTATCTCTTGCAGCCTGCCCTGGAGGAGCAGACACCCCCTGTAATAACCGGGGTGTCTGCCTTGATCAGTACTCACCGACGGGACAGTGTCAATGTAACACTGGCTTCAACGGGACGGCGTGCGAGCTGTGCTTGCCGGGGAGATTCGGACCCAACTGTCAGCGTACGTGGCCGCTTCCTTGTTTTTTACTTATACGCTCCCCGTCTTCACCCTCACGGTCCACCTGACCTGGGGGCAACTCCTCCCCATTTCTCCTGCTTCCCACCTCCCATCCGCCCATTTTCCTCCTTGGATATATTCCCCATTTTCAATCACTGAAAAGAGCCTCAATTCTACAACTGAAACTCACGTCCTCGCAGCCACCAGGGCCGGCGGTGGTGAGACAGCACCCGCCCACTCAGTCATTCGATTCACATGTTCTTATTGAGTCCTTACTAATCTCGATAGCTAACCTTTATCAAGTGCCTACTGCATGCCGAGTGTATATGTTTTTTCTCTTTACTCCTCATCATAACCCTTGGAAGAAGGTACTGTTATTATACCCAATTAGCAAATGAAGAGACTCGGGCACAAATATTAAGTGATTTGCTCAACAGCTAGAAATTGTTGTTTGAAGGTCTAGGGATACAGTGATCAGAGGTGGCAGGAGCAGAAATCTCAGCTCTCAACTTGCTTGCAGAAACAAAAAAATAGTTATGAAGGCTATAAAGACAAAGAAGCAGGAAAAGAGATCAGGAATATAGGAGAATGTGTTTTTGAAGACATCTGACCCCCGGGGAATATTTACATAGAGACCAAACAGAGATCTGGGAATATCAAGAGTGGGCCGGTCAAACTCAGAGCAAAGCTGGAAATGTTCTGTGCCTCCGCCGACCAGTGCGGTGGCCACTAGCCACGCAGGGCTACCAAGCACTCAGAATGTGTGACAGAGGAACTGGATTTTTATTTTGATTCATTTAAATTTAGATAGCCACCTGTAGCTAGTGTTGTGGACCATGCCAATACGATGAACAGCTTTCCTGCAGGAGAAATGCACAGGTGCAAAGACCCTGGGGCCGGAGGAACAATCAAGGAACAGCAAGGAGGTCAGGGCTGGCAATACAGAAGAAGAAAGTGAAATCCAGAGGCCCCCAGGGACCAGATCACATAGGAGCTTCTCGGCCAGAGACAGGTTGTCAGTGAACACAAAAGCGTCTTGAACAGATGGGAAAGACTCCCGCTAGGTGGCCTATGGAGGGTATGCCACAGGAGGCAGGCAGAGAGGCAGGGCCACCCTGGGGAAGCCGAAGTGTGTGTCTAGGCAAGAACTCGTGGTGACTCGGGCAGCCCGGCCAGGCTAGGGGTGGTAAGAAGTGACCGAATTGGTAAGTATTTTTTCAATTTTATTTTAATTTTTATTTCTTGGTGCTAAGGATTGAACCCAGGGGCACTCTGCCTCTGAATTACACTCACAGCCCTTTTTATTTTTTATTTCAAAACAGGGTCTCCCTAAATTTCTGAGGCTGGCCTTGAACCTGCGATCCTCTTGTCTCAGCTTCCCACGTACTGGAATTACAGGCCTGTGTTCTATCACGTGCTCTGTGACACTTTGCACTTCTGAGTCGCTAACATGCGTCACATTTATAATTGCATGTTGGATAGCTGGGTTATTCCTGGATAGTAGACCATCAGAACAGAATCTGTTATGCTTTCCCCTATAATAACCTCACTGCTTCGTAGTGCCTGCCCCTGGACATGCTATTTTCTGAGCATCTGGATAAATGAATGACTCTGGCTCAGGCACTGAGCCTCCCACTATAAACGCACACAGAGCCAAGCGTGGTGGTGCACAGCTGTAATCCCAGGACTTGGGAGGCTGAGACAGTAACAGCACAGGTTCATGGCCAGCCTCAGCTACTTAGTGAAGCCCTCTGCAATTTAGTGAGACCCTGTTTCAAAATAAAAGAATAAAATAGCACTGGAGGTAAAACTCAGAGGTAGAATGCCCCTGGGTTCCATCCCCAGTACCACAAAAAATAAAAAATAAATAAATAAAAATAAGTACACATAGCCAGCAGGTAGCCAGTGAGCAGATTATCAGCTCTTAGCCCCAGGCACTGGTCACTAACCACACTCCAATTTGCTTTTCAGCCTGTAACTGCTCAGACCACGGACAGTGCGAGGATGGAATCACAGGCTCCGGGCAGTGTCTGTGTGAAACCGGCTGGACAGGCCGCTTCTGTGACACCCAGGCAGGTCTGTCACAACTATGGCCAGCCGCTGACCATGCCTGGTTACAGTGGACCCTTCCGAGAGAATTCAAATAAGGTTGGGGGTGGGGTCTCAGGGACATCTGAACGAAATGACAAAGCAAGTGTTTCTTTTTCACTTGGAAGAGATTATATGGATGGTAACCCTGGGCCTCAAAAGGTTGGCAAATCACTAGAAAGCTAGGTGAAAAGACTGAATTCAAACTCATGACCCCAAGCCAGGCATGGTGGTGTGCACCTTTTTATTTTTTATTTTGAAACAGGGTCTCACGGAGTTGCTGAGGCAGGCCTTGAACCTGCAATCCTCCTGTCTCAGCCTCCCAAGTACGGGGATTATAGACATGCACCACTGCACTTAGCTCGAAATGTCTTGATGTAAGAATGATTCCAGAATTTCAACATCTCCACGCTAGGAAGGACCTTAGCAGACTACCCCATCCTTCTGCCCCACGAGGGTATTTGGGAAACACAGAGGCCAGCTGAAGAGAGTCTTGGAAAATCCCAACTCTTCACACCTGAGTACAGGATGAACGGAGATCTCTTTCTTTGCAGTTCTGCCCCCAGTGTGCACACCTCCTTGTTCTGCTAATGCCATCTGTATGGAGAACAACACATGTGAGTGCAAGCTCAGTTATGAAGGTGATGGAATAACGTGCACAGGTGAGTGAGTTTCCTCTGAGCACCTGTGAAATGGCAGCATGGTACCGGAGAGCAGCAGGACCTGGTCCCGGTGACTGGGCTCCATTGTGGTTCTTCTACTTCCAACCTGGGCCTCTTCAACTATGCCTGCCCTCTCTTTGACTCCAATTCCTTAATGGATTTACCTACAGTTAGCCTGCCCACTGCCTGGGTCATGATTTTAAAATTGCTTTGCCAAATAGGATGTAACTTTATCTTAGAGTGGTTTTCTAACTCCTCAAGTAATTCCATCTTGTTTCAGAAAATGTACTACAGTATTTTTTAAAAGGTTGAACCTACACATACTCTGACCCTTAGTGAGAACCAATGTGAACATTTCAGTGTCTATCCACAGTTAAGATAAAAGTTTGGAGCTGGATCCCAGTACTTGGGAGGCGGAGACAGGAGGATCGTGCTGGTTCAGAGCCAGCCTCGCTGGCTTAAGAGACCCTGTTTCCAAATAAAAAAATATAAAATAGATCTGGGAGTGTAGCCCAGAGGTAGAAGGGCTTCCAGGAACCCCAGTACCACCAAAAATAAATAAATAAATAAATAAATAAATAAATAAATAAATAAATATAAATAAATAGAAGGGTCTAGAGGTCTAGCCCAGTGGTAGAGCATCACCCCTGGGTTCAATCCCCAGTTACACACATATGCAGGCACAGAAGTAGGCTCATGGGCCATCTAGAGACCCAAATGAACAGCGCATAAACAAGTCAGATGTTCATTTCTGTCTCATATAACAGTTTGGTAGGAGGCCTTCGGGGCTAACACAGAGTTTCGCCCTGAAAGGTCACCTGAGGGCCCAGGTCCTTTCTATATTGTTGCTCTGCCATTTTCACTCAAGTGGTCTGAGATGGCTACCACCATGAGCACAACTCAGGCAACAGGATAGAAGGAGAGAAAGGAGGCAAGCTTCCTTTAAGAATACAACCTATCGCCGAGCGTGGTGGCTCACGCTTGTAATCCCCGTGCTTGGGAGGCAGAGACAGGAGGATCGTGCAGGTTCAAAGCCAGCTTTGCTGGCTCAAGACACCCTGTTTCCAAATAAAATATAAAATATGTCTGGGAGTGTAGCCTGGAGGTAGAAGAGTCCCATCCCCAGTACCACCAAAAAAAAAAAAAAAAAAAAAACCACAACCTATAAGTTGCAAAATCAGTTCTGCTTCCATCCCATTGACTGTAGTTTATTATCTGTCATGCTTAGCCTCAAGGGAGCCAGAGAAATGCAGTCTTGTTGGGCAACACACACACAAATCTAAAAACCAAGCCAGGAATGGTGGCACACAGTTGTAATCCCAGTACTTGGGAGGCTGAGACAAGAGCATCACAAGTTTGCGGA
This sequence comes from Muscardinus avellanarius, assembly GCF_963383645.1. Classification (NCBI taxonomy): domain Eukaryota; kingdom Metazoa; phylum Chordata; class Mammalia; order Rodentia; family Gliridae; genus Muscardinus; species Muscardinus avellanarius. The sequence continues at coordinate 19,423,828 of NC_137797.1, read as the reverse complement.
CAGCCTCAGCGAGTTGTGATACTTTCAGCAAGACCCTGTTTCCAAGTAAAAGTAAATAGAACTGGGGGTATAGTTCAGAGGTGGAATGCCCCTGGATCCAATCCCCAGTGCCACAAAAAAATAAAAAAAAACATTTACTATAGAAAAAGAAGAGACTAAGAATTGAGAGAATATTAGCATCAGGTCTATGTACTTTCTGGTGCATTTCATGAATAAATATATAAATGTTTATGTGGAGCTATTTTTTTGGCAAACATTAGACCTTGCTCTGCTTGCTGTTTAGTACACCTGCTCCACAGGACTCCAGAAGGGCGCAGTGCCCAGCAATGACAGCAGAGACCCAAGCTCCCTTTCCACCCTGCCATGGTGAGAGTGAGGCTTCTGGTCTTCTGGTTCATTCCCTGGGGTCTCAAGCAGCTGCCACAACACTCTTCATGAGAGCAGACAGGAGAAGGCAGCCAGCTTTCCAGCTGCTTCTAAGACTACAGGTGGCCGATTTGGGGACTGGAATTGGGGGGACTCTGAAAACAAAGGTCTTAAAAGCCAACACGACAGTGGAGCCAAACCAACCTGGGTTCAAATCCCAGCCCTGCCATGGTCTAGGTAGTTTACCTTTTTTGGGTGAGTTAAGCTCTTTGAGCCTCAGTTAGTTTAATCTGTAGAATGGAGTTAACAGAGCTCACAATGTGTTCCATAGTGCACTAACTCTTCACACACACACACACACACACACACACACACACACACACACCTCTGTCCTATTATTAAAAACCCAATAGCCTTCTGAAAACAGCTACCAAGTGAGCCTTGAGGCACATGCAAGAAGAAGAGGAGGGCAGAGGTCACCAGGTCACCAGGAGGCCCATGAGGGTATCACAAGGGTCTACGTACTGCACAGACTCTCACTAGTGACAGACACCCAGGTCTGAAGCCCTGGCTACACGGATGGTAGTAAGCGAAGCCCTCTCTCCTCTGCTCTTGTAGTCGTAGATTTCTGCAAACAGAACAACGGGGGCTGTGCACAGGCTGCCAAGTGCTCCCAGAAGGGAACCAAAGTCTCCTGCAGCTGCCTGAAGGGCTACCGGGGGGACGGCTACAGCTGCACAGAGATAGACCCCTGTGCGGACGGCCTCAACGGGGGGTGCCATGAGCATGCCTCCTGCAGGATGACTGGCCCGGTGAGTCGTGCTGCCCCAGGGGCCTCTGGGAGAACAGGGCTCGCACCTGCCTCCGCCCACTTCTCCACCCACCTGCCTCTGCTTCCCTTCAACCTCTTCCCAGCTCTCTTCTCTCCTCAGTGTGTTTCTTGTTCAAAACCAGCAGAAAACCAGGCACACGCTCATAATCCCAGCATTTGGGAGGCTGAGACAGGAGGATCGCAGTTCTCAGACAGCCTCAGCTACTTAGTGAGGCCCTTTGCAACTCAGCGAGACCCTGTAGGTATAGTTCAGAAGTAGAATGCCCCTGGGTTCAATCCTCAGTACCAAAAAAAAAAAAAAAAAAAAAAAATCAGGGAGTAAATGCAAATTAGTATCCTCAGCAGAAAGCAAACATTAGTGGGAAAGCTGTTGAAATCCACACAGTTTATAGTCTAGTTAATTGGAAGATAACAACATTAATTTCTTTTGATAAATGTATTATGCTTAGATAAGATGTTACCAGTGGGGGAAACTAGGAAGACTGCAGAGGGCAGTTCCCCCCTAATTTTCCTATAGATCTAAAATTATTCAAAGTTTAAAGTTTATGAAAATAAACTGTGCATAGTGGCACACACCTATAATCCCAGTACTTGGAAGGCTGAGACAGGAGGATTGCAGGTTCAAAGATAACCTCAGAAACCCTTGGCAACCAGCAAGACTCTGTTTCAGACAAAAAATAAAAAGGGCTGGGGGGTGTACCTCAAAGGTAGAACACACACAAACAAACAAACAAAAAGTGAATAAGAAGTAGCATTAAAAGTATAACCACTCAGCCGGGCATGGTGGCATACACTTGTAATCCCCGCGCTTGGGAGGCGGAGACAGGAGGATTGCACAGGTTCAAAGCCAGCCGTGCTGGCTTAAGAGACCCTGTTTCCAAATAAAAATATAAAAAATAGGTCTGGTAGTGTAGCCTGGAGGTAGAAGGGCTTCCAGGAACCCCAGTACCACCAAAAAAAAAAAAAAAAAAAAAAAAGTCTAACCGCTCAGGTCTCTTCAGAATGGAGTCCTGTTTCTCCATGGGAAGAGCGAATAGCAGGAGATAATGCCCATTACTGGCCACAAACATGGTCCCAGAGTGAGACAGCCTTTGAGACTTAGCACCCGGGTGTACTGGGCCTGGGCCTTCTACTAATACCTCTGGGCCTCTGTTTCCTCATTTGTAAAGTGGACCTAATAGCAAGGCTGACATCATGGGGTCATTATGGAATTAAACAGGTCATTCATCGACTCAGCCGGTGTACCACATCCCCACTGGGGGCCAATGCAGGAGGCTGCAGGGAGAGAGCAATAAAAACTGCGGTCCTGGAAACTACACACAACCAAAAGGAAGGGATGACACTTGGTACCAAAGCAAATGCATGAGACTCTTTTAGAAAGAGCATAGAGAGCCGTGAAAAACCTAGATTAGGCCCCACGCCGGCAAGGAGTGGGAGAGCCTCCCATGTGGTGCTCAGGGACTCCCTGAGAAAGCGACAGCTACGCGGAGATGAAAAGCTGGTGGTGTTTCATCACGAGCCTGCACAGAAGCAAGACGCAGCCGTTACTCTGCCGCTGGATGGCAGAGGCTCGTTCTCAGTCCTGTGCTGGATGGGGTCCCAGGGCACTTGGGGGTCCTGGGGTCTGGAAGAGCCTCTTTATCTTTGCCCACCCTCTTCCCACAGGACAGGCGCAAGTGTGAGTGTAAGAGTCACTACGTGGGCGATGGGATGAACTGCGAGCCCGAGCAGCTGCCCCTGGACCGCTGCCTGCAGGACAACGGGCAGTGCCACCCGGACGCGGACTGTGCTGACCTCCACTTCCAAGGTCAGTGGGGTGCTGGCCCAGAGTGCCTCGGCCTTCAGGCACAGGCGAGGGGCCCACACACAAGGAAAAACAAAACAGACCAAAGGGCCCAGGCAATACCCAGACCCAGCAGAGCAGCCAAGGGGCAGTGCAGATGCCAGCTGGACCCTGAGCACTAGAAGCAGAGGAGCTCAATAAAAACCATAAAGAAGAATAAAATAATAGCATTTGCAAAAAGATGGAAGCAACTGGAGAACATTATGTTAAGTGAGATTAGTCAAGCACAGAAAGAGAAGGGACATATGTTTTCTCTAATATGCCCAAGTTAGGAAGTAGTGGTAATACCAGAGGGACTCCAGATGATGGAGGGGAAATCTCAGCAAAGCTAGAATGGAAGGATAGGAGAGGAAGAAAGCTGAGGTTGTTCAATGGAGGAGCTACATCCGAATATGTGTAATAGTATAAATATAACATGGTTAGCTGGGCATGGTGACACACACTTGTAATCCCAGCATTTGGAAGGCTGAGACTGGAGGATCGCTTATAAATAAAATATGGGGAAAAATAAAAATAAATTTTGTACAGAAATCAGGCTTAAAAAAAAAAAACATACCCACAAGCATAGTCCTGAGCCAGGGGAATGAGGGACTTAAAAGAGCTGCTCATGACAGCCGACCAGCGTTTCTTGGAGATCTATGAGTGGGCTTGGCTGGGTTTTACAGAGTTGGTCATTTTAGTGGCGCAGTTTTTACCTGTCTCAGTAACAACTATTGACTGAGCATCTGTCATGTACCAAATTCCAAGACATCTCACATCCTTCAGAGAAACAGAAGTATTAAAGGAGAAATCCTATTACCAGTGAAAAGGTATAATATTGGCAAATAATCATGACTTAATGATGTTAAGTTTTAAAAAGATTTCTGAAAACTGTATCCGTAGTATGCTGCCACATTTATAATATATATGTCATATAAATGAATAAAAGAAAAAAAAAAGACTGGAAGACCTGAGGGGGAAGTGGCCTCCACACACACCCTAGGGTAGAGCTGGCCTTCTACTTTAAAAGTCCTTCAAGGTGGGGAGGGACCAAGTGCTGTGTGCAGGTATGTCAATGTCAACATGATTTACATTATCATGTGAGACTATCATGCATCCAATGAAAGCATGTTATAAAAATAAGAGTGCTTTGTGAAGATTTAAAAAGTCCTTCAACATCCATTGCCGGTAGCACTGCCAGGCAGGTGGCTGGCTGATGTGTCCTCTCCTCCTCTTCTAGATACTACCGTTGGGGTGTTCCACCTCCGTTCCCCACTGGGCCAGTACAAGCTGACCTTTGACAAAGCCAGAGAAGCCTGTGCCAACGAGGCCGCAACCATGGCCACCTACAACCAGCTCTCCTATGCCCAGAAGGTGGGTCTCCAGAAAGTGGCCCCTGTGCAGGCAGAGTCCATGGGGCAGGATGTGCGTGCACCCTCCTCTTAAGATGGGGGAGACTTAGGCTCTTGCCTTCTTGATGCATAGAGGATGCTTCTGGAGATATAATAAGAATTCAGCACATCCAATGCCAGGTGTCTGCTGTGTCAGGCACCATGTAGGATGCTTCACTGACACTGCTGTCCATCCTCACAACATCCCTGGAGGTGGGTGTCACGACTTCCATTTTACACATAGGGAATCCAAGTCTTACAAAGGTTAAATATTCAGTGTCACTCAGCCAAGAGGCAGTAGATCAAGTATTTACAAGTAGCCCTGACCCTCAAAGTCTATTTTCCACCGTAACATCTGACTGGTGAAAGCAGAGACAGAGACCAGAAGTGTATACCTCACAGCTAGAAACAAAACAACCAGCCGGGCGTGGTGGCGCACGCTCGTAATCCCCATGCTTGGGAGGCGGAGACAGGAGGATCGCATAGGTTCAAAGCCAGCCTCAGCTGGGTTAAGAGACTCTGTTTCCAAATAAAATATAAAAATAGGTCTGGGAGTGTAGCCCAGAGGTAGAAGGTCCCTGGACTCCACCCCCAGTACCACCAAAAAACAAACAAAACAAAACAACAACAAAAAAAAAACACAAAGGCACAACCCTCAGTAGGATCTCCTTGAGCTCACAGAGCAGTCATGCTCTCTGGTCTAGCTGGAGCTCGGGGCTGGGGCATGGAGGGAGTTACATGGGGACTGCCCGAGCTCATCCCCAGCAGGGAGGACTCGGGCTGTCTAGTCAGGGCTGCTCTCTTAGTCTCCAAAACCAGAATCCCTGTCCATTTTTCAAGAGCCAGCACCTCGGAACTACCTGCTGGTGATTTCTCACCAGGAGTAGAGAGAGTGGCTGCCTCCAATGACATGGTAGGATCTCAGGGCCCTTCCTCCATGTTCGTCACTTCCAAAGCTCTCTACCGTTCTTCAAACCTGACGTTTCTTTACCAACCAACAAAGCCTTGGATGCCAGGACTCAGAATCTTGGAGCTTCTGAAATGCTGCTCTCTTGCTTGCTTGCTATGAAACCTCTTTCATACCTGGCATGTTTGTATACAGACTATAGGTAATATGCCACATAGCAGGAACTTAGTTTTTAAGTTTATTAAGAGATCTGGAGTAGACTGCCTGGATTTGAATCCACTGGTTGGTGGCTATATGATTTTGAGCAAGTTATTTAACTTTTTGCCTGTTTATCTCAATTATATGATAAAGAGTAAAAAGTTTCAGTTATAGGATTGACAAGAGGGTAAAAGCTACTGACACATGTTGAGTCCTTGCAAGATAATCTCTCAACATGCATTATAATGACAATGGTGGTGGTGTAGAAAGTGGTGGTGGTGATGATGGTGATGGTGGTGATAATGATGGTGGTGGTGATGGTCATGATGATCATGATGATGATTATAATTTAACTTCTATCATCAATTAGAGTTCTGTTAACCCATAAGCAGAAGAATTTATACCAAGGATAAATGGATGATAGCAAACTCTTAAGAGAGAACATAAATGGTTATCTAGGACTTGGACACCTGCTGGAAAGAGTGAGAGGGCACCACTTTCATTCTTCAAATGGCTCAATCAACAAAAGTGCACTGTCCATCTATGTGTTCTCGGCACAGGAGTACAATAAAGAAAAAAAGAAACTAGCTCCACTGAGTTTATGGTTTGATAGAAGAATCAGAAATTAACCAATGCTTCCACAATGAATATGAAATTGCAGCAGACCCTGGTCATGTCTGTGTCCCCACAGGCCAAGTATCACCTCTGTTCAGCTGGCTGGCTGGAGAGTGGGCGGGTTGCCTACCCCACAGCCTACTCCTCTCAGAACTGTGGCTCGGGTGTTGTGGGGATAGTGGACTATGGCCCCAGACTCAACAAGAGTGAGACATGGGATGTCTTCTGCTATCGGATGAAAGGTAACTGCCCCAGCCACTGAACCATCCTGGGCCTGGCCAGCCCATCCCCAGGGATGAACAGGGCAGCCCAGCCCCTGCCTCACTGCAGGTGGGACCCCATGTGCTCTGCTCTCCAGATGTGAACTGCACCTGCAAGGCGGGCTACATGGGAGATGGCTTCTCATGCAGTGGGAACCTGCTGCAGGTCCTGATGTCCTTCCCCTCCCTCACAAACTTCCTGACGGTATGTGCCATGCCTTCTGGGTTCCACCCTGGGCAGGGGGAGCTGCATCGAAGCAGCCATCAGAGGACTGGGTTCTTGAAAGAAGCCAAAGGCTGGTGGTTACAGTCAAGAGCAAGGGTCTCGGGCCATCTTGTGTGAATTTGTGGCCCGGGTTTGCCACTCACTGTGGAGACTAGTTGAGAAAAGGGAAAGTCCTCCTAAAAGAAGGGACAGTGGGAAGAAACAGCCCAGGCATGGCGGCTGGATTGGGGGCTGACATCAGGAATATTCACAGGAGCATGACATCCTGTGACTCTCTCCAGCCACGCCAGCCCTCTCACACCAGGCCTGGCCCATCTGACCTCTTCTGTCCTCCCCCCAGGAAGTGCTGGCCTACTCCAACAGCTCCGCCAGAGGCCAGGCCTTTCTGAAACGCCTGACTGACCTGTCGATCCACAGCACCCTCTTTGTACCACAGAATGATGGGCTGGAGGAAAAAGAGGTGAGTCAAGTCCCTAACACCTGCACTTTGGACAAAAGTTATCTGTCACCACGACAATACTGTATGATTAACCCCCACACTTAGCAGCTATGGAGCTCTTTGGCTCACATATCTGCAGGTCAGTTGTTGCTCTGGTCTTGGCTCTAATCTGAGACCTGCCCTCAGCGGCTCCAGGCCAGCCTGCCAGTGGCTCTGCTCCACAGGACTCTTGTGCACCAGGGCACTGGCCCAGGTATGTTGTCATGGCAATGACAGGGAGCCAGAGTGGCCAGTGCAAGCTTTGCAAGCCACTGGTCATATCAGCTAACACACCACTGGCTGACAGGTCACTGAATCAGGGCAGGAAGCAGAGTTACATGGCCGAGAGGAGGGTCCCAGGGCTATGAAGAGCAGGGTCACTGATGCGATCCATCAATCTCAGCGGCCTCCTTTGTGTTGTGGGACACAGAGGACTTGGCAAGATTTGTTCAACCCACAGTACCCATGCCCACCTGTGATCCACTCAAGACCCACGCTCCCCAAGACACCACTGAGCAGCTCTGTGTTAGACAATAAAGATGACTTTCCATTCTACAGCCTAGCTAGCTGAGACCCTGGCAGAGACCAGATACCAAACGCCTGAGCAAAACTTGCTATTTCCTACTGTTGTTCTACTTAAGAGACCTGTCTTGTTCTTTTCTCTCAGACCCTGTCCGGGCAGGACATCGAGCACCACCTTACCAACGTCAACGTCTTTTTTTATAATGACCTTGTCAACGGTACCACCCTGCGAACTAAGCTGGGAAGCCAGCTACTGATCACTTCCAGCTGGGACCAGCTCCAGTCGGTACAGAGTCTTCTAGGCCTATTAGGACTGGCTACAACCCATGCAAAGTCCCTGGCAGGCAGTCGGTGCTCAATAGTTGGCAACAATTACAATGGGAAAGTAAACTAAACCCACAGATAGGGGATGTATTAACTGCTTACCACAGCCTATCATCCTGGCAGGCAACCCCCGCCCCTTGGGAAACAGGCCAGCCACAGAAGCTGGCAATGAGGACTAATAACTGAGACCATTTTTACATTGCTTGGTTCTTTACCTTTGTTTCTGTCAGATTGTCAGTGTGTCCTGGGCATCAGCATGCGAGCTTCGAAGTGAAATGACCCTGATATAATGACTTTCAGTTCTGCTACTTGCTAGCAGTAAGAGCATAGGCTATCCAACGTCTCTGTGTCTGTTTCCTCATCTGATAAATGAGGCTGATGAAATTGATTATGTTAAAAATTTTTCTAACCGGGAGTTGAATCCAGAGGCATTCTACCTCCAAACTACACCCCAGCCCTTTTTATTTTTCTGAAACAGAGTGTTGCTAGGTTGCTGAGGCTGGTCTCAAACCTATGATCCTTCTGTCTCAGCCTCCTAAGTACTGGTATTACAGGCATGTGCCACCATGCTTGGCTGATGGTGATTATTTTAGTAATGTTGAGCAGGAAAACCTTCCTTTTCCCTCCTTAGATTCTGTAACTGAGCCTGAGACTTAAACAAGAGAAAAGCCCACAAAATTTACTCCGTATTATATGTGCACAGAGGAATGCTCATAAGGAAAATAAAGACCCAAAGCAGCAGTTAAGAGTGAGAGTGTACATACTTTTTAAACAAAGAAGAAGTAAAATGTGCATAAGTGATAAGACAAAGGGATTTGGACTGTAAGCAGTAAATTATGGGACAATTACTAGAAAATAAATGAGAAAGGAAAACTAATGGAAAATAAGGGTTACTGGGGTTTGTTTGTACAGGTCCATTTTTGTGTCAACTCCCAGTCTCTAGTGATAAGAATCTTCTTCTCTTCCTGGTACAGAAAGGGCACCTTTCTCATAGGAAATTTTATAAACCACTTTGTGGATGCTCAGCCCTGATCTATCCTGTCCCCACCCCACTCCCATACATTAGCAATACAGCATCTCTCACCATTTGTTGAGTGAAAGGAGAAGGATTGACCAATGGAGAAACCACTGGGAAGGGGGTGGCAAATCCTGAGCTCTGCTTTGGTCTCTTCACTCTAAGTAGAAAAGAAGGGACGGGGAGCCCTCCTGAATCTGTTGTTTCTCAAATGCCAAGTCTAAAATATTAATATGCCCAATTGGCTTATTTTGAGGAGGCATGTACTGAACCACTTCAGTGATGGCGGCGGTAGTGGTATTGATGGTGATGATACTGAGGGTGATGGTGATGATAGCATTGGGAATGGTAGTGGTGGTGGTGATAATAGTGAGAATATTGATGATGATGAGAGCAATGATGTGGTAATGGTGGTGATAGTGATGGTGATGATATTGGTCATGACAATGTTGATGATGGTCATGATACTGACAATGATAGTGATGGTGGTCATGATGATGGTGATGATAGTGTTGGCAATGGTAATGATAGTGGTGGTAATGGTAGTGGTGGTATTGATGATAATGGTGATGATATTGATGATAGCAATGGTGATGTTAATGGTGATGATAGTGACAGTGATGGTGATGATGTTGGTCATGATGATGTTGATGATAATGGTGATGATAGTGATAATGATGATGATGGGTCATGACCCTGATGATGATAGTGATGGAGATGATAGTGATGATGATGATGATGATGGTCATGACCCTGATGATGATAGTGATGGTCATGACCCTGATGATGATAGTGATGGTGATGATGATATTGATGATAGTGATGATGATGATGATGATGGTCATGACCCTGATGATGATAGTGATGGGGATGATGATGGTGATGATAGTGATGGCGATGATGATAGTGGTGAAAGTGATGATGATGGTGGTGATGATATTCATGGTGGCAATGATGATAACCACAATGATGATAAGATCTGAATTATAGGCTTTTGTGGGGATTCACTGATTTAAAGCTTCTGATGACAGAGCATAGTACATGGCATCTAGTAAGTGATGAGTATTATTTTTGCATTTTTATTTCATATATTAATTCTAGTATTATAGAGCAGTAGTTTAGATTAGTGCTTCAGTGGATGGAATTGGGGTGGGGGGAAGCTCGCTTCTGCCCACGCCACAGGGTGGTGGATCATGGTGGAATTAGAACACTTGGCAATCCCTTCTTAGCAGTGTACTGTGATGTTCAGGGCCATGGACCTGAAGTCCAGAGGTAAGAGTTTACCACTTGTTGCCTGAATGATCTTGGACAAGCCATTTTCTTCCTAACAGTCTGTCATTCAGGTAGGCTGAGAAGTGGCCCCTAGGGTCTCTGCAGCCCTTATATCAGCTTGTTGATGCAAGGTCAGCCAGTATCCTCCGAGCTGTGCAGAGTGTGAGCAGCAAGGGAAGCTAGGCCTGAAACCTAGGCTTGGGGCCTCAGGAAAGCTGAATAGGAGCTTGGGGGGGGAGCAAAATGGTAACAAATCTCTGTCAACCCTCTTCTCATGTTCCTAGAAGGAAACCCGGTTTGTGGATGGAAGAGCCATCTTGCAGTGGGATATCTTTGCCTCCAATGGGATCATTCATGTCATTTCCAAGCCTTTAAAGGCACCGCTGACCCCAGGGGTGAGTATCCAGGGTTCCTGGTGAGAGCTAAAGAGAGCCCAGTGTCCATTCCCCAAGAGTTAAACGGTTGCTGGAAGCCCTGTCCACCACATTCCTCCTGAGGAGACTAAAGGAACCTTTTAGCTCCGAGGCAGAACTGTGGGGATGCCCAGCCCTGGTCCATTCCATCCCCAGTCCCATGCATTAGCAATCAGCACCAGTCTACATTTGCTGAGTGACAGGGAAAGGGTGGGCCAATGGATGAACCATGGGAAGGGGGTGGAAATCCTGAGCTCTGCTTTCATCTCTTCACTCTAGTATCTCTGAGCCCGTTTTCTCGTCTATAAAAATGTTGGGAGTCATAATAGCTCCCTTTCTGGGTTTGGGGAAAGGCTGTGAGTTAAGAAATGTAATCACCAGCCAGGTGTGGTAGCACATGCCTGTAATCCCAGTACTTGGGAGGCGGAGACAGGAGGAGCTCAGGTTTGTGGCCAGCCTTCGCAACTTAGTGAGGCTCTCTGTAACTTAAAAAAGATTCTGCTTTAAGGTAAAAATAAAATAGGGCTAAGAGTGTGCCGAGAAGTAGAATGCCCCTGGGTCCGATTCCTAGTACATAAAAAAAATAAAAGAAATGTAAACTACTTAGAGTAGTCCCTGACACATGGTACAGGCTATAGAAAAGCTGACTGAGATTGACTTTAGTATTCTAAGTTTCCCCACGGGCACGAGGGAGGACTGAGCTGTTAACTTGTGTAAAGTTCTGCAGCATGCTGACTAATCACATAAGCTCCAAATCCAGGCTGGTTCCAAGCCCACTTCTAGCTAGCTAAACTGTCTGATATTGGGCAAGTATTTAACCTCTCTGTGCCTCTGTTCCCCCATTCAAAATTAGAACAATAATAATGGTTTCTTTGGGTTACTGCAACACTTAAATGGGCTATTTTATGTAAGACACTTAGAGAGACCCTGGTAGTAGCAAGGGCCAGATATATGTCACTTTATTTTTTTAACCTCAATTACTTCAAGATGTCTGGGGCCAACAAAAATAGGGTGAACTCTAGCCAGAGCACCTTCTTCAGGGAATTGGCAGTGTTAAAAACTGACTGTTCTCCTTTCTGTGTTCAGCCTTTGAGCCACACTGGTTTGGGAATGGGGGTACTCTTCACTGTCATCCTGATCATTGGAGCAATTACTTTGGCTGCCTATTCTTACTTTCGGCTAAAACGAAGGACAACTGGCTTCCAGCATTTTCAGGTAAGAAATAAAAAAAAAAAAACTAGAAGACAATGATGAGGGATTACATTAGCCCATTTTCTGTTGCTATAACAGAATACCTGAGGCTGCATAATTTATAAAAATTAGAGGTTTGTTTAGTTTGGGAGTCTGGGAAGGCCAAGAACAGGATGCCAGCGTTGTGCTGCTTCAACTCACGGTGGAGACCTGCACCACAAGCAGGTGTGTGTGGAAGAGGCCAACACAAGGGCAGCCTCACTTTACAAACACACTGCCATAGAAACTGGCCCTGTCAGAATAGTTTCTCTGCCACAGGAAAGGCACTGATCCCCCTTAGCAACTTCATCACCTCTTAGAGGCCCCACCTCCCAGCAAAAAATGACAACCAAGCCTCAAGTGAGCTTCAGAGCAATCTGGTCCTCACAGGGTCCTCTCTAGATTCTGGATCATGGTTCAAGACTACTTTAGCTTGCCAGCTGCTTTAAAAAGCTCACCCAAGCCGGACGTGGTGGCGCACGCTTGTAATCCCCGCGCTTGGGAGGCTGAGACAGGAGGATCGCACAGGTTCGAAGCCAGCCTCAGCAACTTAGTGAGACCCTGTTTCCAAAAAACATATAAAATAGGGCTGGGAGTATAGCCCGGAGGTAGAAAAGCCTCTGGGTTCCACCCCCAGTACCACAATAAATAAATAAATAAATAAATAAATAAATAAATAAATAAATAAATAATAAATAAAAACATCCAAAAATTAAAAAAAAAAAAAAGCTCACCCAGATGTGCTGCTTGGTACAGTAGCTGGGGTGGCCACCCACCCCATGCTTCCTGCCTGCTGATGGGGCCCTTCCCTAGAAAGGCCAGCCATGCAGCTCCAAGCCCCACTCCCTGGCTGAGACAGGGCGTGGTGAAGAACACCAGGGGCTGACAGTGGCATAAACTATCCAGCCTCTGTGCCAGGGGTCTTTTGTGAGGCAATGGTCACCAAGAGTCCTGGGAGTCACATTCACCTGGGAGGATTTACTAGACAAGTACCCACCATGATGGGCTTGGGCTTCAAGTCTGGGCTTGAGGTTTGAGGAACAGGGCTAGGGACCTACACAGCAAGACACCTGGCCTTACACTGCAACCAGAAAAACTCATCTCAGCCTCTTTAACAAGTCAAGTCCACTTCTAGTCAGCACAAGCTCAGGAGCTTATCATGTAATGGTTCTACCAATAGTGCCGTGAATAGGGACAAATCCTCCAACACATGAGCCTTTGGGGACACACATCCAAAACACAGCATGCTGAGAACTGGCTTGGGTGGCATTGCAGCAGCTGGCACCCTTCCCATGTACTCTGTGTTCCTGGCCCATGCTCTCCTGTGACAGCCTCCTCAAAACTGCCTGGTAAGAGAGTCCCCAACAGCAGTTCGGTAGCAGATAATTTGCTCGTTCATTCATTCTTGCCGTGCTAGGAATCAAACTCTGGACTTGTACATGCTAGACTAGGGCTTTAACACTGAGTCGTATCTCCAATCCAAACCTGCTTATTAATAAGGTCAAGGGCAAATCTCAAAAACATCTGGTTCAGCCTCAGCTACTATTTAGTGAGGCACTTTGCAACTCAGTGAGACCCTGTTTAAAAAATAAAGAATAAAAAATAGGGTACTGCAAAAAAATATACCATCTAGGTTCATTTTCTATTGCTATAAGGAAATATCACAAAGAAGATAATTTATAAAGACAGAGGTTGACTTGGGGTACTGGGGACTGGAACCCAGGGACATTCTACCTCTAAGCTACACCCCCAGCCCTATTTTTTTATTCTTCATTTTGAAACAGGGTCTCGCTGAATTGCAAAGGGCCTCACTAAGTATCTGAGGCTGGCTGTGAACCCAGATCCTCCTGTCTCAGCCTCCCGAATTCTGGGATTACAAGATTGCGCCACCACACCTGACTACTAGTCCGTGGTTCTGAACATGGACATTCAAGCTTGATTGCCACATCTGGGGAGGGCCTGCTTGCTATTAAGGGCTGCCACAGAGCCCCAAGGGAGCAGAGACCATGGTGGCACACAACAGCAGGTCTCCTCTTTCTGTAACATCACAGTCCCACTGGAGTAACTAGTTCCCCACCCTAATGGCCTCCTTTAAAATTAATTCCAATAAGTCCCACCTTCAAACACTGTAGTGGAATTACGTTTCTACCCTCTTAATACCGTACAATAGCGATTAAAGTCCAACATGAATTTTGGTGAGGATGTTCACACGATAGCAACATTATTTTTAGCAAACGTGTACGTGCTGCCTGACTCCTTTCTCTAAAGTTCAAGGTCAGGCCACAGCACTGTGGGGCTACTGCCCTGGGTGAGAGGGAGTACTGGCAGGCATGGAGGCTAGAAATGTCCTGTGTGCTGAATCTGGATGGTGGTCACGCCTAGGTAAATGTATGAGATATCACTGAGCCAAACACTTAGGATCAGCACGTTTTAGTAGGTCAATCCTATCTGCACTAAGCAGTTCAAACGTAAAGCTCCCAGAGGTGGAGGGTGGCTGGCTGCATCTGCCAAGTGAAATGGGGCGCTCCTGCCTTGCGGACAGCCCTGGCTCAGCCTCCTCCTGCTTGTTCTTTTGAGCAGTCAGAAGAGGACATTGATGTTGTGGCCTTCGGCAAGGAGCAGCCGGAGAGCATCTCAAACCCTCTGTATGAAAATGGGGCACCGGTACCCCCTGAGCCGTCCTGTGATCCCTTCGTGGTGAGTGTGCACTTTCATCTGGGAATGGGTTTGGCTAGGCTGAAGGATGATGTCTCAGTGGAGAGAGGCGCAGGAAGAGAAGCTCCTTCCTAGAAGGTATCAGGCGCAAGGCGAGGGCCAGTTTTGCAAGCTGAATAGAGCCAGTATGGTTGCTCAGAGCTCCTGGGTTCTTTAGGGAGATGGCAGAAGCCCTGAGCAATTAGAGGAGAGAAGAACCAAAGGCTGCCCATGAACTAAGGGTGGGATGTCACAATGAAAGAGGTTTGGGGCTGAATTCTGCCACAAATATTTAAGAGGTAGCAGGTGCAAGATAAAACAAACCTTATAAAAAGGGCTTTTCCTTTAGCTCCTTAAACCTATTACCACCGATTTTTCTGCCTGTGTCAGAACTGCTTCTGTCTTTGGGAGCTACTTTTTCTTTAATGAGGCCTTTTATCTGGATGGATGTGCTGCTCTGGTCTCCGAAGAAGAAGCCGTTTATTTCTAAAGTTAGTGACACTCAAGCTCAGATGAGGCTTCAATCCAGGGCATAGCACCCCATTCACACTGATTGTGGAAGGTATGCCTGATTATTACCAGCTCTGGACTGAGAAGCCAGAGAAAAGGCTTATTTTTCCCCTTATATAACAATTAGAAAAACTGATGGCCAATGTGCTGAGCACAGTTGTTTACCCAGAAGTCCGGCTGACAGCATTCCTCGGGTCCAAGGAGAGACTAAGTCTTGGTGTAGGGGTGGGTGTGTGTGTGTGTGTGTATGTGTGTGTGTGTCCACAGCCTTTGTGCAATAATTTAAAACGCCAGACAGCTGGTGTAATCATTCAATGCACATACTTGTGCCCCCCCAAGACCACGTCATTGGCATTGAATAGTTCTAAGTTGGCACTGAAGTCTTACAAATATATTTTTGCAATATTTTTTAAGCTGAATAAGGCAACTGATATTATTATTTTTAAGTAAACCAAACATCAGTATCTTGTGGTTCTTTGGGCCTTTGTAGCAGATAGATCTTTATTAAAGATTGGAAAACAAACAGATCACAAATCTTATTTTTTATATAACCCATGTAAAAGTGTCTCAGCCAAACTGTAAGGGTGAACTCGTCAAAGTGGTGATTATTAGCTAGTAGGAGTTCATTTCTGGAAGCACTCATTATGCTGAAATGATTTAAAAAGCAGAAGATAAAGTTATACCACCTGTTCCTGTGCCCCTGAATATCTTCCCAACTGTCTGTCCTTCTCCAAAGGCCCCATTAACTCTGCACAAGAAAGGTTACCTGAGGCAGGTGAGTATCCTAGAAGGATTCAGCTAACCCAGCCGTGGAGACAGAGAGGAAAAAGTGTTCCAGTAACAGGCACCCTATGCCTAGAACATCAGCCCCCAAAGTGATGGGCGAGGTTCCTGTGCCTCATATATGGAAAGGCGGGGTGTTTGTACAGTATCTGTCACTAGTCCAGATATCCCAAACGCCACAAAGGTCACCCATGAAAAACCTCCATTCACACGTATTATGCCACTTAACATCAAAGAGCGTGGGAGGCCGGATGGCCGCCTCTGGGGTCTGGCTTCTCAGCACTGTCTCCCGAGAGCTCAAGGGTGGGCGCTTATGCCTTGCCAACTGCAGCATCTATGGCTCACACCGCCCTGGGAGGCAGTATCAAGGCCCTTCGGAGATGCGGTAGGGGTGGCAGAGTTGAGGGGACTTTTCAAGGGCCATGTGGCAGCAGCCGAGACTGCAAGGCCCCAGAAGGAGTGGCCCTAACCACCACCCCGTCCCACCCCCTAACGTGAGGCATGGAGTGCAGGAACCTCCCACCACGCGGGGTTCATAAGGAGGCTCTTGCTGTGGGTCTCAGACCCGAGGCCCAAAGAAATGTCTGACCCGGATGGCCAGGGCTCACAGCCCTCTCTCTCTCTCTCTCTCTCTTCCAGGACTCCGGGGAACAGCAGCTGGGGAGCAGCGACCCCTTGGGGGCGCTGTGAGGGTCTGACGTGAGCAGCCAGCGGCCCCTCGCCCAGAGTCTCCACTGTGAATCCTCAGTACCGGACACTTTGGGGAATTGGGGTGGGGTAGCATTTTAAAATGTGAAGCACTCAGAAGCTGTACCTCATCTCTTTAGTTAACCTGGGTCTATTTCCTGGGTGAGGGACTGTGTTACTCAGTCCAGCCCCGGGGCCTCTCGCTTTCCCCGGCCCCCACCATCTTTCCTTCGTATGTTTAGATGAAGTCTCCCACATTCTGTCCTGCCTAATGGGTAACTCTGATCTTTCTGTTGGACTGTAGGCTCCCCAGGGCAGGGCCCGCCTCCCTCGTCCTTGTCTCCCTGCAGCCAGCACTGCGCCAGGCACAGAAAATGTGCTCAATAAATGTCTATGGAACAGAAATAGAATCAAAAAACAAAGCCGATGTTTAGGGAAACAAAGACCACGTTTGCCACAGGAGGGGTCGAACCCTGAAGGCCAGATCCACATATTAGGGCTAATTAGGAACTTCAACTGGCCAACAACTGCCTAAAGCATTCTTCTGAGTTCTGTTTTGTTTGCTTTTTGTGTGTCTGCTCTAAGATATGAGAGCCACAGTGAGATGGCGCATCACACCCACAGGGTGCTCCAATCAAAAAGTCAGAAAAGAACAAGTATTGGCGAGGGTGTGGAGAAACTGGGGCGCTCCCAACATTGCTGGTGGGCATGTAAAATGGTGCAGCCATTGTGGAAAACAGCCTGACATTTCCTTAGAAACTTAAACACAGCATTACCATATGGCCCCCAAATCTTACTACTAGGTATATAACCGAGAGAAATAAAAACATGTCCCCATAACACTTGTGTATGCATGTTCATGGCAGCCCTGCTCATGGAACAGTTAAGAAATGTAAACAACCCACACCGCTATCATCTGATGAGCAGACAAACTGAGGTTTATCCATCAATGGAATATTATTCAGCCCTAAAAGCAGTGCATGAAGCACTGCTACATGCAACAACAGCGATGACCCCTGACAACACTGTGCTAAGTTTCTTCTTGAGATTATTAAGGGGGTAGAAGAAAAAAGGCCCAAGAACAGAGTCAGGGGTGGGGAGCTTGGAAGCCATAATCCACCGTGGATTCACTAGAATTTAATAAACCTTTACCACACAGACTTAAGAACAGGAAACAGACAACAAGCCAGGTGATGCAATTCAAACTTTTATTTGGCTATAAGTTCAATACCACTTAACACATATAAATCAATTATTTAAATAAATAGCAAATTCACATTCAGAATAAATAGTAAGTCTACTAAATTTGCATTTATTTTGCCTGATATTGTACAGGCCCAACTTGTCATTCCATTAAACAATCAGAAAACAGTCTCCTGAGTCGGAGTTCAAGCTTGCACTATCAAGAGGACAGAAACACCGTCCCAGGTCCGTTCCCTGGCGGGGGGCGCTGCATGCAGGAAGGTTACAGGGGAAAGCTGGGGGAGTCAACATGCAGGGGGGGAGGGGCGCGACGGGCGGGGGAGCTGCTGGGCTGCGGCACAGGCAGGCGGCCTCACCGACCCCGCAGGGCACTCAGGAGCTGTAGGACTCCACAGGCTTTCCCGAGTTGGGGTGAGGAAGCCAGGCCTTTGAACCCCTACATGCAGCAGTCAAGGACCCCCAGCAAGGGGGTGATGGGGTGACGCAAGGCTCTGTGGCCAAGGAAATCCCCAGCGAAGACCGGCCGCTGCGAATGGTGAGCCCGCAGCACTCGGCACTCAGCACTCAGGTAAGTCATTCAGTGCCGAGAGGTTCCCAGGCGGCCCCACCCAGCGCCCAGCACCCAGCACTGGCACAATCATGGACGAGTGCGACGAGAGGTAGCTCAAGTACACCGTAATGATGCAACCTTGAAATGTGCTGGAAACACACCTCACCACTGGCCATTCGAGGAAATATGCCCGGAACGTGCTCTTAAAGGGACACGGCACACTTACCTACAGAACTACTTTCTACTAACCGCATCCCAGCTACAGGCCTCGCATCGGCGAGCCATCACAAGGGGCTCTTGCCACTGCCACCAACTGTCACAACCCACTACAGCAGGGGCCCGCGGCCTGTTCTGGTCAATCGAGTTATGACGGAACACAGCCATGCCCATCCTAAGGAAGAAGCAACAGCGGCTGGTGCTGCAAAGCTGAGAACAGTAACCGATCCGGCCCGTTAGGAGAAAAGGTCACTGGCCCTCATTAGAGGACCAGCACTCCCTTTGGTTTCCTAACTTTAACCCAACCGTGGAGTCAAAAGTCAGCTGAACATTGAACCCAGCTCCCAAATACTGAAGCTCCCCCCGCCAAAGGAAAAAATATTATGACAAAAGGAAATCAATATTAAGAGGGAAAAACATAGGCCCTGGTAGTTGAATAGAGCAATCAAGGAACCCTGCGTCTGGCCAAATTCAGTGTTAGAGCATCCTAGACAAGGGGCCGCCATGGGTCTTCGGCAGCAAATGAGCACTAGCCAGAGTAGATGCGACCCCAGTGCTGAGCCCGCTCTCTGCTGCGTCAAAGTCCTCTTGAGAAGGGGCGAGGGGAGCCATTGAGCGCGCCCAGCGCTAAGCGGGGTGGGAGGCCTGGTGGCTTTTCACTTCTCCTTTGTAGTAATTAAGAGGGCTGACGCGGTCAAAGCAACTAGTAATTTAGTCTGCAATATGCCCCATCAGTGGCAGCTGGTCTATGATCCACGGTATTCATGTGAGAGCATGTTAAACAGAAAATGAATGAATATATAAATGTCAGGAGGGAAGCAGGAGCTTGAAGCCAAATACTTAAACTGTTTGCAAAGCCAGGTTTTCTCAAGAAAAGCAACTCTTAAAAAAAATCAGCAGGGCAAGTCTCTCCCCCCACCATGGGTGTCGTGAGCCTGGCTGGATGCCCGGCTGGCAGGGGCTGCCCCTGGACTGTGAATTTTGGTTCACATGATTCTCAGAAAATCAGTGTAAGCAATGTTAAAAATCAGTAATTGTTTGACTGTTCAAACTCATTTTATTGTTTGCTTTACACACTGATTTTTCTTTAAATGGCAGAGAACAGATTCCCTTCCCTCGTGCCAACATGCTCTATCACTGCACAAAACAGAGACACTGGAGAGAAGGAGAGGCCCCGTGCGTGTGCCAGACTGCAGGGAGAGCTGGGCCAGTGGCACGGGAAGGCCTGCCTGGCCGGGCCGCACAAGAACGAAGTAGGAGTGCCTCCCTCCCATGGAGATGGCACGGGCAGTGCCAGCCCAGCCCACCAAGCACAGGCCGGGGGTTTCTGGTGCAAGAGGCCGGGCCTCTGCCACATGGCCGAGCTCAGTCCTGTCAAGCTGAGTGGCCCCGAGATGAAAACCCTCCTAACTCGGGATAAATCGTTCAATTCATTACTCATACCCAGAAAAAAATTTCTCCCAAAACTTAGGTCACCTAACACAGACATTCAAAAAAGCGGTTTAAAAATAGTCCTACGTCAGTCTTGAGTAACTGGCATCGAGTGTACACCTCCTGGTGTGTGTGAGACACCGAGCAAAAATGCGTTCTCAAACAGCACCTGCCTCCTCACTCTCTCCCCCAAGGCAGACACTCCACGCCCAGAGTCGCGGCGCCTCTGAGCATCGCCCGCCGCGTGCACGCCAGCCTCCCCAGCGCCCTCACAGCCAAGACGCTGGGCAAGAAGGCAACAGAATGCCGGCCCTGCTCCAAACAAGGACCAGCCCCTGTACCTTCTGTGCTTTTACAAAACACAGAAGCAAAAAAAGAAGCCTAAATGCATTGAAAGAATCACACTGGCCATGATGCTTAGACACAACACAGTATCTCAAGTAAAAATACCATTATTTGTGCTACATTATTTGTGCTACAATATATACTATGTAACTTTTTTTTGGGGGGGGGGCTGGGAATTGAATCCAGGGTTATTCATTTCTGAGCTACACACACCCCCAGTCCTATTTTATTTTTTATTTTGAAATAGGGCCTCGCTAAGGTGCTGTGGCTGATCTCAAACCCGCAATCCTCTTGTCTCAGCCTCTGAAGGCCTGGGAATACAGGCATGTGCCACCATGCTCTATGTAACTCATTTAACTTGTGCATCCTGGCGGGTAGCCTGTGGAGCATTAGGTCCATGGATGGTCACAATACATTATAATAAAATGCTGAGTAAGAAAGCACTTTCCAACAGCCCCCTGCACGTTCCTGCCATTCTTTAGCTTCAACAACATATGCCACATTAGCTAGATGGATCAAAGCCCAAAATGAGTTCTGGCGACACGAGGCAAGGCTTATCTGAGTGGAAGTGTTCAGGCATCGCATGCAATGAATACGCCATTAGCAGCACTGTGACCAGTAACAGCAGATACTCCGGAGGCACTCAGAGTGTGGTCAGTAAGTACTTGGTGTTGAAAGACTTTGCGAATACAGATGTAATAAAGGATTGTTCCCCGAGGTGGAGGGGGGATAAAAGGAAGAATATAAGCCATTTGCTTTGCTCTAAGAAAGAAATGAGAAAAGCTCAGTAACTAGGTCTAATTAATTAGCGTCAATGCCCACCATCCTCTCACACCTCAATCACCTAAAGGAAACCAGACTCCCCAGAGCCACACTGACAGGGGAGGGGGCGAAGCTCAGAGGAGAAGGTGCCTCCCTCAGCACCCCTCCTGAGTGAGTGACGCTCCCCCCAGACGAGACAGGTGCTGGTAACGCGTACATTTTAAACAAGATTCCATTTGACCCAGAGGTGGCGAGGTGTGGCGTGGCGTCCCGTGACGAGGACCTTGGCCTGTTTCATTTCCTCTCCTTCCATGAGCACATGGCACCAGCACTTGGGTGGCATTTCTGGGTTTCCTATGTTCCTGGGAGACCGACCACAAAGGTTATGGTTCTTCTGCCCCACTGATTTCTGGCAGCCTTTTCCCACCATAACTGTTTTGCCAGCAGGAAGGCGATTTCACCAGAGCTGTGCCTCCCCAGCCTCTACCCCAGGGAGAGGAGGAGTCTTCCCATTGCCTGTGACTCACTGCCTTGCCTGCGCGGGGCAGGACGCAGCAGGTGCACACTGAGGACAAAGGGTTCTTCTCCTTCTCATGTAAGTCCTTCCAGCCAAGCTGCATTCTCCTGGACACAATGCACCCAAATGCCCGCCAAAGCCCTAGGACCAAGATTTGGGAACTGGCTGCCATTCAGGAGTCACCTCTACTACTTACTGCAGCCCAGGGACACTGAAGGGCTCACTTCTCACTGCCTTCTGCCAGCAGTTTATCTCTGCACGTCCTGGGCCCTGCAGTCCCTGACGCTCAGCCTGTACAGTCAGGAAATGTCCCACGGACGAGTCCAGACAGTTTCCAAACTCCATCTACTGAACACAGAGTTGGCATCAAGTGGTCTCACCTGTCCTGGAAAATGTCACCAGTTCCAGGAGTTCGGTGAACAACAAGGCCAAGTCAGTTTCAGAACAGAGCTTACCCTTGCCCTGCCCTGCAGCCCACGAGCAGAGGAAGCTGGGCCTATGGGCAGCTGGAGCCAACACTGACCCAGGGTGCTTTCTCCACAAGGTACAACATAAATATCCAAAGGCATAGTCGAATCTCTTCAGAAGACAACACTCAGGCCCACACAAAGTCATCCCACCAAGTCTGCCCAGTCCGGGGCTGCGGCTGTGGCTGCTCCTGGCTCTTTCCACGGGCGGCGTGCGGTTACTTGGCCTGCGCCTCCTGCAGGAGCGGGGCTCTGGAGGCACAGGGACTGTCCGACCAGGCGGGCAGCTCGTGCTGCAGCGGAGTCCTCCTGGGGTAGAACGTGTGGCTGACATCGTAGTTCAGGAGGCAGCTCAGCGAGGCCATGTAGATGTCTGCAAATCGTGACAAGCGCCGCAGGAAGTAGGTGGGGTTCTGGTCAGTGCGGAACAAGCTTCCGAACTGGGCGTTGAAGAAATTTTTGGTCATTTCCCTGTAGGAGCAGAGAAGAATACAACACAACAGAGAATGGTTTATTTATTTGTGGTGCTAGGGGTGGAACCCAGGGGCATTTGACCTTCGAGCGCTACTTCCAGCCCTGTTTTATTCTTTATTTTGAAACAGGGTCTCACTAAGTTACAGAGGGCCTCACAGAGTAGCTGAGGCTGGCCACAGACCTGCGGTTCTCCTGTCTCAGCCTCCCAAGTCCTGGGATTACAAGTATGCGCCACCACATCTGGCTCCAGAGAATGATTTAAAAGGTTTTCAACTGCTGAAATCAAAATCCCTCTAAAGAATAAAAGAAAAAAGGACTTCTTTACAAGAAGAAAGTAGCCTGGAGCAGACCTAACTTCTAATTGAGAGAATGGTTCGTCCATCCGTCAAGATGACTTGATTCGCATTTCCACCCACGCCAGCTAACAGAGCACAGCTTCAAGGCTCCAGCTGGAATCACATTTCCCTCTAGATACGCACACTGTACTTTCCAAACCAAAACAGGGTGCAGTGCTACTTCTGAAGGTGCAGAGAGAGAGATTAAAAAAAAAAAGTTCCCCATGTCTCTAAACTTCCCTGTCTACAGCCTACAGCAGAATGGGTTTAAAGACCCCTTTATGAAAAGGTTATTGTGAGGACTGGTTCAGGCAGATAGATGAAAGCATGTCATAACTACCTAAAGCACCCTGCCTTCTGAAGACTTATGGATCGCTACATTGACTGCCAGCGTGCGGGACAGGGCTTCAGAGGCCTCACTGCCCCTCCCAGCCCAGCTCGCGGTTGTGCAAGGCCACTCACCTCATTCACACCCAAGGCACTAAGCCCTGCGGTCTGCAGTCCCTGCACAAGTGTCTAAATCCACATCCCACCTACAAAGGACGTGCGCGCTATCCAACGGCTGGGACCCTGACACACACAGTATCTCAGCAAAATGGATCAATACCATTTGCCTCTCGATAAATCAATTACAAATATAAGAAAAAGTGTAACTTTACACAACTGTGAGACAAAAGCCACTAGCTGGTGGCAGCTGTCTGTCATCATTTGGGGATGAAAGATCCAACAACAACTAAAAACGAGAAAGCGAAAAGAATTCAATAGGTGTGTGTAGAACAACATAAATGTTTTTTTAAGCTTTTACTGAAAAATCTCATTGAGACGTGAAGATATCAGAGACTCAGTCAGCACAAAATCTCTAACAGGTGAAACCATGCCTTTATCTAACACTCCGAGGCCCCTAAACAAGCACCATCCGTGGACTGTAGGATCCAGGTCCAGACTTCAAAGAGGCAAATCACACTGTATGCCCCCCTATCTTTTTACCCAACTTTTGTTGTTGTTGTTGCTACTGGAGGTTGGAGGCATTCTACACTCCCAGCCCTATTTTATTTTTTATTTAGAAACAGGCCCCACTAAGTTACTGAGGATCTGGCTCACTAAGTTGCTGAGGTTGGCCACAAAGCTGTGATCCTCCTATCTCAACCTCCCAAGTGCTGGGATTAAAAGTGTGCACCACGACGCCCGGCTGGACCAACAGCATTATAATTCTGGCTTCTGCAGTACCTGAGGAATGACCCACACCCTTCTCCTTCCCCCAACACAACCCCCCCAAGTCAGGCCGCCCACTCACTGCTCAGAGACCAGAATCCAGGCAGCAACCTGTTTCCAAAGCTTAAGAGGCCACAGCCCAGGCATGAGGGGCACCATGCTCTTAAATGTTCATGCAGAGCATCCTTAGGGGAGTGTGACTGTCAACGAGGCCCTCTTTAGAAAACAGTTCCCTGAGGACACACATTTGCCAAACTTCTGACCCACAGGCAGCTTCCTTTCCAAAAAACATCTGACAGAGACTGTGCATTTGTGAAGGCCAAGAGTACAGAACACACAGGTCCTAGGATCCCTGAGAATTCACTGTGGATGCGGAGTCCACCTCCACCCAGCCCATTCCACTCTACTGCCAGCGTTACCGACAACTGGGCCACCAGCGGCCCAGAGGGATGGCCAGGGAGGCAGGGAGGAGGAATGATGGAGGAAGCTCCCTTCTCCCACAGCCTCCGAATAGCACAGAGAGAGGGAAGATGGAGCTCGTCGACTGTCTAGAGGAAATGTCACCATCACTAGCAGCAGAGAGCTGATCAGAGAGCTGATCCTAGGAATTCACACCTGGGAGCTAAAAAAGGATGCTTCACGACTGCCTCGGGCTGCCCTGGGAGAACATGAGTGGGCTGAGCACACCCAGCCGGGTGGAGTCCCGCGCTCAAACACACGCCTCTGACCTCATCTCCTTCCGCTCCTTCTTCCACTCCTGCAAAACCAGCTGCGACTCCGCATCTCGGTGAACCTGAAGGACATAAGCCAGTTACTAGGACAGTTTCAGCATCACACTAACTCACTAGTTACAGGAACTTCTTGACAGGCAGCTCCTCTGGGAGGACTGTTCTTTAATAGGTGACACTTGGGTGATATAATACATGTTCAGACTCCCTAAATGAAATCTTACTTTCTTTACTAAAAAAAAATAAAAGAAAATATCATCATAGAAATCAGCTTCCACATATGGGGGCCCATGCCGATAATCCCAGTACTTGGGAGGCTGAAACAGGAAGATCAAAGGTTCAAGGCCAGCTTTAGCAACCTTAGCCAGGTCCCTCAGCAATTTTGCAAGACCTTGTTTCAGAACAAAAAATAATAGAGGTCTTGGGGTATAGCTCAAGGTGGAACACCCCTAGATTCGACCTCCAGTACAAAAAAAATATGTATTAAACTGTTATTATACACATTATGTATTCTACATAAATGTGTTACATACATGTGTATCAACATCATGGCAGTTAAATGGAAATAAGTATGTATAACAATACATTCAGTAATTGCAAGCATGTGAAAATATGTACTACAATTGGAAATTAATATAAAAAGTTATTTTAATTTGTGAATGGATAGGAGAATTATAAGTGGATTTTGCTTTTTTCATGTTACCTTATCATTTTAAATGATGAACAGAAAAAAAATTTTTTTTTGCAGAAGGCAAGAAGGCAGTACATTTCGATATAAAAGTATAGAGCAGAGGATCTGGTAGGCCAAAACGTGAGCCTGGCAAAAAGAAACTGCCAAGTGCCTGCAGGCCCACAAGTGGAATCTCACACGCCTCTCTCCAAGGTTCTTGGGGCTGAAGAGGAACAGTGAGCCGGAGCCCCAGGCACACATGACTCAGGGAACAGGTGGGGCTCCCACAATTCACGACCACAGGGTAACCTTAGAACTTGGGGAAAAGGCCAAAAAGTGAACCATCTGCTTTTCACGTGGGGCCAAAGCCATTCTGTTTATCACAGCCGCCCAGCTCAACAGCGTGACTACTGATGGTCACCAGGCTAAGGGTTTCTGCCACTCAAACAAAAGCTGGGTCTCAACTGAGTTTAAAACTTGAAGTTCTTGCTGATCCCACCGACAACACCACAGAAGCAGCTGCCACTGAAGAGTCACTAGCTGTGTGCCCCAGGCGCACCAGGCCGCTGCCCACGCTGCTGGGGATTCTGCTGTAATTCCATGAATGTATTTTTAATTAACTTTGAGCGAGGATGCGGTGGGAAGTACTGAGGGCCAAACTCAAAAACATTCTTTCTCTTAGCTGCACCCCAGCCCCTTATATTTTTTGTCATGAAATAGACTCTCACTAGGTTGCTCAGGCTAGCCTTGAACTTGTGATCTTCCTGTCTTAGTTTTCATATTTTAAATCAATAAATCACTCACTACAGAATGTAGGCTCTAAGACATAAAATTTAGACTAGATCTGAAGAGGTAAAATCCACAGGATACCACAGGAATGTTTATGTATATATAAGGGGTGTGTGTGTGTGTGTGTGTGTGTGTGTGTGTGTGTCTGTGTTTTCAGCACTTATATCACTGCCCAGCTTAAGTGCACTAAATGCTGAAGACACACAGAGAATGAGATGGAAGCCCTTGTGGGGCACAAATCATGACAAAAGAATGTGACAACATACAAAACAGGCATCAGCTGTGGGGGGAACTCCCACTCCTGCCCACACCCCCTTCGTGATCCATGAACCAGGCGCCCACGTCCCCTTCAAGGCAGGAGGAAGGAGCTCCCTGTGTTATGACTATATGTCTGCGCCCCTCCAGAGCGCATCAGTAGAAACCTAACCTACAACACAGCGGTGTTGGGAGGCGAGGCCTTGGGGTGACTGAGTCAAGAGAATGGAGCCTCAGGAATGGGATTACTGCCCTTACAAGAGATACCCCAGGCCAGGCATGGTGGCGCATGCTTGTAATCCCCACATTTGGGAGGTGGAGACAGGAGGATCAGGCTGGTTCGGAGCCAGCCTTGCTGGCTTAAGAGACCCTATTTCAAAAAAAAAAAAATACAAAATACAAAATAGGTCTGGGAGTGTAGCCCAGAGGTAGAAAGGCTTCCAGGTGCCCCAGTGCCACCAAAAAAAAAAAAAGAGAGAGAGAGACCCCAGTAAGAGATTAACAACAGTGATTACTAAAATAAAACAATTATAATAACATACTGCAATAAAAGTTACTTAAAATTTATGAATTATTTCCTTAATTTTCCTTTTAATATTTTCAGAGCATGATCAACCACAGGTAACTGAAAGCACAGAAAGAGACGCCTCAACTAAGGCTACCACGGTCTCTGACTCCACCTGAGACCTCTCATCCAGCGGGCCTTTAGGGCAATGCTCAAAAGCCTGCACTTGTGCATCACAAGGCATGTTACTAGCCTCTCCAAACCCCAGTTTCCTTATTCTAAAATGGAAAAGTTGCCTGTACCTGCACAGGACAGCTGTGACTATTAATTGTGACCTATGTACTCAGCACCATGTCCGGCACACACGGCGGAACTGGCAGTATTGTGCAAAACATGCTCAGGCTCAGCTACATTAGCCCAGAACTGATGTCTTCTGTTTTTAGAAGATGATCTCACAGGCATGCACAGTGGGAGAAACAGAACAAGCCCTCATCAGAGAAGAGCCAAGAGCCAGCAGAGCCATGGAACCCTGGAGACCAGGCCTGGGGACGCGCTTGGCAGCAGGTGCCCTAAGAAGGACCTGGCCTGCCTCTCCTCCCAGCTCTGCCTGAGCTCAGCGCCCAGCTGCCTTGCACGGGCTGCCAGCTGGGACAGCGAGGCAGGCCCTTGCCTGTTTGCGAAGCCAGTGGCAGGCGGTGGGCACCAGACCAGGGCCAGAGCCGCAGGTGCATCAGCCAAGAAAGTGGGCCTCTCCACCTCTTGAGCTGAAGAGTCAGCACTAGTGCCGCTGGTGCCACCCAGGTGAGCCGGCCAGGGAAAATGAGGTGCCTCCTGAGACTGGAGGGGGCCGCGAAGGAGGCCACCCCTGCAAGAGGGTCATTCCCTCAGGCCAGGAAATGACCAGTAATGCCAGTCCTAATTGTCCCAAACTGGCTACTTAACTGATAAGAAGTAACTGCCATGAAACTAAAAAGAAAAAGAAAACAAACCCAGCAAATCACAGATATTTAACTTTAAAATCAAACTGAAACTGAACTCGGGTGTGTGTGTGTGTGTGTGTGTGTGTGTGTGTGTGTGTGTGTGTTACAAATGGGGAATTAACCTAGGGGCATTCTACCTCTGAGTTACAACCCCAGCCCTATTTCTTAACTTTTTGTTTTGAAACAGAGTCTTGCTAGGTTGCTGAGACTCTATGTTGCTAAGACTGGTCTTGAACTTGCAATCTTGTTTCTTCCCAAGCACTGAGATTACAAGAGTGTACCACCACGCCTGACTGCCAGGCACCTTGACTCTCGCTCTGTGAGTCTTTGCCGGAAGCCAGGGTTCCCTGACTGAAGTGTTGGCTCCACAGACATCTCATTTTAGAGATGAAGAAACTGAAGCCTATAACAGAGAAGTCCCCCCAGGCCTAAGGCAGGGCCAGGACTGGACCCCAAAACTCACAGAGCTTTGCAAATCCCATTACCCCACGGCACACCCTTAGCATGACTAAGCGTGTAAGAAGAGGCACATAAACACCCACATTTACACGCGCCTTGCAAGGCTCTGCAAATGGCTCTGGTGGGCAGTTTTTAAAGGTCCTTTCAGGGAAAACGGCAAAATTTCCCTAGAGCCAAAA
Source organism: Muscardinus avellanarius (assembly GCF_963383645.1). Lineage (NCBI taxonomy): Eukaryota > Metazoa > Chordata > Mammalia > Rodentia > Gliridae > Muscardinus > Muscardinus avellanarius. The sequence continues at coordinate 19,395,206 of NC_137797.1, read as the reverse complement.
TAATTCCAAGGCCAAATGAAACCTTACACTCCATAACTACAATGACACAAAAAATATGTGAAGTAACTTTGACTAGCAGATTAACCACAGGAGTAAAGGAAAAGTGAGCCAGAAGGGAAAAGCCCCCCACCTGCATCTGCTCCAGCAGCCCTGTCAAGGTCTGCAGCCAGGTCATGGTTTGGATGTACTGCTCCGTGTTCATGATCCTGAGCTCCGACCTCAGCTCGGGGATGATGGCGCCTGTCCGCCAGCCGTGCTTCAGGGTCAGGTCCTGATCACAAAGACCACAGAAGTCAACATCAGTCTGCACAGAACCATTCTGTTACCTTCCCCAGACACAAGAGGCACTCGTTTAAACTACATTTTAATTGTGATGGTTAGTTATTAACTACGTTAAACTCAATGAACTACACTTAATTAAGACCAATTCGGCCCCAGGCTCTGACCATGTCACCTAAGAAAAGTCTCTGTTATGGAAATAATTGCTGGGAATCACAACTCCTGTAGAAACACAGGATTGGGAATGATTAACCATGGCCTGTGGAAAAGAACAGTGAGGACAGAGACAGAGAGAGGCTCCATCTAACACTGGGAAAAGCCTTCATTCAAGACCTTCATTCCGAGATGTTCTACAGACCTCTGGGGGGAGACCCACCAGAACCCTCTGGTTATGGGGGACCACAGAACCTCAGGCTTGAAATGGTTATAGAACATAAACACACATAATCATATCTTTCATTACAATTGCAATAATCCTATGATTTGATAATAGGCCAGTGAAGATCAGTTTTGTCCTAGAAAATCTAAGATTTGTAGTCAAAATCCTAAATGGTCACTGATTTCTTTTTTGGCAAATATTTATTAAGCGTTATTTGCCAGGTCCTATTCTAGATATGGAAGACAATGCAATGAACAAAAACTAGCAAACTCCTGCCTTCACAGAAAATACGAAATAAACAAGTAACTAAATGTACACTGGCAGGTGGTAATAAATAACAATGGATACAGATCAAAGACTACTAGGGGGAAAGGAGAGGGTACAAGGAGGCCACTTCCTATAAGGGATAGAACACTATCTCCTATAGAAAGATCAGTCAGAAAATAAAAGGCATGGCCAGGAGTGGTGGCGCACGCTTGTAATCCCAGCATTCAGGAAGATGAGACCAGAGGATCGCGGTTCGTGGACCGCCTCAGCTACTTAGTGAGGCCCTCCGCAACTCAGTGAGACCCAGTTTCAAAATAAAGAATAAAAAATAGGACAGGGAATGTAGCTTGGAGGTCGAATGCCCCTGGGTTCCATCCCCAGACCCGCAAAAAAAAAAAAAAAAAAAAAAAGGAAAAAGAAAAAAAAGAAAAGAAAAGGTATAAACAACTCTATAGACCAAATGAACCAGATACAGAATATTCTACCAAACAAAAGTAAAATGCATATTTCCCAAGGTCACATGGAACATCCTCCAGGACAAACCCATATGGAAGCTTCAAAACAAGTCTTTATAAGTTTAAAAACATCAAAATCACGCCGAGTGTCCTTTCTGACCACAATGAAACTAGAAATCACAACATAAGGAAAACTGAAAAACTCATGCAAGTGGAAATTAAACAGCACACTCCTAACTGATTGAAAAGAAAGTCAGAAAATACTTTGAGATAAATAGAAGGCAAACACAGCATACCATACTTATGGGATGCAGTACAAGCAGTGCTAAGAGGGAAATTCATAGCTACAAACATTTACATTTAAAAAAGGTCTCAGCCAGGCGTGCTTACGCAGCTTGTAATCCCCACGCTTGGGAGGCTGAGACAGGAGGACAGGAGGATCGCGCAGGTTGGAAGCCAGCCTCAGCTGGTTTAAGAGACCCTGTTTCCAAATAAAATATAAAATAGGTCTAGAAGTGTAGCCTGGAGGTAGAAGGCCTCTGGGTTCCATTCCCAGTACCACACACAAAAAAAGGTCTCAGCCAGGTGTGGTGGAACATGCTTGTAATCCCAGTACTTGGGATTGCAGTTTCATGGCCAGCCTCAGCTACTTAGTGAGGTCCTTTGCAACTTAGTAAGACTCTGTTTCAAAATAAAGAATAAAAAATAGGACTGGGGGTGTAGATAGGACGTAAAATGCCCCTGGGTTCAATCCCTAGAACCAGACACAAACACCAAAAAAATGGTCTCAAGTCAACAACCTAACTTTATACCTTAAACTGTAAAGAGAAGAATAATTAAGCCAATAATTAGCAAAAGGAAGAAAATACAGATTTAGAACAGAGATAAGTAAAATGCAGAATAGAAAAACAATTTTAAAAAGAACAGCAAACACAAGAGATGTTTATAAATACCAAACAAATTGACAAACGTGTAGCTTGACTCAAAGAGAAAAAAGACTGGAATCACTAAAACCAGAAACTAAAATCATGACATTACTACCAATTCTATAAATGAAGATACAGAAAGTATGAAGAGACCTATAAGTTGTAAGGCCTACGTGTGTGTACGTGTGTCACCTGACAGAGCCAAGTGTACATCCCAGGAGTCAAGAGTGGCAGATACCTGTGACAACACGTCGCCTGGCTGGATGTCTGACTGTGTTTCTACATTACTGAGCACTTTGACATACATGATCTTATTTCACTTCTTAAAAAGGAGGACATCAAGGTTTGAGGGATGTGCCCAAAATCACCCAGTTAAAACCCAACAGAGCCCAGTCTTCCCAGGCTGAGCCCAACCAATTCCTTGCACAGGTTGGTGGTGTGTGCTGGCGTAGCTGGAAGTGGAAGACACAGAAGCATCAAAAGCAACCCCTCTACCTTCACTACCACTGCACAGTCTGGTCCCACGGACCTCAGTGGGGCTCGGGCATGTGGACTCAGAAAACACTCTGCACGGCCCTGGTTAAAGCTCATCACTCCACGGCAGGGAGGCACAAAAGGAACACAGACTTGCAGATGTATACTAAAGTCCATCCAGTGTGGGCCCAAGTACCGATAGCAATAACGGAACTTGTGGAGGCCACTGCCCTCTCTTGGGACTTCGCTGACACTGAGCGTCAGGTTCTGAGGGACAGGCAAGAGCGAACTGGAGCCACTTAACAAACACAGACTCAGGCCACGAGGAACCCAGCACGGTGATGAACACGCGCAACACAATTTCACTCCAGGTACAGATGCACACCTATCTCCCTCCTCCCCTGTGACGCTCCTCCAGTCCCGCACCAGGCAAGAAAGGCCTCACTGCCCTATGAAGCTGTTCCTGGAAATTCACCTTACATTGCTCAGAAGGGACGGGCTGGCCAGAGCCCTGGCTGAGCTTTATGAGCTTTTAGCTTCCATTTTTCTGTTCTCATAATGAGAAAAAAGAAGAGATGAGAACACAGGCATGTACACACATATGTACATCTATTTTATAATATTCATGATATAGATTTAATAGCATTTTTCTATGACTTTGGTCTAGCCTGTTCTGTAAACACTTAAAATGCAACTAGTTTTTAAGGAAATATAAAAATGACCTTTTAAACAAATTATAAACAAATGGGAATAACACATCTGGTCCCCAACAAAAAGGATAAGAAAAGGCCCCTCACCGCCAGGTCACTGTATATATGGTCACCAAAATACAACACTTTGGAACCTCTCCACCCAGTGAGCTTCAAAAATTCATACAAATTACCCTGTAATAAGTGAAAAACACAGATATATCATAAACAGACATGGTATAAATTATTTGTTTTATAATTTCTAAAAAATTTAAAATACCAAAATATAAAGTAAAAGCATCTTCATAGGAATCATTTAAACTTTTCTTCTAAACCAAAGATACCTTTCGAAAGGGTTTCATAACATACCTCTTTGTAAACCGTCTTTAGATGACACCAAAATGTTAAAACTGTACATAAGATGTATCTCATCCATAAGTAATTATTAATTTGGATAATTAGTATGTCATAATAATGCTCCTTAAGGAGAACTTTCTGAGGTTTACTAATAGCACCTTTAATTTTATATACTACAAAAGTTTTAGAAAACAATTCAATCTTGAGCTAATTTAGATACTAGCATACTGAACATTGACTTTAGCACAGTTTTACCACCAAGTTATACACAGCCGAGTCAAGGAACCCAACCGTCTGGCATGCAGGAAGTCTCGGTGAACACCCGCTGTTACCACGACCGCCGACCACAAAGCAAAGCGACAAGGAAAAACTGGCAGAGAGATACCTGCTTGTAAATCTGGCCTTTCTGCAACTTGTGGATTTTATCCCAGAGTAAGACACCTTTCTCATTCACCTTTCGGAAAGGTCTAACAACAGAAATGGGAAATGTTAGAACATGTAATAACAGTATAGGCTGTCTGCTCCATACAATATGATAGCTACCAATAACTGGAAGTTGCTTCCTCTATAACCTAAAACATCTCTGAACCCAAAACTGCACCACTTCCCTCACCAAGTGCAACCCATCCCAGACTACATATCCCTAATACCTACAGGTGTTTCATTAAAGGGGGGGGGAGGGGATTCCAGGATCTAAGAGAGAAAACATTATTCATTGTACAATGTATATCTTTTTTTTTTCTTTTTGGTGGTACTGGGGTTCCTGGAAACCCTTCTACCTCCGGACTACACTCCCAGACCTATTTTTATATTTTTATTTGGAAACAAGGTCTCTTAAGCCAGTACAGCTGGCTTTGAACCAGCGTGATCCTCCTGTCTCCGCCTCCCAAGCGCAGGGATTACAAGCGTGCGCCACCACACCCAGCAATGTATATCTTTAAAAGTTACTGATGGCTCTAAAGAGTCCTGCTCAAAATATACTTCGTTTGTTTGTTTGTTTGCGGTACTATAGATGGAACCCGGGGCATTCTACCTCCGAGCTACATCCTCAGCCCTATTCTTTATTTTTTATTTTGAAACAGGGTGTCACTGAGTTGCAAAGGGCCTCACTAAGTAGCTGACACTGTCAGAGAACCACTATCCTCCTGTCTCAGCCTCCCAAACGCTGGGATTACAAGCATGTGCCAGCATGCTCAGCTTTACTTTTTTCTTATTTTGTTCTTTTTTGTGGTGTTGGGGATTGAATACAGTGGTATTCTACCTTTAAGCTATATTCCCAGCCCTATCTTTACTTTTTACTTTGGAAAGAGTGTCTTGCCAAGTTGCTAAGAACCTCACTACATTGCTGAAGATAGCCTTGAACCTGTGCTCCTTCCGTCTCGGCCTCCCAAGTTCTAGGATTACAGGCATGAACCACCAAACTCAGGTGAAATACACTTTTCTCTATATAATATTTCCTAAATTTATTTAACCATATAGAAAACTGTTTCACAATATAAGGCTGCAGAAATACTGCCTTAGGCCGGGCGTGGTGGCGCACGCTTGTAATCCCTGCACTTGGGAGGCGGAGACAGGAGGATCACGCAGGTTCAAAGCCAGCCTCGCTGGCTTAAGAGACCCTGTTTCCAAATAAAAATATAAAAAGCAATAGGTCTGGGAGTGTAGCCCAGAGGTAGAAGGGTTTCCAGGAACCCCAGTACCACCAAAAAAAGAAAAAAAGATGGAAAAAAAAGAAATACTGCCTTAGTACATTTATCCTGTTGAAAGTCAGACACTGGAATAATTTTTTTTTTAAAAAGTCTAAAAACAAGTACTATTTTATGATGGAAGCATCTGACCTCCGAGCTACACCCCCTGCCCTATTTTTATTCTTTATTTTTGAAACAGGTTTTCACTAAGTTGCGGAGGGCCTCACTAAGTAGCTGAGACTGTGCACGAACCACGATCCTCCGGTCTCGGCCTCCCGAATGCTGGGATTACAAGCGTGCACCACCACGCCGGGCTGCTTTCCTTTTTTTAAGGTAATATATATTGATTTTTTTCAATTAGGACAATATAAACCCACTGTGTAAAAAAATCTGGAAAATGTAGAAAAATACAACAAATAAAAGAGAACTGATTCTAACTGGCACCCAGGTAGAAACATTTTAGTATATATTTCAGTCTTTATATAAAATGTGTCCCCTTTTTTGCCTATAATGGAGATTAAACTCAAGGCCTTATACATGCTTGGCAAGCACTCTACCATGCTGAGTTACATTCGTGTGTGTGTGTGTGTGTGTGTGTGTGTGTGTGTGTGTGTTACTAAGAATTAACCCAGAGGCATTCTACCTCCGAATTATACCCCCAGACCAGTTTTACTTATTTGGAAACAGGGTCTCACTAGATCTATTTTATTTTGAAACAGGGTTTCACTAAGTTGCTCATGTTGGCCTCAAACTTGCAATCCTCCTGCCCGGCCTCCTGAGAAACCCAGATTGCAGGCACGCCCTCCATGCCTGGTGTTTTCCTTTTCTTATAAACATAAAATGAACTCTGTGCATCTGATTTATATCTTTTTCTCTAATATTATAACAATGTATCATGTGATAACACATTCTTAAATAAATAATTTTGCTGAGCAATAAGACATGTCCACTTTTTTTCCCCCCAATACTTTTTTTTTTAATACAGGGTTTAAATGTGTTGCCCAGACTGGCCCTGAACTTTCAGTGTATTCTAACTTCCCAATGTATTTGTACCCAAAGACCTAACTCACTTTGTGATATTAAATTCTGATCTTTCACTATTGGCAATCATTTTCTTAAAGCTCACATTCCAGACTGGCTCCTGCCTCAGCCTTCCTAACTAGAACTACAGGTGTCTGCCCACCTACAAATAGTAACTCTTAAAGGCTATATAACAGCCCCTCACATGGATGCTTCGAAGTAACCAGCTATCCCCTACTATTGGACTTTTAGGTTGTTTCTGACTTCTCATTGCTAAAAGAGAAGGGTGAATACCAAAAAAGGTTTGTCCAGCATTTATTCCAGGCATGAACAAAGGGAAAATAAATGGTACACTCATGTGGGGGAGAGTTGTGCTGCTGCCCTGCCCCAACCCTCCATTGTACAAACATGACAGACAGAGGGGGAGGCCCTGGCAGGGGAGGGCTGCCCTCTGACCACAGCCAGGAACCGAAGGGGAAATACAGAGAGCACTTTGCTACTGTTGTTGTTACCCTGTAGCACCGGGGTTGGCACCCAGCGCCTCCTGCACACCAGGCAAGCAACCGCTGAGCTGCACCCCAACCCCCGTGAGGGTGCGTCATCAGTAACAAAGCACAAGCCAGAGTTTATGACTGTCTTCATCACACTCTGGTTTTCCCTCATCTCTCCACTCGTGCCCTGCACTTTTCATTCTCTATGCATGGCCGTTAGATTTGCTCTTGTTTCAGGAGTCACTGTGATGCTGAAAATATTGGAACTTAGCATCACAAGAGGAGTGCGTGCATCCCGTTCTAACTGCAGGGCACTGGGCGAGGATGCTTTCAACCACCAGAAAGGAGAGCGCTGCCTGGTCACCAAAGAGAGATGGGATAAATATAGGTGGGAGTTGTTTCAAAACTAGGCCGTTATATAACATCAGTTAATTTTAGAGCCCTAGTAAAGGAACTGACAATACTATGGCCATTTAGGAATGGGCGAGGGGAGGACAACTAGTCTGTTCCCAGGTTAAAAGGCATCTTGACACCGTCCTCCACCCAATAAATACTAACAGCATACCCCAGTCACCGCCACCTCTCCAAACCTCCACCGGCCCTACCACGTCTCTGAGCTACTGTGACAGAAAGATAGCCATTACATACGACATGGTGAGATTTATTCCACTTGATACAAAGCCTGTGCTGTAGAAAAGTTCTGCAAAATCCAATCACAATTTTAAATGTACCAACTGTGGCTTTTTGTAGAGAGATACCCACCAGGTAGTTTGTGGTTAATGTTGTTTTCTTATGATTCCCAATGTATTTGTACCCAAAGACCTAACTTCACTCTGTGACATTAAGTTTTGATTGTTCACTACTGACCATCATTTTCTTAAAGCTCACAGCTCCAAAGCAGCCAAGTTGAGCCCAGAACCACTTGGATACCTGCGAGCCGACTGCTGCGTGCTAGTCTCCCACCCTGGCAATCACTCGCTCGGAGAGTTACAAGACAAAAGCCATCATCTCAGATGCTTGAGATTCTGCAACTGGGTCACCATGAAACACTGCAAATGAATTCACAGCAGCAAAGGAATAAAATCAAGGCTTCAGGAAAGAGAGACACTCACCTCCGCTTATCATTAAAGAAGTTTGGCTTCTCAGCCTGCACTATGACCACGTCAAACAGGTCCCTCCAGTCTTTGCCAACAATATACCTCATCCCTTTGTCCCTAGAAGAACACATCAACCAGGTTAGTTGAACATTAAAGGATGAACTACTTTTGCAACTATGGTTTTCCAATTTCCAATTCCTAAAATAAATGGCATATAAGTGAGCCAGAAGCTAACGAGGAAACAGAGGAACTTACACGAAGCTACTGGGGCTATTGGTGATGAGAAACATCTTCTTGCCATGATCAGCCAGTTTGGCCAACACTGCACGGGTCTGCTCGGCATAGCAGATGTACTTTTCTAAGAGTGAGAGAAAAATTCACACACAGATTCAGCATGAAATCAGTCAATCTGCACGTTCATACTAAATAGGGCCGAGGGGTCCAGCACTGTCCTAGGCATCATGGGAATTTCTAAAGAAACATGGTTCAGAATGGTAGATGGGTCCCCGGTATATTGGTAACAAAGACCCTGCTCCCTCAGTCTAAGGGGAAAATACTTAGCTGCATCTACCAGCTCCTCCTTTAGTCAGAATGATGTCAGCTCTGAGACTGAAGAGACATGTGTAGTACCCAGATTTGGGCACCAGAAAAGGTGCACGCAGCCGCTGTTCAGGCCCTGGCATACAAAGTAAATTCACGCACTGTAGCAAGATATAGGTCCCATCAAGTACTTACCAATATCTGCTTCGATTGCCCTGTACATTATTCCTTTGATATGGACATCTCGAATTGAATCCTGTCCAAAGAAACATTTCTAATCAGTGAAAGGAAGGCCAGGAGAGCCAAGGAAACAGCCCAAGTAAAATGGCACTGGTGTTAACTTCCTTGTAAATCCAGTAATCCAAGCGCTGAATAAAACTAAGTTCTGGTCCATTTATCATTAGTGGCCCCTGGGGGAAACTTCAGTTCCCGCGGTGATGGTGGCAGTTCCCAATGCACTTTTATTTTCCCCCAGGGGCATTTTACCTCCAAGCTACACCTCAGCCCTATTTTTTATTTTTTTATTTTGAAACAGGGTCTCACTGAATTGCAAAGGGCCTAAGTAGCTGAGGCTGTTTGCAAACTGTGATCCTCTTCTCTCGGACTCACATATGCTGGAATTACAAGTATGTGCCACCATGCCCGGCTTATTATTTTATTTTAAAACAGGGTCTCTAAGGTGATGAGGTCTCGTTAAGTTGCTGAAGCTATCCTCAAACCTGATATCCTTCTGTCTCAGCCTCCCAAGAACTGGGATCACAGGCATGCATTACATGACTTGGAAACTAAATAGTTAAATTTAGCTCAAATTAATACTAAACTGATTATGGGAAACTACAATTCATTCTTTATCTTCCTAAAACTTAAGATTCAAGACAATCCAAATTTTAAATTAATCACAGAGAATGAAAATACTTTAGTATGTAAATATGTACTTCTAAAATATCCTAGGCTGCTGGACGTGGTGGCGCACGCTTGTAATCCCAGCACTTGGGAGGCAGAGACAGGAGGATTGCGCAGGTTTGAAGCCAGCTATGCTGGCTTAAGAGACCCTGTTTCCAAATAAAAATATTTTTTAAAAAAAAATAGGTCTGGGAGTGTATCCCAGAGGTAGAAGGGTTTCCAGGAACCCCAGTACCACCAAAATAATAAATAAAATAAAATAAAATATAATATCCTAGGCTGAGTAAGGTGGTATATACTGTAATCCCAGATACTTAGGAAGCTGAGGAGAGAGAATCACTTGAGCCCAGGAGTTCAACACCAGCCTGGGCAACAGAGTGAGACCGTAACTCAAAATTCACTCACTTATCATTATAAATATTATATATTATATAAATATAAATATAAATATAGCCGGGTACAGTGGCTCACACTTGTAATCCCCGCACTTGGGAGGCTGAGACAGGAGGATCGCACAGGTTCAAAGCCAGCCTCAGCTACTTAGTGAGACCCTGTTTCCAAATAAAATATAAAATAGGTCTGGGAGTATAGCCCAGAGGTAGAAAGCCTCTGGGTTCCATCCCCAGTACCAAAAAAAAAAAAAAAAATATATATATATATATATATATATATAGAGAGAGAGAGAGAGAGAGTTTGTGTGTTCAGATAAGTAAACAGATTTTAAATACTGAAAAAATTCATATATGGCTTTAAAAAATGAATGTAAATACATAGTGACTAAAGTATAAATTAGAATGCATAAATTTATATTTTGTAAATATATGCATGTGAAGGTTTATAATGCCTCTACCCCTCTTCACTGCCATGCTTGCAAAGCTTTTGCAGAGCCTCAGAGAACCATATTGGAACTTTGTAGGCAAGAGAAAAAGGGTGCTCTGTTAACCAACCTCTCCCTATCCCCCACTAACTGTACATCTTTATGGGGTAGGGTGTGCACCAAAACAGCACAGCACCCTATAAACATGTACAATTATAAGCTGGCAATGTAGAAATAATCTTTTTAAAAACACTTCCCAAACCCTGACCCAGGCAACTACAGCAGGACAGGCCCACAGCAGGGGTCCTATTGGCATGTCCTCGTTGGAGAGGAGACCCCCTCCACAGAGGCAGGCTTGGGCAAGGGGGGTACAGGATGCCCCCGTGCCAGGGTGCCAGGCCTTCTGGTCACACAGAATTAGAAATCCAGACAACAGTGTGAGCACCACCTTGTTTTAACAAAAAACAGACTGGTTTCCAATTCTCCTGATGTGGCAACATCTTTCTGAACAATTTTTAAAGTGAAGCTACAAATTAAATTGATCCCAGCAGAGGGACTGATTAAACCCTAGCCTAGGAAGGGGTCCAGGGCCGGGCCGGACGCCACCCGGGGCTGCGCTACCTTGACGTCCTTGTACAGGTGGACGGGCTCATAGTCGATGTTGTTCTTCAGGAAGTGCTCGTTCACACAGGACAGCAGGGTCATCTCCGGCAGGGAGAAGATGTCCATGAACTGCTTCATGGTGTTTCCGTGAGAGCTCTGCAGAGAAAGAGAGCGTCGGAAATGGGGGTCAATCCCACTGGGCAGGGCTGTAGCGGAGAGCAGGAGGCTTCTCGGTGATTAAGGGGGATGCGGGTCATCCTCATTTAGATCCCTCTCCCACAAATAAAAGGGAGATTCGAATACTCTACGTGTCCCCTTGTTCCTAGGTCCTGCTTGGCAGAGCTGACGTCTCACGCCAGCACACGTGTGACACTGTGTCCACCCACTCCTTCCCAGCCTCCCACGTGCTCGGCCCGCCATCCTCTTCCACTCAGCAGAGAGGACCAGAGAGGCTTCCCCTCGGGAGCGGGCAGTGGGCAGCCCCTGGCACGCTTCGGTGCCACCTCAAGAAGCCTTGCTGCTGCACTGACAGCCCCTGGTTAACTGCTGCAGAAAGTGGGGACACTGCGGGTGTGGTGCAGTCCGGGCAGGTCAGGAGGTGGAAGAGCCTCCTGCAGGAAGCCAGACAGGGTGACTCAACACACTCACCTCCCTGCCCCGGTCAGCTGCACAGGAGCGGGGCGAGACTACAAGCCCATGTTCCTAGCCTATGAGGCCATGCTTCAAGGAGGGGAAGGCGGTGTTATGTCTTGGATTTAAAATGTTCCCTGGAAAAGCTCATTTACTGGCGATATAAAAATATTCAGAGACAAAGTAACTGAATCGGGGCTCCAATCTCCTCAGTGGGCTAATCATTTGGATGGGTTTACTGGGCAGTAAACACAGGCAGGGAGGGTGTGGCTGGAGAAGGTCAAGGGGTGTGGCCATGGGGACTCTATCTGTCCATGTTCTCTTCCTTCCACTCTGCTTCCAGGTTGCCACGATCTGGGTAGCTTTCCTCTGCCACGCCGCTGCCATGATGTCTGCCCTGGAGCCGGCCAACTATGGACGGTACCTTGGAAACTGAGCCAAATAAACACTTCCTCCTCCGTGTTGTCTGTATCAGGTCACAGCAAGGAAAAGTGGACTCATACAGACAGGATGCTTTACATACAGAAGTGCCTCATTACCTTTCCGTAGAAGTCACTCATCTGCTCCAAGGGCACATGCGAACCCTCGTACATTTCAATGACCTCTTCATCAGGGACAACACTGAGGCCTCTAGAAAAAATCAGACGGTGCCGTTAAAGAGCGCAGGTAGGGAACGATGACTTCTAGAGCTCTCTCTGTCCACGGCTGGGATTTGTCAACCCGGGTGGGAGATACTGCTGCTACCTTGAGGTAAAAGGTGCCACTTACTGCTCCAACAGCAGGTGAGAGGTCCCTAGGAGGACTACTATGCTGCTCTGCTGGTAACAAGGGCTGGCACAGTAACAGCTGACACTCGGGGGTACCACATGCCAGCTCTGAGGCACACCTAGCTATTCCCCTCGTCCTCGCCGACCCTGGGAGGGAGGCAGCTCATCCTTTCCACCTTCCAGCTGGGACACCTGAAGCAAAGGAAGGTCACATACTCTGCCCGAAGTAGGAGGCGCTGGTCAGGGTCACAGCCGAGCTTTCTGTGGTGCCGGGCCCCAGCTCCTAAACCACTGAGGCACAAAGCTTTCTAGGGCTTGCTCTGGAGTAGGGCTCTTCTTTATTATGTTTCGAGACATTAGGGCATTGAAAGGCCCAGCTCTGAGACTCTTCCCTAAGATGGGGAGAGCCAGACACGAGGCTCAGTGTGACACGCGGGGAGCTGGGTGACACGCTCTCAGAGGGAAGGACTCTGAACGCGATGCCGAGGGCCTCTGGAATCTGCACATGAACCCAGGTCCTCCTCTCTCAGGGGAAAAGGTGAGTGTGGAGTGAGCAGCCTCCTCCGCCACCGGTGACCAGAGGAGGTGCCACCTGCCCTGCGGGGCCTGCCCACCTAGAGCGGCACCTGGGAAATAAACACCAGTGCTGAGGAAACTGCAGAGGGACTGGCAACAGAGCAAACGTGATTCAACAAGGAGTTTATCACTAACACAGGCAGGCTGCTCGGTGTGAAAGGCCACGCGGCCAGTATTAAAGCACGTATACAATTACAGCTTGTGCTTTGATCAGCACAGCAGTGAGAATACCCTTTCAGCCTCTTTCCTCCCATTCCTATCCCCCACGTAATGTTTAAAAGAAAAGGAGCGAGCCAGGCGTGGTGGTGCATGCTTGTAATCCCAGCACTGGGGAGGCTGGGGCAGGAGGATCACAGTTCGCAGCCAGCCTCAGCTACTTAGTGAGGCCCTTTGCAACTCAGTGAGACTCTTTCAAAATTAAGAATAAAAAAATAGGGCTGGGGGTGTAGCTAGGAGATGGAATGCCCCTGGGTTCCATCCTCAATACCAGAAAAAAAAAAAAAGGAGTAGATTAATATTTTGGCTCTGATTCTGATTAACTTGTTACAACCACTGGCCTTTGAAAACAAAAGAAACGCTGTACTCCACTGAGCTTTGCTCTAAAAATCAGATAAGACATTTGGTACTAAACTGGATTGTTCTAGACAGCAGCCTTGGAAAAAAAACTCTTAGTAAGAAACAGCAGGCAGGTGTCCAACCATTGCAGCTCTAAGACTCAGAAAGAAAATATCAAGGCCAGCTACAGTGGTGCACACCTATAACCCCCAGTACTTGAGAGGCTGAGACAGGACTGCAGGTTGAAGACCAGCATGCAGTGCAACTCAGTGACACCCTGCTTCAAAATAAAGAATAAAAACTGGGCTGGGAGGTACAGCTTGAAGGTAGAATGCCCCTGAGTTCCATCTCCAGTACCACACACACACAAAAAAATAATAATAACAATAAACAATAGGGCTGGAAGTGTAGCTCAGAGATAGAATGGCCCTGAATACAATAAGGAAAGAAGGAGAAAAAAATAAAGATGAAATAAAAAGAAGGGAAGGAAGGAGTAAAAATATCAAATGGAAAGGGACTGCTGGCAGAGTTAGTGCCCTGTCCGCACAAACAGGCCTGGCCTTGTCCTTCAGAAGCCACAGCTGCTGCTAAGACACACCCACGGTGTGTGGCCACAAAGGCAGCATCCTTTGTGCAAGGGACCACATGTGAGCCCACGAAGCAGCGAAATCTGTGGTAAATCACAGGGGACCGCTCGGCCATGCTGGGCCGCTGCAGCCTGAACCACAGTCGAAATCAGACTGCAAAGCCCTTTAGCCAGCCTGGACCGGGGAATGAGAAAGTGGGAGGTCGAGAGCACAGGTGTGACCACGCCTGCCCAGTCCGAGGCCCCGCGCCCAAGCCACCACGGTGTCGCAGACTCCTTGGGCCTGGCGCTCTCTAGCAGAAGAATCGATCAGAGGCACAGGGCAAGCGTCTTAGCCTTATGCTGGAGCACACGGGAGGCAGCGCGGGGACAGAAGTTCCAGGCTGACTCACGCAGGGACAAAGGTGCGCCGCTCGACAGCATGTGTTGCTGCAGATGTGTGCCCGTGACTGGGGACCGAGACGGGCATTCTACCTCAGCTCCTCCTGAAGCTCTTTCTCTTCTGTCTTTGAAAGCAGGATCTCGCCAAGTTACTGTGTGCTGACCTCAAACCTGCGATCCTCCTGTCTCAGCCTCCAAGTACTGGGATCACAGCTGCGTGCCACCACGCCTGGCAGCACCCGGTCTCCGGACGTCGCCGCAAGCAGCAGAGGAGTTTCGGGTGTGCTGCGCTTCTCCTCGTGGTGTTTCCTCTTCCTGAGATGTGTATCTTCTCATTATCATGTTAGGTCTCAAACCCAGGCTGTGATTTCACCATGCTGAGGCAAGGTCACTACAGGGCACTTTAATGACTATTCAGTGCACGCGTTTGCCCCTTACCACCTGGAGTTTGCTCGATATCTTCTGGGAAACTCCTAATTGGGCTTTGGAGCAGGGCAGACCGTGCTCTGGCTCAGCAGGTTTGATTTTAATGATCTTGTTTTCCTTGGCTCTGGTATCTCTGTTGACCACAGAGTCACTGAAGACTAAGCTAACTTCCCAGCCTCCCGTCCCCAGGTTTTATTTCATAGCCTTGAAGACTGGTTTGCTTTTTAATTTCCAATTTCCTGGTGTTTGTTAACCCTTTAAGACTGAGGGCTAGCTTAACTGTCTCATGCTATGGCAGGCTGGGAGAACACCAAGAACCTGAGATTAAGAAACAGACTCTATGCCAGCTGTTCCAACTATAGTAGCTCATTTAACCTCCTCAATAAGATCAGGAAATAGGCACTTGGTTCCCCACCTACAGAAGGAGGACAATAAATTCCAGAGCCATAATGACGTGTCTGGGTAATGCCCCGGGAATAGCTAACATATGGTAATGCTGGAGAGTTCTGCTGTGTGGCTGTGATGAACAATCCCAGCTGTTCACAAGGTGCAGGTACAAGAAGGGAACTCCCCCCTTGTGCAGCCAGCTTGCTGTTTCCCAGGGCCACAACACTAAATTTAGGCTGCAGGAGTGTGATGGTATGTGCCTGTAATCCTAGCACTTGAGAGGCCAAGACAGTAGGATCTTAGGTTCAAGGATAGTCTCTGCAACTTAGCAAAATCCCATTTCAAAATAAAAACTAAAAAGGGCAGGGGTGCACTCAGTGGTAGGGCACCCTGGGTTCATACTCGGGGGGGGGGGGGAGATCAGTGACGTCTCTGTGCCTCGTAACATCTCCACATGCCTCACCCTCACAATGGACCGCCCCACCACAGGTGCTGGGGTCCTACCCTGATACAGAGGAGACCAGGGCCCCAGGAACCAGAACCTGTTCAAGATGACACAATGCAAAGCTCCCCTAGAGGATCAGCTCGACACCTCTGAGCCTCCGGGAGCTCCTATCTGAACACTCCTTCAGGCCACTCTGCCCTAGTCCTAACACATGGCCAACCCATAGAGGCGGAGAAGGAAGAGACAACGGGGACCCTGTGTGGACCCCTCAGGAGGAGGAGAGAAGGGCCGTTCTGGGCTGAGTGCATGAGGACAGAATTCACTGGGAGTGAACTCAGGTGGCAGAGAGGAGAGAGAAGTACATCCTGGGAGAAGGGCAGGGAGCTGGGGCCAGGAACTGCAGGAAAAGGAACCTGTGTTGTTTTTACCTGCAGCATCCACCCCTTCAGGTCCAAGCCCATGACCTATGTCATTCCAGGGAGATTCGGCCTGAGACTCTAACCAAACGGCAGATAGCAAAGCTCTTTTCTCTTGACCTGAAGTTGAGGGGATGTGAAGCTGGTACTGCCAGAAGTCATGGCACAAAGGAGCTCACCTGAGAGCAAGCCAAGCCAGAGAGGAAGAGAACCAAGGATAGAAAGGGCTCTGACAGTGTCACTTTCTCCCCTGGAGCCAGCCACACCTGCGACCAGCCCTGTCCCTGATTGTATGATTAATAAGCCAATATTGTGGTTTTGATTAAGCCAGTTTCGGTCACTTGCAACCAAGAATCTTAACTAGTCCAATAAGTAAAAATAGCTGTGAATGGAAGGAAAAAAAAAATCTAAGAAGTTAAAGTAGTATAACTAAAAACCTGAAGCATAAGCCAGACAATATACAAAGCTACCCAGAATTTCAGAAGGGTTTGTTGAGGATAATGATTTGAGAAATCAGTCCAGCAACAATGCCTACGAAAGACTGCACTGCAGAAAAGTGCCAGGGTCCAGCAGAGGAAGGGTGTGTGTCCAGCCCAGGAGTGTGACTGCAGATGCAGAGGTGGGGACAGAGTCAGAGGACTTCAAGAGGATTTCCACTAACATGATGACCTGGCCTCATCCTCCCTCCTACACCTCTGCTGCCATGATTTGGGGACATCAGAAGTTATAGTAAAGGAGCTGATGCAGGAATGAATGCATAAGTGTTAAGAAACAGAGGTTTAAATGCTGAGGATGTAGTGGGGCATGCCTGTAATCCCAGTACTCAGAAGGCTAAGGAGGATCACAGGTTCAAGGCCAGCCTCAGCAACCTAAGTGAGATCCTATTTAAAAACAAAATATAAAAAGGGCTAAGGGGTGTAGCTCAGAGGTAGAATGCCCCTGGGTTCAAGCCCCAGTACAAAAAAAAAATACAAAAAATAAAAAAAAACCCTTAAAATTAATATGGGCACCCAGCAATTTGACTTTTTAAAATCATTCCTAAGAAAATAATGAGAGAAGCACACAAAAAACATAATTATACTTAATATAAGTGTTACTTATAAAGTAAGTGGAAAGATTGTTTTAAATAGTACAGATCAAGGTAGATTCACTCCCAAAAGTAAATGTGCAAACAATCTAGAGACTCTGGTTAGCCCTCGTGCACTCAGAAAGGCCACTTGGCACGTTGGCCAGGGCAGCCTGGGTCTGAACTCTAGCCCAGGCCCTTCTCACCCCACTGTGTGGCCTGGCAAGTTACTTAACATCTATAGACTAATAATAGTACCTACCTCTTAAGGTTTTTCTTATAAGGATCAAATGGGTTTAAAAAAAAAAAATACTTAGCCGGGCGTGGTGGCGCACGCGCTTGGGAGGCGGAGACAGGAGGATCGCGCTGGTTCGGAGCCAGCCGCGCTGGCGTAAGAGACCCTGTTTCAAAAATATAAAATAGGTCTGGGAGTGTAGCCCGGAGGAAGAAGGGCTTCCAGGAACCCCAGTACCACCAAAAAAAAAAAAAAAAAAAACTTATAGCAGTGCCTATCCAAAGCAAGACTTAGTATGTTGGCCACTACTTACTATTGCTAACATTACTGTTATTACCACTACCTTCTCAGAAAAAAAAAAAAAAAAAAGGCAAAGAAAATGAGAGCAAAGATGTCAGACAACCAGCAGATGCAAAGGAGTACCTGAATTACCTCCCTGAGAACAGAGGAAGGCAAGGGGACGCTGATGGAGGAACCGGTGAACCTCCACACAGGGAGGCTCGGCTCTAGGAAGCTACCACAGGATGCGCGCCGGCAAAACGAGGGAGCGAAGCCAGAAGACCGAGAGGGGAACTGGGAACAGGGAACGTTCCCGGTGAACACGCCTGACATATGTGGTAGAAGGCTTAGAGAAGTAGGCGGCCTACACAGAAACTAAGCAAATAAAAAAGGAGGTTGCTGAGTCTGAGAAAAACCAAACACTATAAAAGGAAGACGATAATCACAGCGCACTATGTGGTTAAGAGTGGATTAATAAGACCTGCAGAATCTCATTAATGTAAACAGTGACTACGATAACAACCAAATACTGCGATCTTAGCTAGGGCTGAAAGGGAGGAGGCAGGGTGCCAAGAAGCTAAATCCTCATCTACTGCTGCAGAAACAATGTCCAGAACTCACAAATTAAGAAACAGAAGTATGAGCACATTATCTGCAAATGTGGGGGATACTCCCTAAAGAGGTCCAAAGAGCTTAAAGCACTTGGGTAGAAGGGAAAGACAAAGGACTGCAGTTGTTCCCTATGAAGCCCGTTTGTACCTGCATGCATGTTTCACTTTGACAAAAAATATATTATGATTTTAACAAAGTTAGTAAGAAAAGTATGTAAGCTAAAATATGCACTTTTTAAAGTATAAAATATGTGCATAAACACAAATCATCCTCCTAAATCTCCTCCCAAATTAGAAAATTACAAAAGGTAATTCTAATTACCTTTTGTAATTCTCTAATTTTTTAATTCTCTAATTACCGGGTGTGGTGGAGCACACTTATAATCTAAGCATTTGGGAGGCTGAGACAGGAGGATGGAAGTTCGAGGACAGCCTCAGCTACTTAGTGAGGCCCTTTGCAACTCAATGAGACCCTGTTTCAAAATAAAGAATAAAAAATAGGGCTGGGGGCATAGCTTGAAGTTAGAATGCCCCTGAGTTCCATCCCCACTACTTCAAAAGAAAAAAGGTAAAATTGAGCTGAGTGTGAGTGGCACACGCCTATAATCCAAGTATTTGGGAGGTTGAGACAAGAGAATTGCAGGTTTGAGGCCAGCCTCAGCAAGTTACCAAGTAAACAATAGTACCTACTTATTATTAGTCTTACTATTGCTAGTGACACTCTGTTTCAAAATAAGTAAAATAGGGGAAATAGCTTGGAGGTAGAAAGCCCCTGGCACCCTCCACTTCAAAAGGTACAAAGATGTCTGGCTAAAAACCTCCACACATTCTATTAAACCTGGGGAAGGTTTTCATCTCCAAGCCGTGTCCCGTGACTGGGGGAAACAAGAACACAGCTCCCGGCCCCAGGAGCCCACCCCTCCGCTCCTCCGCCACCCTCCAGAGGGCTCCTGAACAGCGAGCGCCTTCCAGCCAGGGCCGCCAGTGGGCTGCAGCGGCTCACTCCTGGGCTTCGCACCCATGCTTAGGTCTGGAGGGCAGCTGGAGCCACGCCACAGCAACCAGCATGTAGCAACCTCCATAAACGCTCCTGAGTGAGCAAGCGAGGGACGGACCAAGAGTCGCCACACACGCCACAGCGCTCCTGTGACTGAGCGGTCAGGGGCCCTGAAGCCAAAGCCAGCCGTGCTGGGTGAGTTAAATTCATCTCCTCTCGCTCTCACTCACCTGTAGACAGTTCCCAGCTGGATGTAATGAAAAGCATCGATCTTCATCAGCACTGCCTGTAAAACATAAACATCTGCACATGGAAATAATGCACGAGAATTTGCATATGAGATGAACAACCCAGATGTCATTATAAATCCTATCAACATTAGGATCAACAGAGAAGCCATTTTTGAAAGGCCTGCTTGTTAACTGGAGTGTTTTCCATAGAAATGACCTATTAGCAAATGAAAAAAAGATATAGCAACCGGCTCCTCCTCCAAACACCAAAAGTGACTCCTGGAAGGAAAGCATGCTCCTGACACTCACACCTAACACCCAGTGTCTGCAAAAGATTTGAGCACTTCGGCTCTGCAGCTTCAGAGAACGTAACTTAAAACCAGTTTACCTGTTCAGGAAGGAAGAGCACCAAGAGCACCACTTTATTAAGCCCCATTTTATTTTCCACACCAGAAATCCATGAGGACGAAACCTACCCGCTGGACGTCGTAGTGCAGCCCGCGGATGGCAAAGTTGGGGTCGTACTCATACTTCCGGATTTCTGCGGGGTACTAGAAAGAAGAAAGGAAATGGTTTCAGCCGGCGATGTGCTGAGTTTTGAGTCATGTCCAGATCTGGCCCCTGTGCACACAGGCTGAACAAGCTGAGGGGCTTTGGTGGGAAGGGGGTGAGAAGGCATGGACCACGGCTTGTCCCTCCACCTTGGGACTTCTGGCCAGAGCCTCCCAACCTGCCCCATGCCCTCTTTATCTGTCCAAGCTCAGAGCAGGCCCTCCACACAGCTCACTCGCTGTTCCCTCCCTGGCTGGCGAGCCCCAGGCAGGCTCTCAGGCACAGCTCCCCACCACCAGGGAGCCTGCTCCTCTTCCTGCTCCAGCTGGCTCAGAACACACATGGCTTCTGAAAGCAGCCTAGTTTCCTCACACTATGCAAACATGCTGACCCCTCCTCCTCTACTGCAGAGTCCTTCCCCCTCATCCCCACCCGAAATCTTAGAATTGGAACAAGTGGGCGCACCCACCTGCCCTGCCAGGCTCCACAGGCCCTGCGACAGCAGGAGTGCTAGGAACAAGCTGGCCCGGGCCTGGGGCAGCCTGGGCCAGGAGCCAGGAGCAGGCACAGGCCTCTGCTCTCAGCACGCAGGCTGACAGGACAGACCTTCCATTCCTGGACTGGAAAGGAGGCTCCCCCAGCTTCTTCCTTGGAAAATGCAGAAGTGAAAATCCTGACAGGCCTCGGGACCCTCAGGAAACCTCCTCCTGTGGCCGCGCCACCTCTCACAACAGGGTCCCCGTGTGAGGACATTCCCTGTACCACCAGGCTGAATTTACGCAGCACATTTTCAAGTCAAGCTGCAGGCACTGACTCAAGTGTCACATTTGGACTCATCAAGTAACGTCTGCCACGGCGTGCCAAGAACTCACCAAACTGATATTTACACTCGTGGGTGTTGCCAAGAATTCCAAACATCGTGTATGGTTCTGCACTTTTATTGACACATTTGACACACACACCCACTGAACCCAGCCCCCAGTACCACAGTTCTGCTGACCGATGGGGGCCAAGGAGGTGCAGGGCCTCTGAAGCCTCCTTTTAAGCTGGAGAGGGATGAAGGCATAAAAGGTCAGGCAGGAAAGAAGTACTTAAAATGGCATAGGGCTGAGACAGAAGGATCGCAGCCTCAGAAACTTAGCAAGGCCCTCACCAATTATTCAAAAACAAAAATAAATAAAAAGGGGCTGGTATCGCTAAGAGGTAGAATGTTCCTTAGTTCATTCCCCGGTACCAAAAAATTAATTAACTAATAAATTAAAATGTCCTGAGAAAAGATGCCTTTACCAGCATCTGCCATGTGCCACACGCCAGAAGTGATATCTTCTACTACGACTCCGTTCATTCCTCACGACACCAGACACCATCGTGAAGAAGATAAAAGTCATCTCTTCCCTGTTTAACTACTGAATAAAGGATGAGAGTCAAGGAACTTGCTGGGATCACACAGCCAGAGAGATGGTAGCTGAGCCAGTACCTAAACTCAGCGCTGGCTCACGCCAAAGTCCATCCCTAACCACCACGTAATCGGTTCTGAACCAGCTCCAGCCTCTGCCTGGACGCTCATGGCGCCTTGTGACGGCAGAACCCACCCGCTCAGAGGGGCCTATAGGTTTGCTCCAAGGAACCACGGGCGGAGAGATGGTGCACGCACAGAGCACACACTCCTGGGGGCTGGGGGCTCCTGCCATAAACCAGGCTGACCGCTCCCCTCCCCTCGGAGCCCGCCCTCACACACACTCGCTCCCCCTACACTGTTCTTAGGGGCCTGCTCCCAGACGACGAGGTTTTTCAAATAATTGCCAGCGACTTTAGAACTGACAGTAAAAGCTGACAGAGCCTCAGTACGACAACATCTTTGTGAAGAATGTGGGCTGAAAAGCTGGTGCCAAATCCTGGTCCTACCGTGGCTGGCAGTGACCTTGGGCAAGGTCCTCGGACTCTTGGAGCCGTGGTTTTCTCATCTACACAGTAAAGACAGTGAGAACTCTATCCTACGTGGAAGCAGGGAGGATTAAATCCAAAACTGCCTGTGGGGAGCCAGGGTGGTGCTTGGTACAAAGCAAGTGTTTGCTGACACTGAGCTGCGCGGGGCATGGAGGCGACTGGAGGCCGGGGCAGCTCCACCCTCCAGCCTCTGCCATTCTCCCATGGGACCCGGTGAGCCCTCCTGCCCACATCCGCAAACAACATGGCTGGAGGAGGGTGAGCTCTCGGCTCCTCTGCTGCCCCTAATTTGTGATTCCGGACAGCCAGCCAGCCAAGAAAAAAAATGTCCCCACACACAGCATTAGAGGAAATGGGCCAGGAGCAGCAAGCCAGGGAGCCGGGTTACTCAGCCAGTCAGTTCCAGCCCTCTCTGTCTGCAGCTAGATTATCAGGACATGCCACCCTTTAGATTTTTTTTTTTTTTCTTGTAGTACTGGGGATGGAACCCAGAGGAATTATATATCCGAGCTACACCCCCAGCCCTAGCTTTTTTTTTTAGTCTTTTTATTTTTGAAACTAGGTCTCACTGAGTTGCAAAGGGCCTCGCTAAGGAGCTGAGTCTGTCGGCAAAACGCAATTCTCCCAGAATGCTGGGATACCAAGCATGCACCACCACGCCCGGCCTAGAAATTTTTTTACCCCCCTCAGAAAAACAAAACTCATCAGGACCTGTGGATGTAGCTCAGTGGGAGACACTTGCTTAGAATGTAAGGTCCTAAGTTTATTCTCCAGGTATGGCATACACACAAAAAAACTCATCCAACATGGAAATCAACAGCAGTAAGAAATATCGACACTAAAAGACACTAAAATTCTAATGTAGGCCCCACCTGATTTCCTTCAGTACCTAGATCTGCCCTCAACCCCAGTGCAATCTGGGTGGGAGAGTATGGCGTGTGTGCTGGTAACAACAGTGTCCCACGGGCAGCGGCAGAACTGCCCCTACCGCTTCCAATGAAGTTGGCACCGAAGTGCAGCAGAGAAGCCGGGAGTTCCGGGGGCGCGTGCAACCCCCCAGTCCCACAGCCCGGCTGTGCTCCTCCTCTGTGGCCAATGAGAGACTCAAGACGCAGCTCCTGGCTCTTACGTGACGGAACTGCCCATGGGGTTCCGAGGTCCAGATGCCTACAAATGTGTGCATTTTCTAGACCTCTCAGTTGGATAGTTAAAGCAGCCTGGATTATGAACCTAATTAAAGGCAGGGCAGAAAGGCATTGAAAACAAAACTCTCCAAAAGCCACACAAAATAGGAAGGAGGGTAGAATGAGCTGGTCAGAGCACGGCGCCCCACCAGCCCGGGAATTCAAGGATGCTACGCCAAGCACCTACTGAGCGCACACTCGTGCCACGTGGGTAAGAACATGACAGAGTCTGGGTCCCTGAGAAGTTCTAGTCAGCCTGTACATGGTGGCACGCACCTGTAATCCCAGAACTTGGGAGGCTAAGATGGAAGGACTGCCAATTCCAGTCCAGCCTTGACAATTTAGCAAGACCCTGTCTCAAAATAAAAAGAGAAAAAGGGCTGGGATATAACTGAGTGCTAGAGGGCCTCTGAGTTTAATCCCCAGGACAAGATAAAAAAAAAAAAGTTCCATTCCACTGTGAGGAGGTAGACCACAGTCAAATTAACACACATACAAACAGTGCCCTGCAGTGATGGAGATTATAAAGAAAATGCAATGTAAGAGTCAGAGACCTGGACACAACAGGCGGACTTGTCCAAGGTCCCCTGGGGACAGGCAGGACACTCCAGGGCAGAGGAAGGAACGGACCCGGGCGCCCGCGGGCAGGAGCTTGCGGCTGGTGGGGCTGAGGCCTTGGGTGTGCTTCACACACTGTGCAGGGAAGGCTTGAGAGGCCTCCGAGCATCGGGCGGCGTGACCAGTGTCCAAAGCTCACTCTGGCTGTGCAGTAGCGGGCAAGAGCAGAGGCGCAGAAGGAGCCAGGAGGCCATGGCGGCCGGGGCTGGGCTCACACCCAGGCGGCCGCGCAGAGGACACGGCCTGAGCTTGTGTCCTGAGTGAATGAAAAGAGCTCAAGCTGCCCAGTAACTTCCCCCTGAACAGTAAAGAACAGAAAGGGATAAAAGCCTAACTAGCCATACAGTGGAGACACCGACCAAACACCTCTGCTGGGCAGCCAAGGTCAGTATCGCAGTGTGACAGCAGTTAAGGGGTGATGGAAATACAGTCTTCCTCCCGAAACCCTGTAACCCAGTTTAATCATGAGAAAAACATCAGACACGTCCCAAAAGACGAGAATCCTACAAACCTTGCGACTAGCACTCTTCAAAACCACGCAGAACATAAAACCAGGAAGGTCAGAGTACTGTCAGAACCAAGGGCAACCTGACTGTACTGGGGGCCGTGGCTGGGATCCAGAGCAGGAAAGGATACATGGTGAAAACCAAGGCAGTGTGAAGCAAGTATGGATTCTGAAAACAGTAACACATTGATACTGATTCTTTATGACAATGGTAAAATATTAACATTAGGGAAAACTGGACATGGGGTGTATGCATATATAGGAAATCTTCACAACTTTTCTATAAGCCAAAAACTATCCTAAAACTAAAGGTTCTACCTCTAAGCTGTGCCCCCAACTCTTTATTTTTTCTTTTAAAACAGTGTCTCACTAGGTTGCTGAGGCTGGCCTTGAACCTACAATCCTCCTGTCCCAAGGACCAGGGCTACGGGCATGCACTGCCACACCTGGCTAAAAGGTTATTTTAAAAAGAGAGGTCCACGGCACTTGCTGCGAAATTCAGTGTGGGATCAAGACCTCAAGGAGTCACGGTGTGCTAGGCCTTGGATGTGGACAACCAGGTTACTGCCGGTGCTCGCTAATGAAAAGAGAATGCAGAGAAAGGTGCAAACTTGAGGGATGAAACCAAGAGCCCTGCTAACACTCCCTCTACTCCTTGGTGGACACAGGAAATGAAGTACACATACTATTATCACCCAATCTTTTCCTTTTTATAAAAATCTTTTTTTTTTTTTTGGGTGGTACTTCTGCAGTGTAACAATGAAGGAGCTGGAACATTTTGTTTGCTTTTTGGAAAGACGCTAAATTGCAAACTGACTGTTCTATTACCATGCGTCTCAAAGGCAGATGTCTTCCTGTCTCCGCAAGCACATGAAGTACACGTGTCTTGGCAGGAAGACGGGCACCACACTCAGTGTGCCTTGGGAGAATTATCTCGTTTAATGAGAGCAAAAGAAAGATCTGCCTAAGTGTACTTGGCTCTTTTAATATGCCTGATATAATTAGTATTATAACATTTCTTTTTTCAGAGCAACAAAAAGATATAATGAGAATGAAACTTCAAGGATCTTCAATCCAGAGGCTTTTCAATCAAGACTCTACCTTTTTTTTTTAATCTATTTCATCTCACTTCCCCCCAAAATTTCATAAATGTTTTATGTCCATAAATATTTTACTTTCATGAATGTTTTATGTTCATCTGAACAAAACCCCATAGGGTAGAAAGGTGCTATTAACCCTTTACAGGGCAATGTGGAGTAGAGCAGTGCGTACAGACACGGACAGCTCTGAGTTTCAATCCTGGTTCTGCCTCCCACTGGCCCAGCGGTCTTGAGCTGGTAGCCTAACTCCTTCTTAAGCTACAGTTTCAAATGTAAAATAGAAACAACATGTGGGGGGAATGGTCAGCAGGTTCCAAATAACATTAGTAATAGCTAGCAGTTGCTGAGCGTTTTGTTTTGGTTTTTTTTTTTTTTTTTTTTTTTTTTTTTTTTTTTGGTGGTGGTACTGGGGTTCCTGGAAGCCCTTCTCCCTCCAGGCTACACTCCCAGACCTATTTTTACATTTTTATTTGGAAACAGGGTCTCCTAAGCCAGCATGCGCAGGTGGCTTCAAACCTGCGCGATCCTCCTGTCTCTGCCTCCCAAGCGCGGGGATTACAAGCGTGCGCCACCACGCCCGGCCTTGCTGAGCGTTTTTATGAGCTAACTAACTCATTTGCCCATCACAATAATACTGTGAGCAAAGCATTCCTACGAGGCCCACTTTACAGAGGAACAATGAGCCCAGAAAAACTGGGTGAGTTTATCAGGATCGTGCAAGAGCTGTAAGTGAAGAAAGCGGGGTTTCAAGCCCCACAGCAGGCTCAAGAACCTCTGCTACACTCTAGGCCCTTCACAGACAATCACTACACAGGGCTGTTGGGATAGTGACCAGCCAATTCATGAGTGAGATCAACACTCAAAAAAGCCGAGGGTGACTCGGCACTGGAGGCTGCACCAAGGCGACACCCCTTCGGCTCCATCCCAGGGTGGTGAACAGACAGCGTAGGTGGTGGCCAGAAAGCGCGGGCAGAACCACCCCGTTCCTCTGCTTCCATCCTCACTGTCCAGGGGAAACCACGGCTCGGACG
Source organism: Muscardinus avellanarius (assembly GCF_963383645.1). Taxonomy (NCBI): domain Eukaryota; kingdom Metazoa; phylum Chordata; class Mammalia; order Rodentia; family Gliridae; genus Muscardinus; species Muscardinus avellanarius. The sequence goes on along the minus strand of NC_137797.1, from coordinate 19,368,697 downwards.
GAAGAGAAGACGGCCTCTTGAACACACGGAGAAGCACGCCGTCAAAGAGGCCTGGAGTCGGTTCAGTGACAAGAGGAAAGGCCATTTTTGTCAAATGCTATTTCTGCATTTGGGATCAGGACGAAATGAGTTGCTTAAATCCATTGACAAACAAAAGCTGAGGCTGAGAAAATATACTGGATCAATGGTCAGGATCCAAAACTCACGGAACCTATGGCAGCAGGACAGAGGTGTCCAGAGCCCGGGAGGCGAGCCCTCACCTGTGATCACGCCTGCAGGCCAGGGCTTCCCATCTGAGAGGATAAACCAGAGTGATGGGGGGAGGGATGTTGCTAGCACAACAGAAAGAGGCGGGCCTGCTCCAGGGAAAGAGGAGCCTCGCGGCATGAGGGCTGGTCTATGTAACACTGACCACCGGGTGGCCACTTGGACTCAGTCAAGAATAAAACATGCATTTCCACAGTTGGGGTTCCTAGATGACTGACAGCCACACACTCCACCCACTCCAGCCCACCTTTGCTGCCAAAGGGGGTTGAAATACCACCCTCTTTGTTGTCTCCCCCATCCCCTCAGGCAAAGGAAGTTGTTCCCAGCATCCTCCACGCATCCTTGACTCTGTTTGGATGCCCACAGTGGCTCATGCTCTGCATGTGTGTGACTGAGCCAGGAGGCTGCCAGTCCTCCCTGGGCAGCACAGAGACCTGCTCATCTCCAGCCTCTCTGCTTCCATGACAGGCTTAGCCCTGAGGAGGCAAGGGAGGAAGGCTCCAGGAAAATCACAAGGCAGAAATGGTTGAGGGAAGGAAGTCAATGGCGAGAGTTGTACCAAGGCAGATTCATTCAATCTATGAAAGAACTCGCCAAAAGCAGATAGAAATCCTGGAGTGGTGAGCTCCAGCTCCAGACAGAGAACAGGACCGCATGAAAGAACTCGCCAAAAGCAGATAGAAATCCTGGAGTGGTGAGCTCCAGCTCCAGACAGAGAACAGGACCACCCTTCTTGGGATGGTGTGGGGCCCTCAAAAGAAACTGGCCATTGTCCTCAAACCAGATGAGGAAGGAGGTTAGGTGTCTCTCTCTACATAGATAGATAGATAGATAGATAGATAGATAGATAGATATAGATATATGTAAAATCTATCTTCTTTCTTGTTAAAAGTTCTCAAAAATACTAGGTATCAAAAGATATTCAGGTACTCTTCATGTAAGAAAGATATTCAAACCAGGTTTGAAGGTAGAATATCACCTACTATTAGACGAATTCCTTCTAACCAGAACTTAACTGGCTGCCATTTCATTGAGCAAGCACTGGAAGAGGCTTTGTTGGTGCTCTGCCCCTAACCCCCCACCCCCAAAAAATGAGAGTTTGCAGCTATCCACAGCTGAATCTCCACTGTGTATTTTGGGACAGACCCTTCCAAAAAGAAAGCTAAACATTTTTTTAACACAATTTTCCTCCAGATTAAAGTCACTTGGAAGTTTGGGATGGAACAAGATGTACTTAACATTCATTTGGTGACAGTTTCTGGATTTCTATGCACCAGGAACTACGGCATGTCTGCTCAGTATTGGTTATTCTCCAAATAGCCAAAGGGAAGCAGGGAGACTGAAAAGTCCCTGCGACTTACCCGGTGTTCATTGATAAGGAGGTCCCGAGCAGCATTAAAGATCAGAGTGTGGAGGTGCTTGGAATAAAACACCAAGGTGTAATCGTAATCGAAGCCATAGATTTCGATGTCCGACAGGCTCATTTCATTGTTTGCAAAAATGGCATCTGGATTCAGCAGGTTGCTCATAATCGAAGGAACCAATTCTAGAAGTAAAGAATAACTACATTATACCACATAATAAGTAAGGGTTAGGATGGCTTCTAAGTTAATGAGTAAACTAGAGCACAAAAGTGATTTGCTGTGCATTGTCAACTCTGCTCGGAGGCCAGACACGAAGGACCACAGGCCTCTTGGTTCCATTTATATAAAATGCCCAGAAGAGACAAACCCACAGGGAGAGACCGTACAGTAGTGGCTTCCCAGGACCAGGCAGCTGGAGAGGTGAGGAGTGGCTGCCAAGGGGTATGCAACAACTTCTTGTGTAGCTGGGTGCTGTGATGCATGCCTGAGGCTGAGGCAGGAGGATCTCAGGTTCAAAGACAGCCTCAGCAAATTAGCAAGACTCTCAGCAACCTAGTGAGACCCTGTTTCAAAATAAAAAATAAAAAGAGCTGGGGATGTAGTTCAGAGGTAGAATGCCCCTGCATTCAGTGTCTTTTAGGTGGCAATGAAAATTACTTGGAATTGACAATGGTGAGCACAATGACTATTTCTTAAGAAGATATTAAGAACCACTGAACAGGAGACTTTAAATGAGTGGATTATTTGGTAGGTAGATCAATCATATCTCAATGAAACTGTGGTTGAAAGAGTATTTAACTTACATAAAAAAGGTTTACTTTGTTTTTTGTTTTGTTTTTGTGGTACTAGAGATTGTACCCAAGGGCATTCTACCTCTGAGCTACATGCCCAGCCCTTTTCTTAATTTTTATTTTGAAACAGGGTCTCATAAGTTGCAGATGGCCTCACCAAGTTGCCGAGGCTGTCCCTGAACCTGAGATCCTCCTGTCTCCGCCTCCCAGGTCCTGGGATTACAAGTGTGTACCACAATACCCAGATGAGATTTACTTTGCTTAAAAAAAATACATGCTATATGACATACCTTACTGCCCAGATAAAAACTACTATTTTATGTATCTGCTACCAACATTTTTACATCTAATTTTTAAATAGTTGACCTCTTCCCATATATTCAGGTTTATAATTTCATATTCAATCATAAAGCTATTCACATGACAGACTCTTAGAATATAACCTTCACATACTATACAAGATGTTGTATCTATATTGCACAATTGTTTTCTCCTGTTTAATAAAAATATCCTTGCAATGAATGTCCTCACATGTGTTCACTTCTGTCTGCCTTTCACATGACTCTTTAGCTGATGTATCAGAGGTGTGGTCACCCCCCACGTGCGAGCAGGGGCCACTGGACCCCTCGTTGGTTATGAGTTTCTTTTTGTACCAAATCTAACTATTTGTAGGGTCTGCTAGTTCATGACTTATGTTTCTTCTTCAAGATCTTCCCAAAAAAATGCATTCTACCTTACAATTTCCATGAGTTTGATGAACCCTTTTAAGAACCTAAAATGTGGGCCAGGCATGGTGGCACACATTTGTTAATAGTACTTAGGAGACTGAGACAGGAGGATCACAGTTCACGGCCAGCCTCACCTACTTTGTGAGGCCCTCGGCAATTTAGGGAGACCCTGTTTCAAAATAAAGAAATAAAAACAGGGCTGGGAATGTAGTTCAGAGGTAGAATGCCCCTGGGTTCCATCCCCAGTACCTAAAATGTGGGACTAGAGGGCTGCTCAGAGGTAGCGTGTACTTAGCACATGAGGCCCTGGGTTTGAGCCCAGCATCAAAAAGACGCAGGAGAATGACAAGTGACCGTGAGATCCACCAGGCCCACCACCATCCACCCTCCCCGTGTCACCTCCAGGAACCGTGAGATCCACCAGGTCCACCACCATCCGCCCTCCCCGTGTCACCTCCAGGAACCGTGAGATCCACCAGGCCCACCACCATCCGCCCTCCCCGTGTCACCTCCAGGAACCGTGAGATCCACCAGGCCCACCACCATCCGCCCTCCCCGTGTCACCTCCAGGAACCGTGAGATCCACCAGTGCCCACCACCATCCACCCTCCCCGTGTCACCTCCAGGAACCGTGAGATCCACCAGGCCCACCACCATCCGCCCTCCCCGTGTCACCTCCAGGAACCGTGAGATCCACCAGTGCCCACCACCATCCGCCCTCCCCGTGTCACCTCCAGGAACCGTGAGATCCACCAGGCCCACCACCATCCACCCTCCCCGTGTCACCTCCAGGAACCGTGAGATCCACCAGTGCCCACCACCATCCACCCTCCCCGTGTCACCTCCAGGAACCGTGAGATCCACCAGGCCCACCACCATCCGCCCTCCCCGTGTCACCTCCAGGAACCGTGAGATCCACCAGGCCCACCACCATCCGCCCTCCCCGTGTCACCTCCAGGAACCGTGAGATCCACCAGGCCCACCACCATCCGCCCTCCCCGTGTCACCTCCAGGAACCGTGAGATCCACCAGGCCCACCACCATCCGCCCTCCCCGTGTCACCTCCAGGAACCGTGAGATCCACCAGGTCCACCACCATCCGCCCTCCCCGTGTCACCTCCAGGAACCGTGAGATCCACCAGGCCCACCACCATCCGCCCTCCCCGTGTCACCTCCAGGAACCGTGAGATCCACCAGGCCCACCACCATCCGCCCTCCCCGTGTCACCTCCAGGAACCGTGAGATCCACCAGTGCCCACCACCATCCACCCTCCCCGTGTCACCTCCAGGAACCGTGAGATCCACCAGGCCCACCACCATCCGCCCTCCCCGTGTCACCTCCAGGAACCGTGAGATCCACCAGTGCCCACCACCATCCGCCCTCCCCGTGTCACCTCCAGGAACCGTGAGATCCACCAGTGCCCACCACCATCCGCCCTCCCCGTGTCACCTCCAGGAAGGCACAGAAGTGAGAAGACGCCATCTCTGCAGCCACACTTTGAGCATTCACAGAACACAGAGGAGAATTCACAGTTTTCCACTTCCCATTGAAAATGAGAAAATAAATAAGAAAAAACCATCTGACCCAGGAAGACATCTCTCAGATACAGGAAGTGTCCCAGATGACCGCAGGGGCGGCGAGCCATGATGGAGAGACTGCTCCCTTAGGTGAAGTCTCAGGCTTTAGGCTTCCATGAGCACGTCCTCAGTGAAACCGAGGCGCAGAGACAGGGCGACGGATTTCAAAAGACAGAGGAAATACGCTATTGTTACTCAGGTAGTCACTTAGGAGGAAGGATTGTACGCGTTTATTTTGTGACAAAAGCACAGGCGGCCCTGTTTTGCTAAAATGACGTGACACAGCATTCTTTGGCCTTTTATGATGTCTGTACATCACACTTTGCTTCAAACAGCTCAAAAACAGACAAATGCTGAAAGCAAAAGATGTTTTACCTATGAAGACACGGGCAAAACAACCAACATTCACACACAAAAATCAACCCGGCTCCATCAAAACAGCTAGTGTCTTACAGTGTCTTTTTTTGTGATGGGCTCTCGCTACGTTGCCCACGCAGGTTCTGAACTCCTGGCCTCACGCGATCCTCCTGCCTAGGCCTTCTGAGTAGCTGCCACTGTGCCTGGCTAATAGTGAGTATTTAATAAGCACCACCATGCACTACGTGCAGTCTAACAAACTTTACACTACCTCGTTTAATCCTTACCAGCAAATACTATGTAATGTCCATTTTACACGAGCGCACACCTGAAGTACACAGGAATTACATAACGTGGTAAGGGACACACAACTGCCGGGCGCAGGACTGCATGTGAACTGGGAAGTCTGGCTCCAGAACCCGTTCTTAGCTCCCTTCCCAGGCTCATGGGGATCCAGCAGCACCTCGAAAGGAGGCTGTTTCTCTAGAACACAATGGCATCACTCTATCATTTCTGAGCTTCCTGAACCCATTCTGTTCACTTCGTTCTGTGGACAGCTGCAGTCTCTACTTCTGCTCTGCAGAGCCACCTGAAGTACCCAGAAGCACTGCTCACGTGGGTGACGGCGCCCATGGGGGCTGAAGTCCCAGTCACAGCACGGCCGCTCCAGCAAGGTGCCTCAGCATCCCACAGGCTCCCTAACAGCCTTGAGACGTTGGTCCCTTTGAAACCTGAGAGAAGCTCCTCACCCTAGAAAAACGCACACACGGATTCTGCAGAAAATTCTAGGGTGGTGTCCCCCAAATCCTGTTCACGACCGCAGTAAGTTCCCACATGACACCTTCTTGGAACCCAGTCTTCATATGACCACACAGAATTCCCAGGCCAAGGAAGGCGACTGCGTGAGGGATCGTTATCCCACGCTGATCATCTAAGTGGCACCGAGTCTGCAGAAAACCCTGAGTCAGTTTTCACCAACAAGTCCATTTCAGTTTTGGGAGGTTTTTTACTTGTATTTTTCTTTTGTTTTGTTTTGCAAATCACACACACCTGAGGACAGTAAACAGGCTGCTGTTTTGAGAAACTCCCAGGCAGATGGTTCACAGGAACCGGCCCAAGAAGGGGGCACCTGCAGTCCCGAGTGCCGCAGCCTTTGCTGCCACCGATGCTGGTGGACACTGCAGACCAGGCCGTGTCCCGAATGTGACCATGGAGCATATGATGTAAGCGATGCGGGATCACTTACAGCAACCCAAAGCTCCACTTTCACCCATGCCCTTTGCAAGGGAAGTTCTAATTAAAGCTTATATTTAGAAATCATTTTAGCAAGAAAGTCCATCTGCCCAAGACCGTGCAAAGCTCTCAAAAGCTGAGACCCTAGTAAAACCCTACAGGCGCATGGCCCAGGAGCTGCCAGAGGAAGTCCCTGCTAACAAGAAAGGCCGGGGGCGTGTCCATCCCGCCAGGTATCACCTGAGCACCCGATGTCTGCCCTGACATCTCAAGACAGGCACGAGGGAGAGGGGCTTAAGAGGGATCTCGGCACAGCCTGCAACTGTGATCAAAGCAGAGGTGAGAGTGAAGGCAAATAAATACAGGGCCAAAGGAAAGGATGCCAACCACTCCCAAGGAGAAACGGCTCGTCTACACTGCAGACCGCAGCAAAAGCCAATGCTCGTGCCCAGTTATGTACTTGCCCAAAGTAGAAACGAGAGTGGCTTCATATTTAGAAAGCAAATTCCTTTTGTGCCTAATGGATGCTGACAGCAAGACTATAAAACAAGAACAGGGGAACAGACAGCTCCGTTCTCAGCCCCACTCTGACTGGAACTCAGTTCTGAGGGCCACTGTGAGCGGGGGCTGTGTGCCCCCGGGGCCAGTGGGGACAGGGAGTCCCAGGTACCCACGGCAGCTGCCAGCCTTTCCTCTGCTCATCTCCAGGAGACAGAAAAGTGGTGAACAAACTATGGGGAAATCCTGTAAGTGTTGTTTTGATTTGGATTTGTTGGTGCTTTTAAATTATGGGGAAATGCATTTAATGTAAAATTTAACCTCTTAACCACTTCCATCCAGTGACGTTAAGTACATCCACTTTGCGGTGCTACCATCACAATCATCCCATCTCCAGAGTTCTTTTCATCTTGCAAGTTGAAGCTCCTTACCCGTCAAATAGCAGCTCTCCCTCCCCTCCCCCACAGCCGCCACTCTCCTGCTCTGAAGCCGCTGCTCTAGGTACCCTGCAGCGGTGGAGTCATACAGCACTGCCCTTTGCCGCACCCTCAAGGTTCACCCACAGGGACATGTATGTCAGCATTTCCTCCCTTTATAAGGCTGAATAATATTCCATTGTATAAAGACCAGGATGTGTTTATCCATTCATCCACCAACAGGCTCTTGGGTTGCTTCCACCTTTTGCTTATTGTGAATAATATCAGCCAAATAATAGCTGCTATAAACACTATTATTCAAATCCCTGCTCTCAATCCTTTGGGCAGATCCCCAGAAGGGGAATTGCTGGGTCACATGGTAATTCTATTTTCAATTTTTTGAGGAACTGCCATATATACTGTCTTCCACATGGGCTGCACCATTTCTGTTTTGCTTTTTAAGACCACCTTAGGATACCATTCCTTCCTAAATCTTATGTTTACTACTAATAGAAAGAAAACAAATGAAGTCAGAACTTACATACAGAAGTCAGAAATCTTCTCCCTATGTGAGGAAACGTTTGAACTGCACAGAGACCTGAGCATGGGAAGTAGAACTGTTGCCAACTGCCCTGTCCCCTTTAATGTTCAGAAATGCTAAATGACAGCTGGGCGTGGTGGTACATGCTTATAATCCTTGTACTTGGGAGGCTGATACAGGAGGATCACAGGTTCATGACCAGCCTCAGTTATTTAGTGAGGCCCTTGGCAACTTAGTGAGGGCATGTGGCTCGGGCTGCTCCCGGGTAGTGACCTGAAGGCCTCTGCTGGACATCAAGGCTGACCAGGGCCCCTAGGGGTGACCTGCACTTTTCTGGCAGATCGCATGGACTCTGGGAGAAAGTAGTTTGCAATTGACGGCACTTGGCTTGGGCGACACTCGGGTAGTGACCTAAAGGCATCTACTGGACCCCAGAGTTCCGACCGCCCCTTTGGGGTGTTCAGCCACCTTTCCCTATTCCCTGCTGCTTCCAATAAACCATTTACTCCCCTTCCTGAGGTCTGCGGGTGTCATTCTTCGCTCACCGTAGACAAGAACCCGGTAAGGAAACACCGAGTTTCTTCTCAAGAAACTCCGTTTCATCTTTGATGAAACACCAGGTTTCTTCTCAGGAAACCCCCGTTTCATCTTGGGGGGGCTCAGAAGAAACCCCTGTTTCATTAGTGAGACCGTGTTTCAAAATAAAGAATAAAAATAGGACTTGGGGATGTAGCTCCGTGGTAGAATGTCCCTGGGTTCAACTCTCAGTACTGAAAAAAAAAATGCTAGATGACTCTTAAAGGCCTCAAGCCTGGCAGGCCGGCACTGTTTGTCACAGGGCAGTGTGTGGGGTCAGAGCCAAACAGAAGTCGATGGTCTGAGACATGTCAAGGGACGTTCCTTGTGTCTTCAGAAAGACAACGTGAGCTCTGAAAGTCGACCACGTTATCACTTCCTCACAGCATCCCAGGAACCTCAGACAGGAGGGTTTGCAGGAGCCCCCAACTGAGGTCCCCAAGGCTGCCCGTGGCCACTGAGTGGCAGCTCCATGTCCAGCTCGCTCCTGTCCAGTTAGCCTCTCCTCCCAGCATGCAAGAAAAATGGCTCTTCTTTCAAGAGATCAAGAAATGACAAGTGACGTGTGTCATTTCCAAAGCAGCACAAAAACACACGTGACAGAGAATTTCCTACAAAATGAAGGAGCCAGGAAAGTAAAGGCCCCACACAGAGGCCGGCTGCCCTGAAGAGAGGCCACAACTCCCAGTGGACTTCTATGATTGGCAACTGAGTTTGGTTACATCAGTCCGTCGTCAGCCACTGAGACTGTGGCGCTGCTTGTTACTGCAGCATAACCCAGTCCAACCTGACTGTGCCTATTTCTCCAGTCCCCTGAATTCCCCGAATGGTCTAGGAGGCGAGGCCTGGGGTAGCCCAGCATTCCCTTACCAACGCTGAGGAGTGTGAGGCAGGCACAGAGCCCCATCCAGGAATCACCATCATACTTTCCCTGCAGCCAAAATGAATCATGAGTCCCATCAAGTCAATTTCTAGATCTGTCAAAAAATTTCAATGAAGAGGTATGCTTTTCTTCTAAACTTGGATCTAAACAGACATAAATCTGAAGTTGTAAGGGGTCATGACTAGGAACCTGAAAAAGACGCTACTGAGAGAGAGAGAAAGATCAAGAGGCAGAGGGGGCCACCCAGTGACATCGGCTGACCCAAGGACCACGTCAGCTCCAGCATTTCCTCTAAACTTTTCAGTATCATAAGCCCACAAAAATGTCTTCTTTTTAAAATTTCTTTTGCTTAAGTTACATTGGTTTGAGTTAAGTTTTCTATTTCTAGCAGCCGAAGAATACTAAGTAAAAATTCATTTTAAAGATAGCCACTCAAAATTCTTACTGACTACAAATTAACTTTTTAATCTGGCATCAAAGGCATTCCAATGTATACTTTAACGCACATTTCTGATCTTAAATTCTCCTTCACATGCCCTATTTCTAACACGCTGGCTGATACACTACCAAGTATTCTCCAACATATACTGGAACTAAGTACTGAGTTAAATCTGCCTAGGAAAGCCGGGCGTGGTGGCACACGATTGTAATCCCCGCGCTTGGGAGGCAGAGACAGGAGGATCACAAAGGGTCGAAGCCAGCCGCGCTGGCTTAAGAGACCCTGTTTCCAAATAAAACATAAAATAGGTCTGGGAGTGTAGCCCGGAGGTAGAAGGGTTCCATCCCCAGTACCACCAAATATAAATAAATAAATAAATAAATAAATAAATAAATAAATAAATAAATATCTGCCTAGGAAGTCCAAGCATTAACACTGACTGGTCAGCTACCTAAAAAGAATGCCAAGTGAGATTTTCCTTCACAGTCTACCACAAAATAAACACTATGTGAATCAAAGAATTAGAAAAGATAAAATTAACATTAAAAAAGTAGAAAAAAAGAGTTTACTATTTACTTCATATCTGAACAGAACATCACTTTCCAAATGTTAAGGAGAAAAAAGGCAAAAAATAAATCGTGAAAAGTATTTGCAGATCTACAATATAAGTTTTTTAAAAATCTGTGCATCCATAAGCTTCAAAAACAATAATTTGGAATAAGGGGTATATTAGATATAAGATTAAAAAACAACAACAAAGGACTTATATCTTTAATATTTAAAAATATCCAGAAAAGGACTTCCAGGAAGATGGCGACCGAGAAAAGCGGGGCTTAAGAGCCCCGCTAACAACCAATCTCCATTACCACAAAATCAGCACCTTTCATAGCCAGAAAACACCATCACCAGAGAAACAAAAAAATCACCAGGCTCCAGAGAGAAAGCGGACTGAGAACAGAGCTCAGAGCCACAGAGGAGATACACCACCCTCACGCCCGAGGACTCGGCAGCAGCGCCATACTGCCGGCGGCAGCGGCAAATTCACTGGACGGCTACAGCAAGCCGAGGTGAGCCGTTGCAGAACAGCCAGGCGGGATTTCTCGCCGCAGGTAAAATCTAAAGCTCCCAGTGGCTGAGCTCAGCACACACCGCAGGGATTCAGAGTGGAAATCAAAACCAAGAAGAAACACGCCAGCCTCACGGCAGAGGGCGTAGCAGCGGCGCCATACTGCCACCGGCGGCAGCAGCAGAGAATTCACCAAATCCAGTACAGCTACATCTGCGTACTCAAGAACAGTGAGTCAAATTGCAGGCCACAGAGGAGAAATCCCAGTACTGTACTCCCTGGGACTTGACCCAGTGGGGGAGGGGCGGTGGCAGAGATATCACACCATAGGAGAACGTGCAACCTGGCACCCCCCACAGTCTAAAGCAGCCTCTATCGACTCCCTGGGTTGGAGACTCTGTGATACAACCCAGTAAAGGAGCAGTGGGGTCTGAGATACTACTGACTCGAGATCCAGAACACCTTAAGTGAAGTCATAGTGACCCAAGGGAAGAACCCAGAGAAGGCACAAACTTCCGAAATCATGGGAAAGAGAAATAATACTGGAGCAATGAATGCCCACAACCCCACAACATCAGAACCCGATAAAACAGAAAATCAGAGATTTCTAGATCAAATCAGGAAAATAACTGTAGAAATAATAGAGGTGCTTCGAAAAGAATTCAGAGAGAGCCAAAAAGAGATAAAGGATGCAATTAATGAACTAAAGGCCTCAATTCAAAGCACAAACAACCGATTAGACAACATGAAGAACAGAATCTCACTCTTAGAAGATGAGCAATCCAAAAATGAGCGCATAGTTTCTAATCTAGGAAAAAATATCCGACAGCAGAAATCTGATATTGAAGAAATATGGGCCCATTTTAAGAGAGCTAACCTAAGAATAATTGGAATAGAGGAGGGAAAAGAAAGTGAAACCAAAGGGATCAACAATCTCTTCAAGGAAGTAATAGCAGAAAATTTTCCAAACATAGAGCAAGAGGTTGATACACAGGTCCAGGAAACTTATAGAACTACCTTTAGACAGGATCGGAGAAGAGGATCCCCACGCCACATAATTGTCAAAATGACCAATGTGGAAGCCAAGCAGAGAATCTTAAAGGCAACAAAAACAAAAGGCCAAGTGACATTCAGAGGCAAACCAATTAGAATCACTCCAGACTTCCCAAACCAAGTCATGAGAGCCAGAAGGGCTTGGAGTAACATATTCCAAACTCTGAAAGAAAACAACTTCCAGCCAAAAATTGCCTACCCAGCAAAACTTTCTATCAAATTAGATGGAACAATAAGAAGCTTCCATGACAAACAGAAACTGAAGGAATTTATGTCTTCAAAACCAGCGCTAGAGAAAATACTCCAAGAGATTAACTACAAAGAAGAAATAGGTAACACACACCAGAACCAGAGAAACAAGAGTTTCCATCCAACAGTCAACTAAGATTGGTTATCTGTGGAGATTCATTACTTATGTTAGTCTTTTACCTATCTTTAAATGGTATTGTTTGCCTTTATTGTTGTTAATTTTTAGGATTTCTAGTTGGAATATTAATATACCTTCAGATATAGCATTTAGAAATATTTTATCCCATTCTATTAGTAACTGTTAACTCTGTTTACATTGTCTTTGGATATACAATTTTTTTTTTTTTTTAGGGAGTTTGTATACTCTTCTGTTGCCTGTGCCATTGAAATCATATCCAAGAAATCACTGCCAATTTCAATGTTGAGAGGTTTTATGACCCAGATTTTCTCCTAAAAGTTAACGAATGTGATCAGAGGTGCTGAAATACACTTGAAACCCCTAGAGTCCAATTTTTTAACACAAACCACATCACAGAAATGTTAAGATGACATTTTTTTCCCAAAAATTATGATTTAACTTTATAAATAGCTATATTCAAGTCATTTAGCTACGCTGTAGTATGTGCCCTAGATTTCAAGCTGATCTCATTAGAAATAAAAACAATGTTCAGATTAGAAGGCCCTGAAGAAATGAAGGTGTGCAGGGGGAAGAAAGAGGTTTCTTCCTAGAGAGTATTAGACAAGGAAGTCTCTATTCCTCATGTTCCACTAAGCTTGATGCAGATCTTCCCAGAACTCACTGGGCCAACAAGATATTCTGATCACTGATCATTACATACAAATACTTGGTAGGAGGCAGCGTACATGGGTCTCCCTGAATGTGAGACATGAGTTACAATGCTCACTTCACAGAGGAGGAAGACAAGAGATGAGATGAGTCAACAGCTCAGCGTCACAGTTCTTTGTTCATAATATATTTCTACGTTCCTAAACCAACAAAAGTTAGAACAAATTTAAAATACAGGTGCTAAGCTGGGCCTGGTGGCGCACGCTTGTAATCCCAGCATTTGGGCTTGTAATCCCAGCATTTGGGAGGCTGAGACCAGAGGATCGCGGTTCGTGGACAGCCTCAGTTACTTAGTGAGGCCCTCTGCAACTCAGTGAGACCCGGTTTCAAAATATAGAATAAAAAATAGGGCAGGGGGTGTAGTTTGGAGGTCGAATGCCCCTGGGTTTCACCCCCAGACCTGCAAAAAAATATAAAATAAAATAAAATAAAATAAAATAATATAAAATAAAATAAAATAAAATAAAATACAGGTGCTGCTTAGCTTATAACAGGGTAACATCCCTAGAAACCCATGGCAAGTGGAAACAATTAGAGTTGAAAATGCACTGAGTACATCTAATCTACTGAAAACCATAGCTTAGCCTAGACTACCTTAAATGTGTCCAGAACACTTACACTAGCCAACCTGATAACAAAGTGTGCAGCAGCACAGGACACTGGAAGCTGGGTCATGCGGTTCACGATGCCACGTGCGGCTGACCGGGAGCTGTGATCACTCGCCACCTGGCATCACAAGAGAGTCATACTGCACATCTCTAGACTGGGGAAAGATTAAAATTCAAGTGCAAAGTATAGCCAGGCATGGTGGCAAACACCTGTAACCCCAGTACTTGGGAGGCTGAGACAAGAGGATCACAGGTTCGCGGCCAGCCTCAACAAATTAGCGAGACCCTATTTCAAAAATAAAATATAGACAAGAGTGGTGGTGCACGCCTGTGATCCCAGTACCTGGGAGGCGGAGACAAGAGGAATGCAGACTCACAGCCAGCCTCAGCTACTTAGTGAGGCCCTCTGCCACTTAGTGAGACCCTGTTTCAAGGTAAAGAATAAAAATAAGGGCTGGGGGAGGGAGTAGCTGAGAGATAGAATGCCCAGTATCCCAAAAAATTGATTGATTGATTAATTAATTGATTGATTGATTGATTAAAATATAAAATAGGGTTGAGGGTGTAGCTCAAAGTAGAATGCCCCTGAATTCAATCTCCTGTACTACTACTACTACTACTACTACTACTACTAATAATAATAATAATAATAATAATTGCAAGGTATTTTTTCTACTGTGTGTCACTTTCCCACCATCACAAAGTCAAAAACTAGTAAGCAACCCATTGCAAGTCAAGAGCTGTATTTGTTTTTCCCTAATTTGATCAAACCTTAACTTCTATATATTTTGTCATATATTTTATGAGTACTCAAATGGTCCAAATCACATTTTGCTATTTTGTATTTATTTAACATGACTTCAAACTTTCATCACATGTATTTTTAAAACAGCAAGTTTTAAAATTTCTTTTAAAAGCATACCTACAGATTGAAAATAAGTATAGAGACTTCTTGTTTCTATTTATTTTATATTTGCAGTACTTACTCTCCTCCTCCTTCCCCACTACAAGTAAATTCAAGATCCAATATCCAAATTTTAAAACGTTTTTGTGTGTGTGGCACTGAGGATTGAATGCAGGGACATTCTACCTCTGAGCTACGCCTCAAGCCCTATTTCATTTCTTATTTGGAAACAGAGTCTCACTAAGACGAAGAGGGCGTTGCTAAGTTACCAAGGCCTGTGGTCCTCCTGTATCGGCCTCCCAAGTACTAGGATTACACTTGTGCACCATCACACACCCGCTTAAAACCTTAAACTTCACATCTGTAAATGCCACTGAAAATGACAAGAAAGAGTACTACTTGGGGTGACCTTTAAGTGACCTTCAGCACATCCCTTCAGTCAGGCCAGGCTGGGGCTCAAGGAAGTACTCTGTTGTGCCTTTAACTGTTGTATGAAAATGTGAATTCTAGCTGGGCGAGGTGGCGCACGCTTGTAATCCCCGCGCTTGGGAGGCAGAGACAGGAGGATTGCGCAGGTTCAAAGCCAGCCGCGCGCGCTGACTTAGGAGACCTTGTTTCCAAATAAAAATATAAAAATAGGACTGGGAGTGTAGCCCAGAGGTAGAAGGGCTTCCAGGAACAACAGTACCACCAAAAAGAAAAAAAGAAAAAGAAAATATGAATTCTAATTGTTATGCTACAGAACCATCCATCCAACCACAATGCAAATCTCACATCTGTTTATGTTTCATTATGCTATGCTCAGTGCCAACAAATGTAACTGGTCATAGTTGTGTCTACTTAATATTACCATTCTGGTAATAATTAGTTACAGTAAGAGACACAAAGCTGGGCAGAAGGCATCACACTTGAAGGCTGAGGTTGAGACGTGAACAATTCCTGAGAGTGTATTCCTCCGCTTGTTGGACCTTAGAGATTTAAATATAAATATCCTTAGCCAGAAACTGCTTCTTCCATTATTTCCTGTTTCTCCAATAACCACTTACCAATACATTATTTTTAGGGAAGAAGAAGAAGGAGAGGTTGGTTAAGTGGTACAAAAATCCCAGCGATTTAGAAGGAATGAGTGCTAGTAGTCCACTCTACAGTAAACTGATTATAGTTAACAATGATTTGCTGGAGCTAGGCACAGCGGCGTGCGCACACCTGTAATCCCAGCTACTTGGAAGGCTGAGGCAGGAGGATCCCAAATTCAAGGACAACCTGGGGAAGTTGGGAAGACACTGTCTCAAGACACAATTTGAAAAGATATGGGTACGCAGCTCAGTAGTAGTTGGCACAAAGCCCCAACGTGCAAACAACAGCAACAGCAATAACAAGTCATTAGATATCTCAAAATTACTAGAAGAAATGATTTTGAAATGTTCTCACCACAAAGAAATGGCGAGTTTTTGAGGTAACAGATATACCAAACTACCTGATTTGAACATAATTTTGTATACAAATAACAAAGTATCACATATTTCATATGTATAATTATATGTCATTTAAAAATAAAATGTTCCAAAATGAGAAAAAAAATGATTTTTACTTCCACAATAGTTCAATAACAGATGCCAAGATAAAAAAAAAAAAAATGCCAAGAAAATTTTTCCATGATGAAGGTAACATTTATGGGGGTTACTTGACCAGCACACCACAAAATAAATGGCCCTTCTCTACCTCTAAACAAATTCCAGGCTGTTCTGGGACCCTGCCACTCTGGCCACGGCTGTTGTTCTAGCGTAGGACACCTGACCCACAAGGGGCCTCTCCTGGGGTGAGTCCTGCCTTAAACCAGGCTAACCAGAATCCTGCCCATATATCCTTGTTTTTATTCTAAATCTTTATTGAGGAACAAATGATGTATAATAAGCTGAGCACAGAGCACAGAGTAGTGATGATGGATATGTACATATTCATCTATGAAACCATCATCACACAAACGCAGCGAGCGCAACGTGGACTGGCCCAGACATCTTCTCATCCCCTTTAGCTCCCAGCTTCCTTCCCTCGCCCTGCAGACCCACCCACCACTCATAACTACTGATAACTACTGGTCTGCTTTTGGTCAGATGTATTTGCATTTTCTGGAATTTCATATAAATGGGATCATATAATATGTAGTACTTTTGTAAGCTGGGTTTTTTCCCCACTTACTAAACTCACATAATTTCTTTCAAGCAAGCATTTATCAGGCCCACTGGGTGTCAGATACCTACAGGGCAGGTTCTAAGCAAATCACAAAGCCCAGACACTGAAAAGCCTCAACAGGAGGCAGGAGGATCTTCACAAAGGGCAGGACAGGGCCTGCAGGGACAGGAGATTCACAAGTGCTTTTCAGTGCTTCTATTAATCTAAAAAGAAACCTTTTTTTTTAAAAAATTAGTTCACACATTTTGCATCATCTCCAGGGAAAAGCAATCCATGACAAACAGAATTACTCATCTGAAAAACTAATAATGCACAAGACATTTATACTACTCCCACCAAAACTTAAAATTGTACCTTATTACCTGTAAGTAATACCTGTAATTCTCACTACTCCCTAGAAACCCATCGCACTTCCTAAATTTCCAAAAATAAAACTACATACGACTACACTTGAAGTGAGATTAAGTATAATAATGGTTTAATGACAAGCTACTTCTTACATCGCTTAATAAAAAAGCAAACTCACCCGCTCACAAGAAAAGTACATTTAGCTTCAAGGAAAATTTTTCTAAGAAAAAGAAAATTGAGCCATATCAAAAGAGCAAAGACTCTGGGCAAATTGTCAAGAATTTTTGCATTTGAGTGGAGAGGAAATAGAGAAGGAGTAAATGTCAATGCCGTCCACAGGCCGTGCAGTGGGGCTTCCCACCCTCATGGGGGGGGATGCTGCCACCCCCAACTGTGGCCGAGGAGAATGAGGCTGAGAAGGCGGTGATAGGCAAGGGCACCATTACTAAGCAAGGCACTGCAGCTCGGCGCTCAGCACGACGCCGCACATAGTAGGTGCTTCATAAATCCCAGTCCCTTCTGTTTGCTCTTCATCCCTTCAACTGCCGTTTTCTTAGATCAGTAGTTATTAGCACACTTCAAGAACCCGTCCTCTCTTTCAAGTGTGTTTTTCTGTTTTGGTTTGATTTGGTTTGGTTTTCGTTTGTGTTTTCTTTTGGTACTGCAGATTGAACCCAGGGGCATCCTTCCTCCAAGCTACACCCTCAGCCATTTTTACTTTTTAACTTTGCAACAGGGTCTCGCTAAGTTGCTGAGGCTGGCCTGGAACCTGCACTCCTCCTGCCTTGGCCTCCCAAGTACTGGGATTACAGGCATGTGCCAGCTCTTTCCCGGGATGTTTGAGGTCAAAACTATTCTCATACTACTACCATGTGGTGGGCAAAAAATGGTTCTCCAAAGCTCCCCTAAAACTATGACTAAGTTACCTTACAAGCAGTACTAAGGCTACAGGGGAAGGAGGGCCGCAGACTGTAGCACAGGGAGACCCTCGCCCACCAGGTGGGCCTAACGCCACCGAGTGAAGGGCAGGCAGAGGACTCAGAGCCACGCGATGAGACGGGATGGGACTGGCCAGTGCTGGCTCTAGAAATGGACGGGCCGTGGGGGACAGAGGGCGCCTCCAGAGCTAAGAAAGCAGAACTCGTCCCCAGAGCCCCAGAAAAGAAGGCAGCTGTGCCAGCGCCTCAACGGCAGCCCAGGAGACCGGTTCCAGAACCAAAAGATGACAAACGTGCATTGCTCCAAGTCACTAAAAGCACGGCACCTGCTCACCAGAGCAAGAGGAGTGTACACAGGGGCTGCTGGACATCACAGCACCATGCAAAGATGCAAACCCCTGGCCACCTATAAACTCGATTTATTTTGGAAAATGGCCCTTTTTCATTAAAAATAAGCTATTTATGCTAACAGGCAACAGAGGCATTGTTGTTTAAATATATCAATAAGCACATATTTTACTGTTTTAATTTTTAATATAGTCATCAAATTACCTATATAAACAAAAACTCGAGGAGCTTTAAAAATTCTAAATGTATAAGGAAGCGCTGAGAGAAAGTATGAAAGCTCCTACCCTAGCCATGTCTCCCTTTAGTCACTATTGTAGCTAAAGTAACCAGCGCAGAGATGGTACTAAAAATATTTGTTAAATAAATGAGTGCTTGGCGGATAATCATGTTTCTCAAGTACATTTTCCTTCTCTAAAGAGAACATAAGAAATATTCCAGTTTACTTGGAGAGTTCATTATATTCAGGTTTTATGGCAATATCTGATCAATTCACTTAGCAAGAAACAGTTCCTCAAAACCATATGAAACTGCCCAGCATGGTAATGCATGCCTGGAACCCAGTACTTGGGAGGTTGAGACAGGAGAGTCCTAGGCTGAAGGCCAGCCTCACGATTTAGCAAGGCCCTCAGCAACTTAGCAAGACTCTATTTCAAAATAAAAAGTAAGCCAGACATGGTAGTGCACGCTTATAATCCCAGTACTTAGGAGGTCTGAGACAGGAGGATCTGGGTTCACAGCCAGCCTCAGCTCTTAGTGAGGCCCTCCACAACTTATTGAGACCCTGTTTCAAAATAAAGAATAAAAAAATCGGGCTGGGGGTGTAGCTCAGAGGTAGAATGTCCCTGGGTTCAATCCCCAGCCCCACAAAATAAAAAGTACAATAGGGCAACAGGTATAGCTCAGAGGTAGAACATCCCTGGGTTCAGTCACTAATACCACAGAAGGAAGGAAGGAAGGGAGGGAGGGAGGGAGGGA
Organism: Muscardinus avellanarius; assembly: GCF_963383645.1. Lineage (NCBI taxonomy): Eukaryota > Metazoa > Chordata > Mammalia > Rodentia > Gliridae > Muscardinus > Muscardinus avellanarius. Next base: position 19,349,497 of record NC_137797.1, on the reverse strand, counting down.
GGGAGGGAGGGAGGGAGGGAGGGAGGGCGGGCGGCGGGCGGGCAGGCATTTTCTTCTAGGCACTTGCTGCTGCAGGACACACTTGAACAAGCACTGAAGGAAATGGCGCTCTTCTTCAACCAGCTATGTGCATGTTTTTAACATTTGGAAAATTATAATTCCTTTCTCTAAAATGGATCTTGTCAACTGAGGAAGAACAAAGTCACAATTAGCCGACCACAAACGTAACGCAGCCACCTGTGCTGGCCTCGGCAGGGTTCTCACGGGAAAACTGGCCGGGCAGAGCCTCCGGCTCCCCTCCACTTGGAGCCAGTCAGCCCACACGGGCTCCAGTGTGTGCTCAGGACCAAATGCGTCCATTTCGAAGGGGTACGGCCAAACGAGATGGAATGCTAAGATGAACCTCCAAACTAAGGAAGCACAGCGGAGTCACGGTAAAGATGCCTGAAGCCACCTTCCTATTTAAGCAGCCATCACATACATCAAAGAGGATTTAGGATTACTCTGACTCAGCCATCCAAAATAAAGTGGCAGCCTTGTGGTCACGTGGAAACTCAAGCGGATGCCAGACGGCCACCAGCCAGGGCTCGGACAAAGGGATTCCTTCTTCCAGCAGAGGACTGGACTCGCCACCGCTAGGGCCTAGCCACTCGCCAGACCCCAGGGCTCTCTTCTTTTTTAAACATTTCTTGTCCCCATGAAAAATTATTATGTGTCATGCTCCCCCCTCAATCCTTTGCTACTTCTTTTCCCTGTGGCTACAGGATCATCAGCATCCTCTACCTACACAGAGGACCCCTTTTAAAGACCGCCTCACGCTATTTGTAAGACATAAAGAAAAGTACAAAGGACAATACAAAGACCGTCTTCACCCCTGTCCTCCAGCAAAGAAATAAAGCCCTTCAGGGTGCCCTCTTCCCTCACACCTAGCCACCACCCCACTGGTGTCTTCGCTCTCCAGCGCAGCTGCAGACTCACCACACACAGGTGCATGCCTGCAAATAAGCGACAGCGTTTTTATGTATTTTTAAAGCATTTACAATTGGCATATGTCTGCAACTTGCTTTCTTCTTTTCACTTGACATTACTATTGTGAGAATCATCAACAATATGTATGTAGTTGGTATATATATATATATATACATATATATATGTAGTGTATATATGTGTGTGTGTGTGTGTGTGTGTGTGTGTGTGTGTGTATATATATATATATATATATATATATATATATATGTAGTCTTGGTTCAGAAATCAAAGTTTTCTAAAAAGGGCCAGCTGGCTGGGCACTGTGAGGCAAAAATATAATCCCAAACTGGGCGTGGTGGCGCACGCTTGTAATCCCAGCTTTCGGGAGGCTGAGACCTGAGGATCGCGGTTCGCGGACAGCCTCAGCTACTTAGTGAGGCCCTCTGCAACTCAGTGAGACCTGGTTTCAAAATAAAGAATAAAAAATAGGGCAGGGGGTATAGCTCGAAGGTCAAATCACCCTGGGTTCCATCCTCAGACCCTCAAATAAATAAGTAAATAAATAAATAAACAAACAAACAAACAAAAATATAATCCCAACTCAGGAGGCTGAGGCAAGAGGACTGCACATTTAAGGCCAGCCTGCGCAACTCAGCAACTGTCTCAAAATACAAAGGGCTGAGGATGGAGCCCCGTGGTTCAATCCTCAGTACATCCAGGGTGTGGGGGAGTTAGTAAACATCTGGGGCTTCGCAGGTCAGAGTCTCTATTCCAACTATTCAACTCTGATGTCCTAGCACAAGAGAAGCTCCTCCTAAAAAACACTGTAAACACCAGGCATGGTGGCGCACACTTATAATCCCCGCGCTTGGGAGGCTGAGACAGGAGGATCGCACAGGTTCAAAGCCAGCCTCAGCTACTTAGTGAGGCTCTCAGCAACTTAGTGAGACCCTAAAAATAGGTCTGGGAGTATAGCCAGGAGGTAGAAAAGCCCCTGGGTTCCACCCCCAGTACCACCAAAAAGAAAAGAAAATAAAACACTGTAAACAAATGGGAGTGAGGCTGCATTCCAATAAAACCATACACACAAAGACAGACACCAGGCCAGAACTGGCCTATGGACTGTAGTTTTAACCCTTCCAATAGCTAATGGAACCCAGGGGCTTTTCTACCTCTGGACTATACTCCCAGACCTATTTTATATTTTATTTGGAAACAGGGTCTCACTAAGTTGCTGAGAGCCTCACTAAGTAGCTGAGGCTGGCTTCGAACCTGTGCGATCCTCCTGTCTCAGCCTCCCAAGCGCTGGGATGACAAGCGTGCACCACCACGCCGGGCTCTAATATTTCTTTTTAATACCATTGCAATGTTGCTGGTTCTAATAACTTGCTAACTTTCACTGGTTTTGCATTTACCCAAGACATCTTTTCCCATTTCTACATCTTTGTTCTGGGTGTGTTTCTTACCATTATCTGGCTCTACTTTGTTTCTTATATTGGATCTGACACTTATCTTTTCTTCTGAATTTTTCGTGATTGCTGATATGTTTGGAATTATTTCCACTGTCATATTTTGTGCTATTTCTTGCTTTTGATATTTATTTTACCTTTTCTCCTCCACTGTTTTGGACTGATTTCTGTATTGTTGATATTTGTTTAGATTTGCTTCCTATCTACCAATTTCTCTGTTGTTCTCCATTTCTCTTGCATCTTAGATCTGGCTTTGAGGATCACACACACACACACACACACACACTATCCTTTATCTAAAATGCTTGCAACTAGAATTGTTTCATATTCCATTTTGCATATATATCGTAATGAGGTATTTTGGGCAACAGGACTCAAGCCTAAATATGAAATTCATTTATGTTTCTCCGATACATAATATATATACACTGAAGACAATCTTACACAGTACTGGTAGTGTACCTATGCTTTGACTATGACCCATCACATGAGGTCAGAAATGAAACTGTCCACTTGGAGTGTTGTGTTTATACTCAAAAGTTTCAGAATGTGAAGCATTCTGGATTTTCAGATTAGGGATACTCAACCTATACTAATTCAGAAGTTCCTTTAAAAAATGGGCTCTTTTCATTGTAAACTTTGGATTTTATCTAAAACTTTTCTTATTCTTATTTCTCAGATGATGATTCAGCTGGGTATAAGACAGTTTTCTTTTAGCACTTAGAAGTAATTCTATTGTCTCGAAGTTCTGACTGTTGCTGTTCAAAATCTGCTACCAGTTTGGTGCTATATCACATACCTATAATCCCAGTAATGGGAGGCTAAAACAGGAAGGTTGCAGGTTCAAGGCCAATCCTGTTTCAAAATAATAAAATAGGCCAGGCATGGTGATGCAAACCTGTAATCCCAGTACTTGGGAGGCTGAGAAAGGAAGACTGGAGTTTCGACCAGCCTCAGCAACTTAGTAAGACTCTCAACAACCTAGTGAGACCTTATTTCAAAATAAAAAATAACAAGGGCTAGGAGTATAGCTCAGAGATAGAATGCCCCTGGGTTCAATCCTTAGTACAAACAAAAAAAAAAAAGTCTGCTATCAGTAGTCTTTCATTCCTCCATAATAATGATACTAATAACATCAGTTGAAGAAGCTAGGCATGATAGTGCATACATAAAATTCCAGTATTTGGGAGGAGGAGATAGAGAATTGCAGGTTCAAGACCAGCCTCAGCAATAATGAGGTTCTCAGCAACCACGCAGAATCTTATTTAAACATAAAAACAAAATAGAGCTAGGGCCAGGCATGGTGGGACATCCTTGAAATCCAAGTACTTGCGAGTCTAAGACAGGAGGACGACAGTTCTATAAATAAAGTAGCCAGGCAGAGTGGTGCACACTTGTAATCCCAACATTTGGGAGGCTGAGACAGGAGGACTGCGGTTCACAGACAGCCTCAGCTACTTAGTGAGGCCCTACAACTCAGGGAGACCCTATTTCAAAATAAAGAATAAAAAATAGGGCTAGGGGTATAGCTCGGTGGTAGAATGCCCCTAGGTTCCATCCCCAGTACCGCATAAATAAATAAATAAATAAATAAATAAATAAATAAATAAAGCAAGCAAGCAAGCAAGCAAGCTAGGGATGCAGCGCTCAGAGGTAGAACACTCCTGAGTTCAATCTCCAGTACCTGCATACAGAAAATGAGTAAGTAAAAAATAAAAATAGCAGCTACTGATACTTGCATAAGGTTTACTATGTACCAGGCATGGTTTTAAGAACTCTATATATGTTAACGCATTTAAACCTAACAATCACAGAAGACAGGTATTATTATTATTATTATTATTATTATTCTCACTTTATAGATGAGGAAACAACTGAAACCCAAAGAAGTCATTTGCCCAAGGTCTCCTACCTTGCAAGTAATGAAGATGGGATTTGAACTTGAACCTAGATAGGCTTACTCTGTGGTCAGTACTCAACTATTACGTCCGTGACTCTCTCTGCCTGCCTTACAATCCACTCTTGGTCTTTTGTATCTATTACTTCTAACTAGCCCTGCCTGGGATTCGCTGTGTTTTCCTAAAATCTGAGGATTCTGTCATTAGCTCTGAAAACTTCAGCAATTCTTCCTGTGAATACCGCCCCTCTTCCATCTCTTCCTCTCTTTCCTGCTGCAACTCCAATTACACACATTATTTATCATGCTGTCATCCAGTGACCTGCTTGTAGAATACCCATCTCTTTAACTATGTTTTATTCTGGGCAATTTTCTCCGATTTATCTTCTAGCTCATTAATTCTTCAAATTAGTCTAATCTCCTAGTTAAAAAATCATTTCCCTGAACTCTTAAGAATTTAAAATTTTAACTTCTAGCTGGGCATGGGGGCGTGTGCTTGTAATCCTAGTACTTGGGAGGCTGAGCCAGGAGGATCACATGTTTGCAGCCAGCCTAAGCTACTAGTGAGGCCCTCTGCAATTTAGTGAGACCCTGTTTAAAAAAAAAAAAAAAAAGAATAAAAAATAGGGCTGGGGTGTAGCTCAGAGGTAGAATGCCCCTGGGTTCCATCCCCGGTACCACAAAAATATAATAATTATAACTTCTAGAGTTTCCATTGGGATTTTTTGTAGTAGTAATAGTAGTAGTAGTAGTAGTAGTAGTAGTAGTAGTAGTAGTTGGGGTGGAATCCAGGGGCTTTTATTTGGAAACACGGTCTCACTAAGTTGCTGAGGCTGGCTTTGAACCTGTGCAATCCTTCTGTCTTAGCCTCCTAAGCACTGGGATTACAAGCGTGCGACACCATGCCCAGCTCATTGGGATCTTTATTTTGATCTGCACAATCACTTTAGTAGATTAAATAATCCTTGTTCACGTTTCAATTATTTCTTCAAAAGTCTGAAACATTACCAAATGCTACTACATATAGTCTTTACCTAATCACTCCATCATCTGAAGTCCTATTCGTGCTAATTCTGACATCTGCTAACCTACTTGGTCCTCACTGACTTAATTCTGTATTCTTAAATTTCGGATTATGAACTTCGGTTGATCTAATCTTGAGGACCCTGGGTGGCCTGAGCCTGAAGTCTATTCCTCCAGGGAAAGTGTGCATTTGCTTTGACGGGAGTTCCAAGTCACAAACATTCATTTTTAGTTTGTTTCTCAGTTTGGGATTATCAAACCATACAATCAGAATAAATTCAAACCCAAACCTCCATAGGGACTACCTGGAGATGACAAGCTCATAGGAGACTTCTACAAACTCCTCACCCACAGGAAAAAGAAAAAGAAAAAGAAAAAGAAAACATCTGGCGCAAAGGCCGAGAGAGACAAATGTCCTACTGTCTCCCAGGATGGAAGGAAACACTGTGACCACCAGATCTACAAGAGCATCGCAGACCATGTGCACGTGTGCGCCCAGGGCCCAGTCTTCCCTCAAACACTCCCAGGCCTCTGCAGCTGCTCGCCATCCTGGCTTCTGCCCCATTTCACTGTTAGTCCTAGGACTTCTCCCCAGTTCCTCTGAGTTCAGCTATGCATTTAAAAGAAGGTCCTTTGTCATTTTTTTCAGCATGCAAATGTTCTCTCAACAGAAAGGTTTTTATTCTAGCTATTCTGCCAGACTGCTGGCAGTCAAAATCCAAAGTAGAGCTTTTGAAGGGTAAAGGCTATCTGTTTCTACTTGTCTTCAAGGGTTCAATAAAGAAGCCAGGTGTGGTGGCACCGGCCTGCATTCCCAGGACTTGGGAGGCTGAGCAAGGAAGACAGCCTCAGGTACTTAAGGAGACTCATGCAACTAGCAAGACCTTGTTTCAGAATAAAAAATAAAATACAGGTGGGGATATAGCTCAGAGGTACAACACCCCTGGGTTCAATCCCCATTTACCCACCCACACCCTAAAAAAAGGAGTGCAATAAAGAATTGGTTTTCAAATTAAGCTTGTAAACATGCAGATTCCTGGGTCCTGCCTCCAGATCTTCTGAATTTTAATCTCTAGGGTTAGGCCTTGGATCTTCTCCCCCCCCTCCCCCCAGTACTGGGGTTGGGAACCCAGGGACATTCTACCTCTGAACTACAACCCCAGCCCTATCTTTTATTCTCTATTTTGAAACAGGGCCTCACTAAGTAGTATCTGAGGCTTGTCTATGAACCACAGTCCTCCTGTGTCAGCCTCCCAAATGTTGAGACTGCAAGTGTGTGTCATCACACCTGACTGGATCTCCATTTTTAAATAAGCTTCCCAGCTGGGCATGGTGGCGCACGCTTGTAATCCACGCGCTTGGGAGGCGGAGACAGGAGGATCGCGCAGGTTCGAAGCCAGCCGCGCTGGCGTAAGAGAACCTGCTTTAAAAATATAAAATAGGTCTGGGAGTGTAGCCCGGAGGTAGAAGGGCTTCCAAGAACCCCAGTACCACCAAAAATAAATATATAAATATATAAATAAATAAATAAGCTCCCCAAGCAATTCTGAGGCATCACCAAGTTAGAGTACTAATTTTTTTATTCAAATTCCTCTTGTCTTCAAAGGCTGACAACAAAATTATCATTTAACTCCTTCTTAGTTTTATTTTCTTTCAATTCATCTTTATACTACCCAGGATTTAGGCCTACTGAAGGACGAAAATGAATTCCAGGTCTTAACTGGTGATCACCCAGCCACCCTCATGAGAGTTTCAGAAAACCTCAACATTCAACAGCAGAAGTCGAGGCAGAAACGTCTCATGACTGTCTCGAAGCAGGCTTCCTGTGATGAGGTTCAAATGTTAATCTAGAAAGCAGTCTGCGTGCTGGGCTCCACCTCCACAAGCATCCATCACGCCTCAGCCCCTCACACCTTCAGGATAACGGAGACCAACCAGGAGAGATGGATGCCCCAGGACCCCCTGAAATCCTGTGCAAAATGGTCTGTTTTCTAAGGACAGAATACACAACTTTCTCCAGATTCTCAAAGGGTCACTGGCTCCATCATGTTATATTTCTGTTGTACAGAAAAAGCATATATCTGGTTGTACGATTAAGCACCTTTCAATATTATTAACTTACCTTCTTGTTAGATATGTTATTAAAACTTCTCAAGTTCTAATAAGTTTCAAATTTCAGAGCATTTTGGATTTTCAGATTAAAGACACTCAACTTATACATACTTACACATACTTCAGAAGTTCTTTTAATTAGTTTTAATGAGTTCTTTTAGTTTTAAACTCTTGATTTGGGGTGAGGGGATTGAACCCAGGGGCATTCTATCTCTGACCTACACTCCCAGCCTATTTTTTATTCTTTATTTTGAAACAAGGTCTCACTAAGTGGCAGAGTCTCACTAAGTAGCTAAAGCTGGTGTTGGGGGGAAGGACAGGACGGGACACGATGACATGCGATCCTCTTGTCTCAGCCTCCCAATTACTGGAGATTACAAACGTGAGCCACCACACCTGGCTAAACTCTGATTTGATCTAAAATTTTCCTTAGTCTTTTTCTTAGATAATGATTCAGCTGGGTATACAATTCACAATTGACATTTTTCTCTCAGCACTTAGAAGTGTCTTCTGTCTCAAAGTTCTCACTATTGCAAAAGACACTTTGTGTCCATTTCCTACAATGATTTAACTATTTAAGGATTCTGCTCCCCAGGCAAAGTGGTACATTAATCCCAGAATTTGGGAGGCTGAAACAAGAGGATCACAGGTTCTCAACCAGCCTCAGCTACTAAGTGAGGCCCTCCACAACTTAGTGAGACCCTATTTCAAAATAAAGAATAAAAAATAGGGCTGAGGGTGTTGCTCAGTGGTAGAATGCCTCTAGGTTCAATCTCCAGTTCCGCCACAAAAAGAAAAAAAACAGAAAATAATACCATGTTACTTATGGATATATAAATATGTAGTCAGAGTACAAAATGTGTGTGAATAATACATTAGGACAGTGATTACTAAAGATGAACATAAAAAGGCAAAAAAATGAGATTGCAAAAGAGAGTACAGGAGCTTTACTTTGCCTTCAATTAAAAAATCTGATTATCCGGGCATAGTGGCTTGGTACTTGGGAGGCTGAGACAGGAAGAGAACGGGTTCAAGGATAGCCTCAGCAAGTAGTGAGACTCTCATTAACCTAGAGAGACCCTCCCTGTTTCCAAATAAAAATAAGATAGGGCTGGGTGTGTAGCTCAGAGATAAAATGTCCCTGGGTTCAATCCCCAGTGCCACAAAAAAATAAAAGTAAAATAAAAATAAAATGGAGCTGCATGTGTAGCTCAGAGGTAGAATGACCCTGGGTTCAATCCCAGTATTGGAAAGAACAAAGAAAACTTCTCTCAGAAAACTGTGGGACAGTCTGGGAAATATTGGTCTAATTTTTAAATTATCCCAAGAGTATATCTTTAACCACTGCAGTTCCTTGAGGAATCTATGCTTATTGTCACTATTATTTAGTATGTTATCTATGATAATTCCCCTTGCGTTTTATCCTTATTTCATATATGATGATCATGTATCACTGCCCTCACTAAATAAACAATTTTATTGGCTAATTAATGATCTCAACCCAGAACTCTGAATAAATCTTTCAATAGCTCATAAAAGCTCCTAACACTTCACATTAAACTCCACATTTTCCTTCCCAGCTTAATATATACCATAATCTCAGGCAAGTAGCCAAATATTCTAAAGAGCACAGTCCCTGAGATTACTTCTAGAACAAGAAAACAAAACAAACTTTTTTTCACTAAATTTTCCAAATAAAACACTGGAGCAAGGCCCCTTGGGGGAGCAGGAATGTTTTCATTCTACACACAACAGAACATGCTAGCTGTCTGATGAGCTCACATAAAAGGTCAGAGATTAAGAAGTTTCAAAGAAGACACACATAACATACAGCAAAAGAGAAAATAACGACCCACATGCAACTATATCTAGCCCTTTATATCATAACCAGCAAATGATTTCTTAGATTTCATCAACTTTTTTTTTTTGGTGGTGGTACTGGGGTTCCTGGAAGCCCTTCTACCTCCAGGCTACACTCCCAGACCTATTTTTATATTTTTTTAATTTGGAAACAGGGTCTCTTAAGCCAGCAAGGCTGGCTCCGAACCAGCACAATCCTCCTGTCTCCACCTCCCAAGCTCAGGGATTACAAGCATGCGCCACCAGGCCCGGCTTGACTTCATCAACTTTAGAACAAGGATTTTGGACCTTGGCACTACTGACATTTGGAGCAAGATAAATCTTTGTTATGGGATGCTACACTACACACACAGGATACTGAGCACCATCCCAGGCCTCTACCCACCAGAGATCAGCAACACAAGTCCTCCCTCAGTTGTGAAAAGCAAAACCATCTCCAGACACAACCACACTGTCCCCTGCAAGTCCCACTGAAAACTGCCACTCCACTGGGCGCAGTGGTGCACGCCTGTCATCCCTGTACTTGGAGGATGAGACAGGAGGATCACAGGTTGGAAGCCAGCCTTAGCAGCTTAATGAGACACTGCTTCAAAATAAATAAAAAACAGAGCCGGGTATAGTGGTGCATGCTTGTAATCCAAGCATTAAGGAGGCGGAGAATGGATCGCGGTTGGCGGACAGCCTCAGCTACTTAGTGAGGTCCTTTGCAACTCAGTGAGACCCTGTTTCAAAAATAAAGAATAAAAAATTAGGGCTGAGGGTTATCACTCAGTGGTAGAATGCCCCTGGGTTCCATCCCCAGACCGCAATAAATACATAAATAAATAAATAAATAAATAAATAAATAAATAAATAGGACTGGGTATGTAGCTCAGAGGTAGAATTCCACTGAGTTCAATCTCCAATGCCAAAATGATGGTGGTGGTGGTGGTGGTGGTAATGAGTGTAGGGTTTGTAGAAACTGAACAACTTTTCTGTAAATCCAAAAGTAATCTTAAAAAATAAAGTTATATAAAGTATTTTTAAATAAAATTTTAATTTAAATGGAAAGTAAAAGGAGAATGGGAGAGAAAGGGTTTTAAGCAAAGCCAAAACAGCCCCTCTGGGCTGCACAGGCCGATCCTGGGAATCCTTCAAAAGGAAAGACAAGCCAGGTGTGGTGATGCATGCTTGTAATCCCAGCATTCAGGAGGCTGAGATAGGAGGACTGAGGTTCTAGGATAGCCTTAGCTACTTAGTGAGGCCCTTTGCAACTCACTGAGACCCTGTTTGAAAATAAAGAATAAAAAATACGGATGTGGGTGTAGCTCAGAGGTAAAATGCCCCTGGGCTCCATCCCCAGTACTGCAAAAATAAAATAAAAAGGAAATATACTTGAGCTGATCGTGCATTTGAAGGAAAGGGATCAAAGGGCCAGGGAGAAAGTGAGAAAATAAAATTCTTATGTCAGAACCAGGTGGTGAGAAAATAGAATTGTTCTGTCATCTCGCAACTAGGGGGAAAAAAAGATCTGTATGTTTTTATGGCTATCTGACCTCTACTTTGGGAAGCTTCAGCATCAGCCCTGGGAAACATTTCCTGCATCTCCAAGCAGTTATCTATCTGCTCTGACGTCAGTGCCCCTGGGGGCCTTGGCTGTCACTTATCTGTTTACCAGACTCCTCATCCACACACTGGTCCACTGCTGGCATCAGCAGGTGCTCAGCCACTGGGGCCCCTCCCCCCAGACATGCCCATCTGTGAAATGACAGCCTTTAACCCACTGCTGGGTGCTTAATAAATGCTAGTTGAATAAAGTCCAGTTGGGCACATGTTTGTACAGACTTCAGCTGGAATAGGACAGGAATGGTACAGACAGGGCAAAGAAGGAAAAAAATCAAATTATAGTCCCTGAAGCCCAGCATGGTGGCACACGCCTGTAATCTCAGTACGCAGGAGGCTGAGACAGGAGGAGCACAGGTTTGAAGCCAGTCTCAGCAACTTAGCGAGATCTTGTTTCAAAATAAAAAAATAAAGTAACTCAGAGATAGATTAAACCCCTTGGTTGTGTTTTGGTGGTGCTGGGGATTGAACCTCAGAGCATTCTACCTCTGATCTACACCCCAGCCCTATTTTTTATTCTTTATTTTGAAACAAGGTCTCACTAAGTTGCAGAGGGCCTCACTAAGTAGCTGAGGCTGGCTGTGAACTGCCATCCTCCTGTCTCAGCCTTCCAAGTACTGAGATGACAAGCGTGTGCCACCACACCTGGCTAAACCCTGGGTTTAATCCCCAGTACTGCCCCCAAAAATATTAAAGCCCCCAAGTTCTCAGGGGGTTAAAGAGGGACCATCTGTAGGTGCTAGGGATGTGAGGGAGAAAGGCGGATGCGAAATACCTGTAACCCTAGAAGAGACAGACATTATTTAGTCCAGTGGCCTCATTTTGCAGAGAAACCAAATCTGAAAGAGATTTGGTACCTTGTTGAAGGACACAAAGCAAGGCCCTAGACCTCAGAGCTCAATCACTCACCTCCACCACTTACTACGTGGGTGTCTATGACTGACAGTTATCAGTAAACACAGCTATTACCTGCTGAGCACCTGCGGCGCACGCACGTGTGCACAGTCTCACACACACACACACACACACACACACACACACACACACTCCACACGCTCTCTCATCACAATGAGGAAGCTAACCAAGGCAGGGCAGTAACTCACACAGCCAGGCTCCCAAGTCCCCTGTGGACTCTACACCAAAGCCCGAGCTCTGGTCCAGAGCTGATCTTCATCACGCATCACTAAGCTGTCCCGGGGGCCAGGCACTGCTACTCTAAACCGCCTTAGATGGACTAATTTACTCCTCGCCAGAACCCTATGATGCTGGCACTGCTGGCATCCCCATTTTATAGATGAAGAAACTGAAGCTCTGTGACTTCTGTGAACAGACAAAGCTCCAGGGGTTAGGAACAAGGGCAGCATCAGGAGGGAGGTGGGTGCAATTACAAAAGCAGGATGAAGAATTCCTGTGATGAGCTGTTCTATGTCTTGACTGTGATGGTGGGTACATAAGCCTACAAATGGCAAAGCTGTACAAAAGCCAGGTGTGGCGGGGCACACTTGTAATCCCATTACTTGGGAGGCTGAGACAGGAAAGTCACAAGTTAGCAGCCAGCCTCAGCAATTTAGTGAAGCCCTCCGCAACTTAATGAGACTCTGTTTTAAAATAAAAAATAAAATAGGGCTGTGGGTATAACTTAGAGGTACAATATCCTTGGGTTCAATCCCCACTACCGTGTACACACAAAAATAAAAAATAAAACTGTATAGAATTATGCATATGTACATACATACACACTGTATATCACACGCTTAAAAACAAAAGTAGGAAGCCCAGGGAATACTGTAACTATAGTTTTACAAAATGATACCACTGGGAGAAAGGAGGAAAAATATATGTCAGACCTCTCTGCATTAACTCTTACAACTGCATGTAAATATATAATATCTCCATTACATTTTTAATTAAAGTAGTATCGTGCCAGCCAGGCATGGTGGCGCACGCTTGTAATCCCAGCATTCAGGAGGCTGAGACCGAAGGATCGTGGTCCGAGGACAGCCTCAGCTTAGTGAGGCCCTCTGCAACTCAGTAAGACCCTGTTTCAAAATAAAGAATAAAAAATAGGGCAGGGGGTGTAGCTCGGAGGTCAAATGCCTCTGGGTTCCAACCCAAGACCAAATGCCTGCCCTAAACTAGGCTAGATGATATTCTGTTTTTCTTTCATCTCTAAGATTTGCAATTCCCAGGGTTTCCGAAACGAGTCTTCTTTCCACTATACCTCAGAAGAGCTTCCAAAGCAAAACTTAAACTCTTGTCAAAAGGAAACAAAGAAAATAAGCCTATTTCATAGGATTCTCCATTGCTAACCACTTTGAATTCACTCTGAAAATTACTCCAATTTGGTTTTATTGCACTAAACTGACTTCTGGCCATAAGATGGGAAATGTGATCTTACAAAATGTTCTCTCTCAGTCAGGGATGGTGGCGCATGTCTGTAATCCCAGGACTTGGGAAGCTGAGGAAGAAGGACCACAAGTTCAAGGCCAGCCTTAGCAACTTAGAAAGGCTCTGTTTCAAAAATTTAAAAGGGGGGGGGGGCTGGGGATGCAGCTAGGAGGTCGAATGTACCCAGGTTCCAACGTTAACTCTCACCAAATATTCTCTCCCTACCCGTATGTCACCTCTATCACTACGTCTTTAAAACTTAATATTAAATTTCGATTCTGAATCTTCCCTGAAAGCAGCAGAGCCAATGGAGCCTCACTCCCCTCTCCACCAGGTTCCAGAGGTCCGCTGCCCCTGGAAAGCAGAGCTGAGCAGGAGCTAGGACAGTGCGATCTGGCTGAGCCAGACCCGTGGTCGAAAGGTCCTGACCATGGCCAGGTCCCTTCAACTTGAGTCACGCCTTTCTCACCTATGGAATGGGGATGCGGCACCTCCTTCGTAGGCTACCGGAAGAATTCAGAGAGCCGATCTCAGCGCCTGGCACTAGAATTTACCAGTTCCTTTTCCTTCTCTCCCGCTTCCCTTTGTAACAACTGGCACAAGCTCACTCTCTGTGCACCTGCCCACAAAGTACTCATTCCCTCCCTCTGCATCCCCTCCTCCCTGGGCTAGCAGATAACCCCCATACCCCCAACCCGGACCCTCCCGCTTCAAAAACCGCCCGCCCGTCCCACCCCGCCCACAAGGACCAGACCCCGGCCCGGGATCCGGCACCTGCTCCGCAGCCCGCGCCCGCGAGCCCCGGCGGTCCAGCGCCGAGGCCGCCGGTGCGTGGGGCGGCTGCCCGGGGCAGCCCAGGGCGCTCCCCGTGCCCATTCCTGGCCAGAACCCCCAAGGGTGTCAAACGGCTTTCGGGCAGGAGAACCGCAAGAGCCGGGAAGTTTCCGCAGTCGCGTCTCCCGCGAGGGGGCGCGGGCCACCCGCTCACTCACCCGCCGTGCTCCTCTTCGCCTCCTGGTAGCGCTCCCACAGGTAGCGCTTCATGTCCGGCGCGGCCCCGGGCGCCGTGCTCAGCGCCCGCCCCCGGGCCGCGGCCCCGCAGCCGCCCCGCAGGGCCGCCGCCCCCGCCCGCACCCCGCGGGCCGCCCATGCCGCCGCCGCAGTGGCCATGCTGCCGCGCCCGGCTGCGAGTGGCGCGGCGAGCACGGCGCGGGGTCCCGCTCAGCCCCGCGGGCGGGCGGCGCCCTGCGTCGGAACACGTGGCGGCGCGGCCCGCCCTCCGGCAGCCGCGGGGCGGGGCCTGGGCGAGGGGCGGGGCCTTGGCGAGGGGCGGGGCCTAGGCGGGACGGGGCTGCAGGGCGGGCCCTGGATTGGACGAAGAGGCGCGGGGCGGAGCCAGGGGCTACGGGGCCTGGCCCCCATGGGGCGGGGCCTGGGAGGGACCTGGCTCTGTGAACCGAGTATCTGGGCGGGGCCTAGTGGGGCGGGGCGGCGGGGCGGGGCTGCAGGGAGGGACCTGGATTGGACGGAAGGGCGCGGGGCGGGGTCTGGACCAGCCGGGGGCGGGGCGGGGTCCTAGCTGCAGCGCCCGGCTCCTGGAGCGCCGCGGTCACTTCCTGACCCTGCGGCGCGTGTGGGTGTCCCTGCGGTGGGGTGGTGTGGAGGTCACGGTGACTCGTCGCCGACCCTGGGCCACCGCTGCGCTCCACTTCACCTTCCTCTAGCGTTCTGTGGCGGACCCCCCCCCACCCGACGCTGGGCTGCACGGGTAGTGTACCCTCCCACCTGCATTTGATCTGGTCCAGGTTACACAAGGTGACCTTTCGCCGCTTTAGCCTCTGCAGTCTAGACCTCACCGGGATCGCGGGAGCCGGTCTAAGACGACCCTCAGATCCCACCTTGAATTCATCCAGGCCTGCCCTATACCGGGTGACTAGGCGAAGGCGCCGCACTTGGACTACTGTCAGCTGGAAGATCCCAGCTCCTTAAGACCCCATTAAGTTTGAAAGACACCCCCAATAGCCAGAGGGTACAGCGTCTGGCAGGCTAGTGCTCACCCTAGACTTCTACTAGAGAGAGAGGTCCAGGGGACACAGTCATCCAGCTCCTGCCCACACTCGCAGCCAGATGCCGCGCGGCTCACGGGTTTAGCTGCACCTGTTCCATGCCTTGTGGTTCCACTCCAGCCAAATAAACAGTAATCTCCCCCGCAGGCACATCTCTACGTGCACGGAGTCACTCTCTGCTGCTGCCGGACAGACAGATGTCGCCCATCCAAGTCCCACCTGAGGATCACTGACTGCAGGGACTTCCCACACTACCTAGTAGTGACCCTGAGAAGGTTCTAGGCAGAGTGGGGGTGGGGAGGATAACGCTTAAGGCTGGCACTCTGCCAGGAGACCATACTGACCTGTGAAATGGGTGGACCACAACTTAAGACAAATAACCCAAAGTTTAGCGTATGTTTAAAAAGCTGTGGGCTGAGGGGCAGAGAGATGTTTCCTAGTAAAAGGTAGTATTGAGGTTACATAGTGGATTGATAATAATAACTACCATTAATCACAGGCTTCCTTGTGCATCATCTCATGCAGTCCTCTCCCTGATCTTGAGAAGTTAAGTGCCCTGTGGAACTGGGGCTAAGAGAGGGGAAGTAACTTACCTAATGTCACACCCGAGCCCCATGACCCATTCTACGTGCTTCCTAACATAGGAGATAGGATTTATCTGGGTGATAGAGATGAAGGTAGCCAATAAGTAATCCTTCACAATTAATAGTTAATGCCTTACAAATAACTGATAAAATGGACAATAAAATGTCCAAAACAGATATGCTATCCAATCCATGGGCTCTGGTACTTCAAACTTTATGGTTTTAGCTTATTCCAGTGTACATCTTTTCTTAGTTATGTTTAACAAAAAGGTTTGGTGACAGCAACTGTAAATTTTGTTTAGATGAAAATTTTTAAATAGATATACTCTAGCAATGTAAAAACAACACAATTAGAATTTTAATATAATTGCATATATGTGCATATATATTCCCTTTTTTTAAGATAAAGGACCCTGTGAAATCAACATTGTTCTACCTACCATAGAAATATGGCTCAGACCAGAGGATCACAGGTTCGAGGCCAGCCTCAAGCAATTTAGCAAGGCCCTCACAATTTAGTGAGAACTTATTTCAAAATAAAAAAAAAGAATAGGGCTGGAGGGGATGTAGCTCAAAGATACAGTGTTCTTGGGTTCAATCCCCAGTAGTGAGAAAGAAAGAAAGAAAGAAAGAAAGAAAGAAAGAAAGAAAGAAAGAAAGAAGAAAGAAAGAAAGATGGATCTGAATGGATGGATCTGAATCACTTAAAAACTGTTCTTTTCAGCTAAAATCAGTTACAATGTTTTAAGGGAGTTAAAAAATCAAATCCCTAGGCCTTGATTATCATCACTCCTAAGTGTTTTAGGAGGAAATACCCAATTAAAAGATTCCAAATAAAGACAGGTGGGAAAAAATTTACACAAAAGAACCCATAATATTTTTTATTCCATTAGAGTTATTCCTTTAGTATGATTTGAAGTCCTCAACAGTTTTGATTCTATTTGGGATCTTCTCTGCCCAGCAAAATTCTGAGAAAACAACCTATTATCTGAACTATGAAAAAGCCACTTTTCTGATATGAGCTCAGATATTGAGTCCCAGGAATTATTTGTGTTAAGAGGTCCTAGCAGGGGGTGACGGTAAATTGTAGTGATTTGGCCTTTCCCACTCTCGCTTTCTGCAGACAAAATCCTTTGCCTTGAAAGTTTTACTAAGCCGTTTGTTTTGCCCAAAGATACAATCTTCAAGGAACGGCCTCTCCGTTTCTTTGATGCCTTCTGTTGTGGGCCATTCCATACTTCAACATTATTTTGTACCTTCTGTTGGGGCTTTTTCTCAGCAGAACTGCAAATAATGGGTTTCAAGACCTTTTTCCCTCTGCTAGAAGCGCATCTTGGCTTATCTGAAATCGGACTAGGTGTCGACTCCGAGCTTTTAGCCCTCTGTGTCTTACTAGCCTGGGCACTCAGGCACATGGCTGAGCTCACCATGGGAGCACTGTGAGCACTGTGGTAGTCTAATTTAGGCAAGTATTCCCATAATGAGGAGCCATTCTTAGAACCCTCAGGATACTGCTGGCTGATGCCTTGAGGCCAGCATCTTCTCCCCCGACTCAGCTCAATTTCCCTCAGAAGCCTGCAAAAGATCAAAAGTTGTCAAGAGGTCATATATAGAACACCAATAATCAGAAGCAAGTTTCTTTTGGAGGTATGAAACAGACTCACTGAAGGATTCCATGGATTGATGGATGAGAAGATCCCAGGTAGGTTGCCCTTAAATCCAATGACCTGTACAAATAGCCAACTGCCTCAATCATAGCATGATGGCAAAAGTCACTTGTCAATAATTGACCTGCTGGATATAGAGAAATAAGAATATTAGATTTTTTAAAAAATTACTCCTAGTAGCCAGGCATGGTAGTACATGCCCATAATCCCAGTACTTGGGAGAGTGAGACAGAATTGCAGATTCAAGGCTAGCCTCAGCAATTTAGCTGTTTCAAAATAAGAAATAAGAATAGGGCAAGGTAGTGCACACTTGTGATCCCAGCATTTGGGAAACTGAGACAGGAGGATCACAGTTCAAGGACAGCCTTAGCTACTTAGTAAGGCCCTTTGCAACTCACTGAGACCCTGTTTCAAAATAAAGAATAAAAAATAGGGCTGAGAGTATAGCTCAGAAGTAGAATGCTCCTGGGTTCAATCCCCAGTACTGCAAAATTAAATAAATAAATAAATAAAATAAGAAATAAAATAGGGTTGGGATGTAAGCACAGAGTTAGAATGTCCCTGTGATCAATCCCCAGTGCCAGAAATATTACTCCTAGTGTCTTACATCTAAAAGAGGATAATAGCTGGGCATGGCAGCGCACACTTATAATCCCAGCATTTGGGAGGCTGAGACAGGAGGATTGTGCCGGTTCGAAGACAGCCTCAGCCACTTAGTGAGGCCCTTTGCAACTCAGTAAGACCCTGTTTCAAAATAAAGAATAAAAAATAGGGCTGAGGGTGTGGCTTGGAGGCAGAATGCCCCTGAGTTCCATCCCCAGTACCGCAAAAAATAAATAAAAATAAATAAATAAATAAATAAAAGAGGATAATAAACATTTTTAAAAGGTAGCACTGGAAGGTTAGCTGCTATAATATTCAACAAAAATATTTTGGGGGTAATTTTTTTTTTCAGTACTGGAGATTGGTATTGAGCCCCAGGGCATATTACCTCCAAGCTATACCCCAACCCTATTTTTATTCTTTATTTTGAAACTGAGACTCACTAAGTAGCTGAGGCTGGCTTTGAACCTGTGATCCTCCTGTCTCAGCCTCCCAAGTACTGGGATTACAAGCGTGCGCCACCACGCCTGGCTCAAAAACATTTAACCTGAGTCTAATAATAAATAATCAGACAGACACAAATCAAAGGACAGTGGGGTAGGAGGGGGGAGACTGAAGCTGACTTAGACTCTTCAAAAATGTCAACGTCGGGAAAGATAAAATACGGCTATACAAATGTTATAAACTAGACAAGATCACCAGATCCGTGCAAGATTTCCAGGGGCGCTGGGGATGTGGCTCAGTGGCAGCCCACCTGCCCAGCGTGTGTGAGGCCCTGAGTTGGATCCCCAGCAACACATACACACATACATGTACACAAAAAGTCAACAGGATTCTGGATCAAAAAGCAAGCAAGTAATAAAGGACATTATAGAATACTTGAGAAAATTTCAATAGAGATGGGGGGTGTCCATACAGCGCCTAAGGAGATGCAGCCTCCCACAAGCGGCCTGCAGCCTAAGGCAAAACTTTAAGTAAAGTAATTCAGCAGAAAAGGGGTAAGATGGCGCCTGGAGGAAGCTACGAAGGCGTGGTTTCCCCATTCATTATGGGTGGGGAGACTGAGCGGTTTTTCCCTTTCTCCCTTTAAAGGAGCTTTCTGCACACATGAATGGCTCATGTACTGGCCTGGGATTGGCTGTAAACTACGTGCTAGTGATCTTTATCCCGAATAGGCTAGGCTATTTCTCATGGAAATTCCCCTCGTGGCTTGGTGCTATATATATATAAGACTGCTTGGAGAGAAATAAATGAGATCTTGCTTGACTTGACTCCCGGCTCGTGTTGTGTGTGTTCGAGTCGTCGGTACTCATCATCTCTCCAAGCCCTGCTGCTGTTGGGCTGTATTCCCGACACAATAGGAACTGTACAGTAAATGAGAGTCTTACAGAGCAGTTAAATTTTCTGGGTTTGGTTATTGTATTGTGGTTATGTAAAGGAGTGCCTTTGTACTCAAAAGGCACACGCAAAAGTATTTAGAAATAAAAGTGTTATGTTTGCAACTAACTTTCAGATGGGTCAGAAAAGTGTGTGTGTGTGTGTGTGTGTGTGTGTGTGTGTGTGTGTGTAAGATAGAACGAAAGTGTGGCAAAATAAGCGGGTTGTTTCTTTCCTCTGGAGAAGAAAAAGAAAATGTTTTATCTAGACAGTTCTCTGTCCTTTCAATCATCTTCTAAAGCACACCATTTTCTAATCTATTCTACTGAAATTTCAGCCTATTGCTCTTGCTTCATATAATATCTGTTGTCACCTAATAGGTGGATTTTTGCATTGCCAGACCTAGGTGAGAGCTATTTACTTCCTCCTGGGCCCACAGTGACGATTCAAGCAGTTGTCACCAGGTAACAATGAAATTGCAGGTGTTGGGGAAGTCCTCAGGAAGTTCCCCTGAAAGAGCTTGAGACCAGGAGGATGCTGCCCAACAACCAACGTCCTCTGTTCTGGGAGCGGTTGGGATCAGGAGAGGGACAATCGCAGCCAATATTCCCTGTCCAGAAGATGAGCTGTAAATCAGGAACGAGGAAGAATTCTGCAGTGTCTAAAAGCTTTTTGTTGAAGATTTTGTTTGTGATTACGCTGTCTAAAGTTTCTTTGTCAGAAATCCTTCAGTTTAAGGAATTAAGTTTCCTTGTTCATTCTTTCAACAGATTTGTGTATCTATAAAACAGATTAAGGAGAAAGCTGTTTATCCTTGAATGGGGAGAAAACTGTTTATTCTTGAATAAAATGAGAGGTTGCAATTGGATATATCCATGAGCCTCCAACTTCTGCCCTACAGAAAAAAATAGAGGTTGGGGGTGGAGGAGGGCCTTTCAAAGACTACTGCCTAGCCTGGCTCAGAACCTGATTGCAGGAGGTGAGTGGCGCCCTCTGTTGTCTGTTCCTAGTACTGCATGACCTCACTGCACCAATTAAAGGGGCCTGGCCTGTGTAGACTTGGGGAGAGGAACAGATTCATTGCTCTCTCTTAGACAGGATTTTGTCCCCTACCACTCCCTAAAAATTGGAGGCTTCTGTGTTGCTCAACACAATGATCTGTTCTCACTCTGGTGGTCAATTCTCGACACTTTTCTTTGTTTCCATGATTTTCTGGATTCATCCTCCAAGATTCATGTCTTACAATCTTCTGGTCTTAGATTCCCCGTGGCTCTTTCACCCATTCTACTGGGTCCACTGGGTCTAAGCTAAATTTTTTTTTCCAGCTTAGTCTTCTACCTCCTAAGCACCAGGCTCAGCCTACAGACAGCCTACCAAATATCTCCATTCAGATAGGAGACTGAAACTCAGCGTGCTCAAACTTGGCGAACCACGACCTCTGCCTAACCCCCAGCCTGTACTTCGAGTCGTGGAATGGCAACATCATTGTTGACCCACCTGCCCTGGCCTGTGGTCTAGCCATAGACTGGAAAATACCTCTGTGTCCTTTCCCTCACCTCCCATAACCAACCAAACACTGAGCCCTGCCGGACTGCTCTACGAAATCTCAAATGCAACCCTTCCTCCCACTTCTACCATCCTTGTTTACAGGAGACTCTCCAGTCTTGCCTCAACCTGTTCCACCCTCTATTTGGCCACAAGAGAGTTATATCTAAAACACAAATCTACTCACCAATACCCTCCCCACCCCATTAGTGCTGGCAATCCTGCAGCAACTCCCCTGCCCAACCCTGGGGGATGGTAGACAAGTTTTCCATGCCCACAGCTTCTTTGATTCCTCCAACATCATTCCCCAACCCTCCTCATCCCAGCGCTTCACACCACCTGGATTCACTCCTCTTTGCCTTGTTGCATGCTGATCATTCTTGCTTAAAGCGCTCTTCCTGACCTTTCTGCATCACCTGTGACGACTCAGCCCAAGCCACTTTCTCTAGAAAGTCTTCCGATGCCTCTTTTCTGTTTCCCCACCCATGCTCTCTCCACTGTCTGTCACAGAACATGTCATATTGGGTTCACTGTGTCAACATACACATCTTTATTATCTTGTCTCCCCAACGAGTTTCCAAGCTCCAAAAGCCTACAAAGAGTGGGAAAGGCTTGGGAACTAGGGTGAGAAGACTGCATCCCAAGGTTTGGGGAGCCTTAATGGATATATATATATATATATATATATATATATATATATATATCATTGGTATAATTTTCTGATCAAACGTCCTAGGGTAAGTCATATGGTACATGTACTATTTCCTCAGCTTCAAATTAGCTCAGTTCTCTTGAGTTGTTTAAGCTTTCCAGGTGTGGTGCCTATAATCCCAGAACTTGGGAGACTGAGACAGGAAGATCACAGGTTCAAGGCCACCCTCAGCAACTTAGTGGAGCCCTTAGTAACTCAGCAAGAGCTATTTCAAATTTTTTTTTAAAGTCTGGGGGTAAAACTTGGAGGTGGAATGCCCCTGGGTTCAATCTCCAGGACCAAAGACAAAACAAACAAAACACTTGTCTAGGCTTAGAGGGCTACTTGACATTTTCCACAACAGACAGCACTTATAAATTTATAACCCACTTAAAAAAAATGACACCTACATTGCAAGTGAAAAGGGAGCTCCATTAACACAAATAAACCAGCCCACTTACCTATCCAGGGCTCTCTGTGTCCTCCATAAGACGTACCCCCTGAAGCCCAGGGCACAACAAATGCCTAAAGCAACTAAGGTTTTGGCTACTCTGCAGGCAAACCTCTGTTCCTAACACAGTGTCAACTAAGCTCCTAGTTTGTTTGTTGTTGTTGGTTTTTTTTTTTTTGGGGGGGGGGTGGTACTGGGGATGGAACCCAGGGGCCTTCTACCAACAGGCTACACTCTCAGACCTATTTTATGTATTTATTTATTTATTTATTTATTTATTTATTTGTGGTACTGGGGTTCCTGGAAGCCCTTCTACCTCCGGGCTACACTCCCAGACCTATTTTTTATACTTTTTTTATTTGGAAACAGGATCTCTTAAGCCAGTGCGGCTGGCTTCAACCTGCACGATCCTCCTGTCTCCGCCTCCCAAGTGCGGGGATTACAAGCGTGCGCCACCACGCCCAGCTCTCAGACCTATTTTATATTTTATTTGGAAACAGGGTCCCTTAATCCAGCTGAGGCTGGCTTCAAACCTGTGCGATATTCCTGTCTCAGCCTCCCAAGCGTAGGGATTACAAGCATGCGCCACAACGCCCAGCTGTAAGCTCCTAGTGTAATTAGGCAATTTTGTGGTACTGGGGGTGGAACCCAGGGGCTTTTCTACCTCCAGGCTATACTTCCAGACCTATTTTATAGTTTATTTGGAAACAGGGTCTCACTAAGTTGCTGAGAGCCTCACTAAGTAGCTGAGGCTGGCTTCAAAGCTGAGCAATCCTCGTCTCAGCCTCCCAAACGCTAGGATTACAAGCATGCACCACCATGCCTGGCTAACTAGGTAATTTAATTAAATAAAATACAAAAGAGTAAGATATGCATCTAAAAGGAAAAGGAAGCCGGGCGTGGTGGCATACACTTGTAAGCCCAGCATTCGGGAGGCTGAGACCTGAGGATCACGGTTCGCGGACAGCCTCAGCTACTTAGTGAAGCCCTCTGCAACTTAGTGAGACCCGGTTTCAAAATAAAGAATAAAAAATAAGGCAGGGGGTGTAGCTCGGAGGTCAAATGCCCCTGGGTTCCATCCCCAGACCCGCAAAAAAAATAAATAAATAAACAAAAATAAAAATAAAAGGAAAAGGAGTTATTTTCTATAAGAACCAGTTTAAATCCTTAGGAAAGACAATGCCAGGAGCTGCGAAAAAAACAATCCATTCTTTCCATTTCTGAGTGGGCAAGACCATCACAAAACACTAAGGGGGGAAAGGCAGCAACCTAGAAAAATCCTGCACACAGTCTGCCTCGCCGTTATTCTCACCCTACAAGAAAACAGAACCTAAAATCGTGGGTGATGTGTTTTGAGAAAGATGACATCTAACTCCAATCAGAGGACCTATATTTTTAAAAAAGAGAAAGACCTTGATTTGACATTTTTAAAATTAAGGGGAAGAATGGGCGTTCATGTCTAAAATAAAACAAAAATGTAAGGTTTGTCTGTATCACTTACCTGGCTTTTAGATTAGAGACCAACTGCTTTAGTAAAGAGGGTTCTGGCTGCACTGAGCACTTTTAAATTAAAGGATGAGAAAGGACTGATTCACCCTGCTGAGAGTCACCCACTGGCGCCTTTGTTTAATTTCTTCCTTCTAAACCTGACTGAGACGGTTGGCATTTCTTTTTTTAAAAAAGCCCGGGGAGAGGGAAGAAACATAATGTTCATCTGTCAAACGTCATCCAAAATAAACAATTCCGTTCAGAACACTCAGCATGATATAATGGGATGTGAAAAGACTTGTTCCTGTTCTTTTCTCCCACTGAAAGGGCTTCTCAAAAGGTGAACTTATAACACTCCTCCAAGAAGGCGAGCAGCAAGCATGCTCGGAGCCAGAGGTAACTGGGAACATAAATCCCCAGAGCCCTCGTAGCACAGCTGGGATTCCTGCCAAAATCTCTAGGATTAACAGTTTCATTATGTTATGGTTTTTACATGAGGCCGAATTAAGGAAGAGAGATGAGCTATGAGGGATATATTAAACAAAAAGAAACTAGTTAGAAATAAGTGCTACACAAAGCCAAGCTGAAAGAGAAACAGAATTTAAAACCTGTCACCTTCTTACAAATCCATCTTTTTTTTTTTTTTTCCCCCCAGTACTGGGGATGGAGGCCAAGAGATTCTACCTCTGAGATATACCCCGGCCCTATTTTTTATTCTTTATTTTGAAACAGGATCTCACTGAGTTGCAGAGGGCCTTGCTAAGTAGCTGAGGCTGTCTACAAACCGTGATCTTCCTGTCTCAGCCTCCCAAATGCTGGGATTACAAACACGTGCCACCACGGCTGGTTCGGCCCCATTTTTTTTTTTTTTTTTTTTTTATTTTGAAACAGGGTCTTACCGAGTTACAAAGGGCCTCACTAAGTAGCTGAGGCTGTACACAAACTGCTATCCTCCTGTCTCAGCCTCCCAAATGCTGGGATTACAAGCATGCGCCACCATGCCCAGTTTCAAATCCATCATTTTAAATACAAGTTTAGCCGGGCGTGGTGGCGCACCCGCGCTTGGGAGGTGGAGACAGGAGGATCGCGCAAGTTCAAAGCCAGCTGCGCTGGCTTAAGAGACCCTGTTTCCAAAAATAAAATAGGTCTGGGAGTGTAGCCCTGAAGCAGAAGGGCTTCAAGGAACCCCAGTACCACCAAAATAAATAAAATAAATAAATAAATAAATAAATAAATAAATACAAGTTTAAGGCAGGTATGGTGACACAGATGTGTAATCCCAGCATTTGGGAGGCCGAGACAGGAGGAACATGGTTTGCGGACAGCCTCAGCTACTTAATGAGGCCCTTTGTAACTTGGTAAGACCCTGTTTCAAAGTAAAAAATTAAAAAATAGGGCTGGAGGTGTAGCTCGAAGGTAAAATCTCCTGGCTTCCATCCCCAGTACCGCAGTTAATTAATTAACTAATTAATTACACAAGTTTACTATAATCTACTGCATAAAAATCTTATGATTTTAGTTCATTTATTTATTTATTCCTTTATTTTGGTACTAGGAATTGGACCCAGGGTAATTCTACCTCCAAGCTATTTTTATTTTTTGGCTTGGAACAAGGTCTTGCTAGGTTCTTGAGAGTCTCCCTGAGGCTGTCCTTGAGCCTGTGATCCTCCTGTTTCAGCCTCTCACCACACCCAGCTTAATTTAAACTTTTATATGGAAAATGGTTGGAAACCCACTATTTTCAGTGAGTGGAAGATTACCCTGCATTCTATCTGTTATTCAACTGTAATCATAAAAGACTAAGGAAGGTGCTGATACATCCAAGCCAGCAGTTATCCTTGTTAATCTATAATCTAAAATGAAATCTAGAAAGTCAACTAAAGATCACTGTTATCTATAGGTTAAAGTACAGTTCCCATTACTTCTTTCAGTGTTTTCGCCTGGAGCAGAGCCATCACTGCTGTTAGACCACCCAAGGCAAACTGTGTAAATACCGGGAAGGAACCTGCCTGTCTACTGCCTCCGCCTTCCTGCTTTGACAGAACTCTTATGTTCAGCCAGCCCTGCAAAATATATGTGACGAGACCCAGGCCCCTCAAAGCTCACAGGCTGAGAAAGGAATACACGATAAAACCCTCTACCCCTGGGAATTCACAGTCTTACTGAGGAAAAAAATAGAAAATGAATATTGAGGCGGGCGTGGTGGCGCACGCTTGTAATCCCCGTGCTTGGGAGGCAGAGACAGGAGGATCGCACAGGTTCGAAGCCAGCCGCGCTGGCTTAAGAGACCCTGTTTCCAAATAAAAAATATAAAATAGGTCTGGGAGTGTAGCCCAGAGGTAGAAGGGTTTCCAGGAACCCCAGTACCACCAAAAAAAAAAAAAAAAGAAGAATATTGAAAAAGGGGTCTTTTCAGCTCCTTCATAACTCTGGATTCACAAGATGATTTGGGACTACTATATTAGAAATATCTTGTGAAAAGTATGTCAGGGGCATTGAGTGAAAGAAAAGAAATAGGTATAAAGGCAACATAAAGAAAAGACAAGGAAAATGTAACTTTAATATGAAAGCCTCATGCTAAAGTTGCTCGTAGCTCCCCTCCCCAAGCCAGGTCTCTCTTCTAAGCCCATTACTCCCAAATTCCTGAGAAACCTATAAATCCTTGCTGATGATTTTCAAGTTACTGGAAACTCACTCACTAATGATAATTATCTGGTACACTGTTAATTATCCCATCAATAAATAGTTTAAGCAAGAGAGCTATGGTATCTTGATAAAACTGTAATAAGAGACTTTTCAACTTATCTATTCATCAGATAAGAGATACCACAATCAGCCTAAGGGTTCTGAAATCGACCAGACCACCATAAACCATCTTAAGATCACCAGACTGAAGTCATCTCTCATACTTTCCCATACCCACGCTTCAGCAAGTTTGCTTTAAAAATGGAGCCAGAAGCCAGGCTTGGTGGCACATGCCTGTCATCCCAGTACCTGGGAGGCTGAAGACAGGAGGATTTAGGTTCAAGATTAGCCTCAGAAACTGAGCAAGACTTTGTTTTGTTTTGTTTTGTTTTTTGGTGGTACTGGGGTTCCTGGAAGCCCTTCTACCTCCGGGCTACACTCCCAGACCTATTTTTATATTTTTATTTGAAAACGGGGTCTCTTATGCCAGAGCAAGCGGCTGGCTTCGAACCTGCGCGATCCTCCTGTCTCTGCCTCCCAAGCGCGGGGATTACAAGCGTGCACCACAACACCTGGCAACTTAGCAAAACTTTGATTCAAATAAAAAGTAAAAAGGGCTGGGAATATAGCTCGAAGGATGCCAGGGGCATTCTTCCAGTTCGAAGGAGGAGGAGGCAGCCATGAGTCCTAAGAATTTGTCTTTCTGTCTGTCTATCTATCTATCTATCTATATATATATATATATATCATCTATCTATTTCAGTGGCCTCCATTTTCTCTAGAATGTGTGTTCCTTGCTTTACCCCAAAGTATCTATATAAGCTTTCCATCACTGTGACCAAAACCTAACAAGAACAATTCAGAAGAGGAAAAGTTTAAACTGTGAGTTTGGCTCACAGTTTCAGGGGTCCAGTCCATTCCTGGCCGGCTGCAAGGCAGAAACATCATGGTGGAGGGGTGTGGCAAAGGAAAGCTGCTCCACTCTGGCAGCTGGGAAGCAGAGAGAGAAAGGAAGGGACCAGGGACAGACATCACCTGCAAGGCCATGCCCAGTGACCTACTTCCTCCAGCTATACCCTGCCTGCCTACAGTTACCTTCCAGTAGGTCCACTCAAATTATTAATGCATGCATGGATTTGTCCACTGATGAAGTTAGAGATGATGTAATTATTTCACCTCTGAACATTGTTGCATTGCTGACACATGAGCTTTTCTGGAAAACATTTCATATCCAAGCA
The DNA here is from genome assembly GCF_963383645.1 of Muscardinus avellanarius. NCBI lineage: Eukaryota > Metazoa > Chordata > Mammalia > Rodentia > Gliridae > Muscardinus > Muscardinus avellanarius. The sequence continues at coordinate 19,321,782 of NC_137797.1, read as the reverse complement.
GCGTGCTCGCTCGCTCTCTCTCTCTCTCTCTCTCTCTCTCTCTCTCTCTCTCTCTCAATGGCCCACATTCTCCCTTGAATGTGTATTGCTTGCTTCCTAAGTAAATCCCTGTGCCTCTACAGACATGTGCTGCAATTCTTTCTTTGCCAGGTGAGGACTCCACTGGCCCTGAGTCAAGTTCCCACCCCTCTCTGGGAACTTCTCGACCCTCCTCCAGAGATACCTCTCCTGCCATGATAGAACAACTCTGGGTTTCCAAGAGCTGCTTTGCAAAATCCTTGGGCTGGCTGTCAGCTGGTGTTGTGGTAGCATCCCTGCCCTTGCCTAGGAGAACTATGCCCCACCCCGACACCTCTCACAGCCTCCTCATGGACCCTTCTCCGCAGTGCTCCTCACTCCAGCCACGCAGACCTTTGGCTCCTTCCAGCCTTGCCAGTGGTCCTGCTCCCTGGAAGACCTGCTGTTACTTAGCAATCACTTGCTCATCCTACAGACTCAGTCTCAGCAGTACTTCCTGAGAAGAATCCCATTCTTGGACATCCCACTAGACAAACGAAGGTCCCCTATTAGCACTCCTATTTCTCCATGATGGTACTTTCCCCAACTGTAGTTAAGCCATTGTATCTTTAATTATCCAACCACCATCTCCATAGTAACACTTTCTACAACTGCAGCTAAACCATTGTGGATTTAGTTGTGTGACAGCCTTCTCCTTGCAGTGTGAGCTCCGTGGAGGCAGTGCTGGTCTCTGTCCTGTTCACAGATATTCTCCAGTGACTCAGACAGATTGTCACCTAAAAGTGAAATAAATATTTGCCAAATGCCGGGCGTGGTGGCGCACGCTTGTAATCCCCATGCTTGGGAGGCTGAGACAGGAGTATCTCACAGGTTCAAATCCAGCCTCAGCTACTCAGTGAGGCTCTCAGCAACTTAGTGAGACCCTGTTTCCAAATAAAATATAAAATAGGTCTGGGAGTATAACCTGGAGGTAGAAAGCCTCGGGTTCCACCCCCAGTACCACCAAAAAAAAAAAAAAAAAAAAAAATTGCCAAATGATTTAATGAATACATGATTGGATAAATTCTGGAAAGGATATGGGAAGTAATTAACATTCAAATGGCTTTAATCTTTGCTTTTCTACCCTAAAAGGGCAAATCAGAAATTAGCAAAGGCATTTCCTTCAACATGCATTCATTCATTCAGGAAATATTTATTGAATACCCAATAAGCACAGCCACTGTCCTAGAAGCAGGGTACACAGTGATGGAGACGTTTGATCAGGTCTTTTCTTTTTTTGCAAGGAAGACAGCTCAAAAAATAATAATTGTAAAAATAATATTAATAATTCCAATAATAATAGACATACACTTATCTAATTTTAAATAGTAAAGTACTAAAAAGAAAAACAGAGCTGGAGAAAGTGTGTAGGGGAAACCATGCATGGTGATGCATGCCTGTAACCCCAGTACTTGGGAGGCTGAGACATAAAGATCACAGGTCTGAGGACAGCCTTCACAATGTAGTAAGACTCTCAGCAACCTAGCAAGATCCTGCTTCAAAACAAAAAGAGATAAATAGGGCTGGGAGCATGTCTCAAAGGTACAATGCCCCTGAGTTCAATCACCAGTAGCCCCCAAAAAATAAAAATAAAGTGTGTAGCAGGTATAAGGGAGGGTTAAAATCCATTAGATGGATAGGTAATTCATCACTGTGCACTTGTAGGCAGATGGAGATGGGGTTGATGAGTTCAAGATCACTTGAAAAGTCCCTCCAAAAATCGCCAAAATGAAAGGCACCACCAGAGGCTCAGTGGCCCAGCCCCTCAGGGTTACCTGCTGCAGGACTGGGCTGCCTTCCATCAGCACCTGCCGCAGTTCTGCCATGCCTGCACCTCTTCCTCACTCACTCCCGCCTCTGCCCCTCCTGCCCGCTCTACACTGGTCCCACCACATCTCGTTTATTCCTATGTTGCTCATGCAGTACCCACAGGACCTCCACAAGTATCCCCTTCCGTTTGTTAAGGGCCCTAAGAGACTCTCTAAAAATCTCTTTCTGCTCACCATTGTCTTCATTACACTTAAGCAAAGAATATTAACTCTGCTGAGGATTTTTTTATATACTAGGGATTGAACCCAGAGTGTTCTACCTCTAAGCTAAACTATACCTCCAGCCCTCCAGTTTATATTTTAACTTTTTTTTTTTTGCAGTACCCAGGATTTAACCCAAAAGCATTCTACCTCTGAGCTACACCCCCAACCCTATTTTTTTAATTCTTTATTTTGAAACAGGGGCTCACTAAGTTGCGGAGGGCCTTAGCTGAGGCTAGCCACAAACCTGTGCTCCTCCTGTCTCAACCTCCCAAGTACTGGGATTATAAACGTGGGCCACCATGCACAGCAAACTATTTTTTTGGTACTAGGGATTGAATCCAGAGGCATTCTACCTCCAAGTTATACCCTCAGCCCGATTTTTTATTTATTTAGAAACAGAGTCTCACTAGGTTGCTGAGAGCCTCATTAAGTTGCCATGGTTGGCTTTAAACCTGCAATCCTCTTCTCTCAGCCTCCCAAGCACTGGGATTACAAGTGTGAGCCACCACACCAGGGCTCCTATTTTATATTTTGAAACAGGGTCTTGCTAAGTTGCTGAGGCTGGCCTTGAATCTGCAGTCTTCTTGTCTCAGTCTCCCAAGTACAAAGATCACAGGTGTGTTCTGGTCAACATTCTTGCAACTATAATCTAAAACACTGACCATGTAAAGAATTATCTCTTGCAGTTTCTGGCTCAGTCTATATGAGGCTGGGGACCGTGGATCTCAGGGCACTGCGGCGGGAGGTGGAGAGAAGGAGATCACATGTGCTGAGATCTTCACATCATGGAGGCCAGAAGCAAGAAAGGCAGAGAGGGAAGGAGGAGCCATATATAACCCCCAAGGCTGCACCCCCAGGCATTCACTCCCTCCAGCCACACCCTACTAGCCAAGGCCACTGATTTATTATAATGGGCTGGCAACTCTTGATTACATCAGCTCCAAACATTAATAAATGAACTCTTCAGGGGACATTTATATCCAACTCTAATAAGGTGCATGCTCTAATACGGTACTTGAGATTGATTCCCAGGGGCATTCTACTTCTTAGCTGCACCCCCAGCCCTATTATATTTTTTATGAAACATGGTCTCACTAAGTGCTGAGACTATCCTTGAACCTACGATCCTTCTGTCTCTGCCTTCTAAGTACTAGGATTACAGGCATGTACCACTACAACTGGCTCTGTTGAGGATCTTAAATAACTCAGTACCTTTATTTTAGGGATGGAGCTCAGACACAGATGCCCTGGGCCAGGGAGGCTGGGACTTGCCAAGGGTCACATGGGTGATAACAGACAAACTTAAACCCAAACCCGCTTCTGTTCTCCCCAACCAGATGATGCTTTGAGTCCTTAGGGTGTAGCGGGGCAAGTTGAGCATGGTGGCACACACCTGTAACCCCGGTAGTTGGGAGGCTTGGACAGGAGGATCTAACGTGCTAAGACAGCCTTGCCAAGTAGTGAGAGTCTCCGCAACCTAATGACACCCTATTTCAAAATAAAAATAAAATAAAGCCGGGCGTGGTGGCACATGTTTGTAATCCCAGCATCTGGGAGGCTGAGACCGGAGGATTACAGTTCACAGACAGCCTCAGCTACTTAGTGAGGCCCTCCGCAACTTAGCGAAACCCTGTTTGAAAATAAAGAATAATAATTAGCCGGGCGTGGTGGTGCACGCTTGTAATCCCCACGCTTGGGAGGCAGAGACAGGAGGATCGCGCAGGTTCGAAGCCAGCCGCGTGCGCTGGCTTAGGAGACCCTGTTTCCAAATAAAAATGTAAAAATAGGTCTGTGAGTGTAGCCCAGAGGTAGAAGGGCTTCCAGGAACCCCAGTACCACCAAAATAAATAAATAAATTAATTAATTAATAATTAAAAAATAGGGCAGGGGAGTGTAGCTCGCTCCTAGGTTCCATCCGCAGACCCGCAGGAAAAAAAATAAAAATAGAATGCTGGGTGTGATGGCACACGCTTGTAATCCCTGCACTTAGGAGGCAGAGACAGGAGGATCACGCAGGTTCAAAGCCAGCCTTGCTGGCTTAAGAGACCCTGTTTCCAAATAAAAATATAAAATAGGTCTGGGAGTGTAGCCCAGAGGTAGAAGGGCTTCCAGGAACCCCAGTCCCACCAAATAAATAAATAAATAAACAAATAAATAAATAAAATTAAATAGGGCTAGGAGTATAACTTGGAGGTAGAATGCCCCTGGGTTCAAGCCCTAGTACCACATACATACTCAAAATAATCCTTAAGATGTTATATTTTTATAATATATTTGTCTTGCTTCCTAACAATGAGGCGCTTGAAGGCAAGAGTTACCTGTCATTTTGTCCCCCACAGAACAGTTAGTACAGACCTTTGCGTGCAGGGAACCTAGTGCCCAGCTATTTGTCTGTTACCACATCCAAGAAAGAAGACAGATTTTAACCAGACGTATGGGGTACATTTGAGATGATGTGAATTAAAGTCCAGACTGTGTGACCTTCAGAAAAGTCACCCTGGGGGAACAACTTCAAAGTGATAGGCAGACCCCCTGAGAGAACCACAATCTGCCCAGAGGGTGACAAGCTACAGTTAAAGGAAACCAACAGTGGTTTTGCACATGAGGCCCCAATCCACAGTTACAGAGGCATATATAAACAATGACCTTCAACAGAGCTGCCTTCAGCCTTTGCGCTCCAGAGAGCGTGCGGTGGGTCTGGAGAGGTGTTTTCTTTGGAGGGTGACTCATTCTCCCAAAGTACCCCAGATCCAGAAACTTGTCAGGTAAGACAATATAACCTTACCGTGTCGTCATGCGTTCCAACACGTCAAGTGTTTAAAATAAAGACTTGCTGAATAAACGCGGTGTAATCGGCTATATGCCACAGTTCTCCCCACCTCCCCCTTAGTGGAAATATGCATTGCTGCTGACTTCAAAGAGAACTGCTCGGCTGAGCATGGTGGCACATGCCTGTAATCCCAGTACTTGGGAGGCTGAGACAAGAGGATCACATGTTCATGGCCAGCCTCAGCTACTTACTGAGGCCCTCCACAACTTAGTGAGACCTGAAAAATAAAGAATGAAAAATAGGGCTGTGGGTATAGCTTGGAGGCAGGATGCCCCTGGGTTCAATCCCTACTACCACAAAAAATAATTAATTAATTTAATTAATTAAAAAATATAGAGCTTAGAGTGTGCCTCAGAGGTAGTAGGTCCTTGGATTCAATCCCCAAATAACACACACACACACACACACACACACACACACACACACACACACGATGAATAGCACAGACACCAAACTGTAGGTGCCTCTGGTTTACTTATTTTATGGAGTTCACTTAGGCACATTTCCAATTAGATAGAAAATGTCCATAAAAGGCTGAAAAAACTAAAAATATTTCCTGTATATTGAAGGACTACAGATTCAGAGGTTTCCACAGTCCACTAGCTGTCCGGCATCATCATCATTGTGGACTCGAGAGCCTGCCTGCTCTCACCATCACCATTGGAAGCAGAGGCCCAAGGCCGTGACACTGAGTGCCTGCCTGCGTGGTCCTGGGAGTCAGAGGTGAGCCTGCGGTTAAGCCAGTCAGCCTCAACAACGAGACCTACGGGGGCAGAAAGGAATCCACCATTCAAAGGTGTCACCATCGCCAAAGGTGGCCAGAAATGACTCCTTACAGAAAAAATACTTGGCCAGAGTTGGGGAAGATAGTAAGAAATCAGAGCTCAGTGTTGGGGCGGGGGGTTTCAGTCTCTAGGACCACACAAAAAGAGAACTAACTGATCATAACCACGTTGAAAACTGACCACAAATTTGAAATGTTTTAAAATACATAAAAGCCAGGCGTGGTGGCACACGCTCGTAATCCCCACGCTTGGGAGGCTGAGACAGGTTCAAAGCCACTTAGTAAGGCTCTCAGCAAACTTAGTGAGACCTTGTTTCTAAGTAAAGTATAAAATGGGTCTGGGAGTGTAGCCTAGAGGTAGAAAAGCCCCTGAATTCCACCCTCAGTACCACACAAACACACACACACACACACACACACACACACACACACACACTGCAATTACTACAATTTCAGACTCCTTTTCCTCTGAAAGTGCATGCATATCTTGTACCGCCATCACAGACTAGACGCCCAAACGGTTGTGTAACAGGATCATTTAGAAGCAACCAGATTAGACCAACGAGCTCCTTTCCCATGAACGTTTCCTTTTTTTGCATCGGCATTTTCTATTTGTAAATAAAATGTTTCACGTGCTCTGCCTAGAATGCTTGAATAAGAAAAAAAAAAACTTGCATGGGCACACGCGCACACACTCTTAAATTTATATGCACAAAATATTCTGTCACTGCAGATAGTATTTTGGGCCTTTTCCTTTTCACAAGTGACTAAGCCAAAAGCAAAACAAGAGGCAAGGACACCTCCTGGCAAAGTGCTTGGCCTAGCTTATGGTTTCTCGGCCATGACACCATTAACATTGAGGCTGGATATTTTTTTATGGCGGGAGCTGTCCTGGGGAGCACACAGGCCTCCACCTGCTCCACAACGGTAGCGCTCCTGTCCCTCTACCCAGGCATGAAAACAAAATAAAATGTTTCTGAAGGCTTTTATGTTGGAAGCAAAATCCCCACTGGTTATAAAACCACTTGTGTAGGTTAAAATGCAAATTGCACTGTGTGGTAACAAGACATCAAGACTCCTGACAGAATTCCAATTTTTCTAGTTGAAGCACTTAGAGAAAATGAGGTTTCTTATATAGCCTATTGGCATAAATAAAACTGCCAAAGCCAGAAATGACCAACCCAGAGGCTCCGCCTCCACAGCTGCCCACGGCTGAGGTCTCTGTTGAAGGACACTCGCTGGAGGACAGAGGTTGAGACCTCCGCCCTGTGGGACTCAGCCCTCACCACCTCCATGCTCCCGCCCTCTTCCACCCGGGTGAGGCCGTGGCCCCTGAGGCCCGAGCATCAACTCTCCATTCTCCTCCCTTCCCAAGTTTGCCAGCAACAGAACTCACAGAATTAGCAAAAGAAGCGAACAGGCTACAGGGCCAAACAAGGACCAAGGCAGCTGGATGTGGCGGCACACGCCTTTAATCCCAGTACTTGGGACGCTGAGACAGGAGGATTGCAGGTTGGAGGCCATCCTCAGCAATTTAGCAAGACCCTGCTTCAAAATAAAATAAGGCTAGCTGTATAGCTCAGTGGTAGAATGCCCTTGGGTTCAATCCCCAGTACTACACACACACACACACACACACACACTAAAAGATCAACTCTGGCCACTCTGTTCCCTGGCAATAGCAGACACCAGAAAGGTCCCTCTCTCAAGAGGCCTCTGGGGAGTCCTTCAACAGAAACCCTGGAGGGCTGCCCTGAAATGGAAATAAATTCTACTTCCCTGAGCTAGGACCACTGAAGAAGAAAGTTAATATTCACTGTAAACAACTGATAATGGTACCAACATTTTCATGGAAAAAAAATTTTTTTAAAGAATTCAAATTCTTCCATGGAGGAAAGGAAATCAGCAAATGTAGAAGCAACAATTGGTATCAGGGAGCTGGGCATAGTGGTACATGCCAGTGTACGCAGTACTTGGGAGGCTGAGACAAGACCAGTCTCAGCAATCAGCAAGATTCAGCAACCTAGCAAGCAGCTGATTCAAAGCTGTTGTATTAAAAAATACAAAGGGCTGGGGCTATAGCTCAGAGAAAGAATGCCCCTGGGTTCAATCTCCAGTACAAAAAGGACAGATACTATTGGGACTCAGAGAAAAATATCCCCCCAAAATGGTGTATGTCTTTGGGGGACAACATGCTGAGCAATCTGATCTAGAGGAAATTAAAAGCATATAGATAGATAGATAGAGATGGATGGATGTAGATAGATAGATAGATGATAGATAGATAGATCAGGCTCCGAATCAAGGTGTCTCTGACTTTGTCTCGCTTCTCCCCCAAACTTGCAAGCCCATGGCCAGCCTTCCTGCTGAGTTCCTTTATCTGCTTAAAGTCTGACTGGCAAGAAGAAACAGAGTTGCCTCTGGCCCCTTCCCTCACAGCTTTCCTGAGCTGAACTCATATCACAGGAAGAATGACTGCAGTTGGTCAATACAGACGGACAGACTTTGGTCATGTGCCACTGACCACTACTTTGGCCTCCACTGTTCTACAAGGCCAAAGGCCATTGTCTCAGCCTTGTTCCTGGCCACTGTGTGTTATCCAAGCCGTTGAGTTCCCCTAAAAATGATTTACTTACTGTTCCCCCAAATGTACCTTCCTCATCCTACCCCTCCCTTATAGAAAAGAGTATGTGACTTTCCCCTGTGCTAATTTTTCCACTTTTGCACATTAAGTAGTTTGTATAGAGCCGGGCTTGGTGGTGCACACCTCCCAGTACTTAAGAGGCTAGGATAGAAGGATCTCAGGTTCAAGGCCAGCTTCAGCAACTGAGTGAGACTCTATTTCAAAATAAGAAGTAAAATAGGGCTGGGGGTATAGCTCAGAGGTAGAATGTCCCTGCGTTAAATCCCCAGTACACTGCCGGGTGAGGTGGCGCACGCTTGTAATCCCCGCGCTTGGGAGGCTGAGACAGGAGGATCATGCAGGTTCGAAGCCAGCTGCACTGGCTTAAGAGACCCTGTTTCCAAATAAAAACTATAAAATAGGTCTGGGAGTGTAGCCTGGAGGTAGAAGGGTTTCCAGGAACCCCAGTACCACAAAAAAATAAAATAAAATAAAATAAAATAAAATAAAAAAATCCCCAGTACAGAAGAAGAAAGAGAAGGAAGAAGAGGAAGACAGGTAGTAGTAGTAATAGTTTGTGTGGCCTTTTTTTTTTCCTATTTAATCTATCTTTCTCATGCTATTCTAGTGAACCTTTAGAGGACAGATGCAAAATGTCCCTTCTCCTACTATTCCTACTGATAAGATCAAAAGTCATTTTTTTTTTCAAAAAAATTCTTTGTGGGGTACCGGGGATGGAATCCAGGGGCCTTCTACCTGCAGGCTACACTCCCAGACCTATTTTATATTTTATTTAGAAACAGGGTCTCTTAAGCCAGCTGAGGCTGGCTTCGAACCTTCACGATCCTCCTGTCTCAGCCTCCCAAGTGCAGAGATTACAAGCGTGCGCCACCACACCGGGCTTCAATTTTCAATTTCTATTTCTTTTTAGTTTTTTTTTTTTGTGTGTGTGTGGGGGGGGGGGTACTGTGTAATGGATTCCCACATGCTAGGCAAAAGCTCTACCACTGAGCTACACCCCCAGCCTTCAAGGTTTGAATTGTTATCCTTAACCAAAAAGTACCTTCAAACCTGTTGGCCAGGAGTGAGGCACCAAGTCCTACATGTTATAACTAAAACCAAGGGCAGGCTCCTGTGAAAAGTCATTTTATTATTTCTGGTCTCCTGTTATTTTAGTGTCATGCATATAAGCGTGAGACAAGTATTCAGAGACAAACAGTATCTTAAAGCAGAATTTGAATAAAGAATAGAACTTATATGATAGGAAATGGGTGTTTGGGGGCATGATGTATACCCTACAAAACAATAAAAAATGGCCTGAAAAAGGTGTGTGTGTGTGTGTGTGTGTGTGTGTGTGTGTGTGTTATCATACTGAGAATTAATCCTAAGGGCATTCTACCTCTGAGCTATAACCCCAGCCCTATTTTATCTTTTATTTGAAAATGAGGTCTCACTAAGTAGTAGAGGGCCTGGCTAAATTGTGCAGGCTGTCCATGAAACTGTCCCAGCCTCCCGAGAACTGGGATTACAAGTGTGCACCACCACACCCAGCTTGGAAAAATTCTTTTTTGTGTGTGTATGTGTGGAACTGGAGATTAAACCCAGGGCATTCTATTCTCCGTGCTACACCCCCAGGCCTATTTCTTATTCTTTATTTTGAAACAGGGTTTCACTAAGTTGTGGAGGGCCTCACTAACTAGATGAGGCTCCTGCGAACCTGTGATCCTCCTGTCTCAGCCTCCCAAGGACTGGGATTACAAGCGTCTGCCGCCACACCCAGCTGAAACAATTCTTTTCTAATAAAGGTAGGTAGGTAGATTGCAACAACAATCAAAAAAGTAAACAGAACAGGAATTGTTTCCAAAATGAAGACATTTTCAAAATAAGCATCGTATGCGGGTGAAACAGGGAAACCTCGGCACCTTATAACAGAGCTGATCGGAGCAGTTACCTAATTTACACAAGGTATCGCTGAGGCTGCTGCTCAGCTGCTTCTTGACCAGGAGGGAGCTGACCGGGGCGCCTGCATTTTCCTTTATTTTTATCACTTGTTTATAATAATCAATTACTTGCTTCCTTTGGGACCTGGAAAACAGAAATTTAAAGTTTTGCATTAAAGAAACATGACGTTCATTTATATATTCATTCAGCAAATGTTCACTGAATGCATGCGTGAGGACGGGAGCAAATATGAGCAAAACTAACCCTCACCCCGGGAGCTCCCTGAGGCCCCGGGGGGCTGAAGAGTGACGCTGGGCTGCACTTTGAGTGAAAACCCGAGGATCTGGGACGCTAACACTGAAAAGTGTGCAGAAGAGGATAATCGGATCAAATTTATATTTTGTTTTTGGAGTGAGGGGATTGAACCCAGGGGCGCTCTACTATTGAGCTACACCCTGAGACTTTTTTTATTTATGTATTTATTTTGGTTACTGGGGATTGAACCCAGAGACATTCTAGCTGAGTGGAATGCCCCACTCCTCCTATCTTATTTTTCTTTTTCTTTCTTTTTTTTTCTTTTTTCTTTTCTGTGTGTGTATGTATGATACTAGGGATTGAACCCAGGACCATTCTGCCTCTGAGATATACCTCCAGACCTATTTAATTTTTTTATATTAAAACAGGGCCTCAAGTAGGTGTGGCTCCCAGCACCTGGGAGGCGGAGACAGGAGGATCGAACAGGTAGGTTCAAAACCAGCCTCGGCTACTTAGTGAGGCTCTCAGCAATTTAGTGAGACCCTGTTTCCAAATTAAGTATAAAATAGGTCTAGGAGTATAGCCCGGAGGTAGAAAGCCCCTGGGTTCCACCCACAGTACCACCAAAAATAAAATAAAATAAACAGGGCCTCACTAAGTTGCTGAAGTTCTCGTTAAACTGCCGAGGCTGACCTTGAAATCCTCCTGTCTCAGCCTCCCCAGTACTGGGATTACAGGCATGAACCACCACACCTGGCTTATTTTTTATTTTGACACAGGATCTTGTTAAATTGTGGAGGCTGGCCTCAAGATTGTGATCCTTCGGCTTCATCCTCCAGAGTCAATGGAATTACAGGGGTGTGACTACACCAGATTCAAATTGACATTTTAGAAAATTGACCTGGGTAGAAGTGTGGGGATGAACTGAAACGGGGAAGGCAGCCAGTCCAGAGGAAGGACAATGAAGGTCCGGGCTAGCGCAGTGGCCTTGGCTAGTGGACGGGTTGGCTGTGGGGTGCTGATGCTGGGGAAGTAGCTGAAACCCCGGAGTGACAGGAGCAGACATGCAGTGGGTCCTGGGGGTGAGCACAGCGGCTCCTCGCTCGCCTCTCTGAGAGGCCTGAGAAACCAGTCAAGTGTCTCACCTTCCTAAGCCTCAGCCTTCTCACGCTCAAACGAATCACAGAGCTGCTGTGAGAGTTGAATGAAAAATTTACGCCATGTGTTTGGCACAGTGGCCGGTAATAAACATCATTAAGATGTGTCGTTAAGAGGCTGTCTCGGTGCCTGCAGAGAGCGGCTGGGTGTCAGGGAGCCAGGGGCACGCTGCAGCCTGATGCTGGAGCACCGCAGGGGACGTCCGATCGACAGATGGACGGGCATATCCGCCGCTGATGACCGAGGTCTTGGGCACAGATGACGACAACAAGACGTGACCTCGTGGAGTAAAGGCTGAAGCCCTGGGCATGAGTGAGGGAGGCGTGATGCCAAGGCTGAAGCAAGCAGAGAGCCTAGGAACTGAACTCGAGGTGGAGGAGCTCACAAACCCACTGGGAGGCACGGTAGAGGAGGCCCTCCGGGCCCTCCGGTTTCTCGGGCCTCCAGCATCAGCCCTGGGAGGCGAGCGAGGAGCCGCTGTGCTCACCCCCAGGACCCACTGCATGTCTGCTCCCGTCACTCCGGGGTTTCAGCTACTCCCCCAGCATCAGCACCCCACAGCCAACCCGTCCACTAGCCAAGGCCACTGCGCTAGCCCGGACCTTCATTGTCCTTCCTCTGGACTGGCTGCCTTCCCCGCTTCAGTTTATCCCCACACTTCTACCCAGGTCAATTTTCTAAAATGTCAATTTGAATCTGGTGTAGTCACACCCCTATAACACACACAGTGTGGCTGCACACCAGGACAGCCGGAGGGGCGGGCACAGTAGCCAGCACAGGACCCTCGGGCGCCTGCTGACTTCCCCAAGAGTAAGCCTGGAGTTGGGTGGGGCAGGAGTGGAAGCCAGAGGATGGAAGGGACTGGGGAGTGAGCAGCACTGATGGAAGACAGCTGCTGGCAAAGGGGCTGAAAACTGGAGCCATGGAGGCCGTTCCACTGTGATGGGTCCCTGTGCCTCTTGTGACATTGTTCTTTTTCTCTGTCCTGTCCTTTTTTTATTTTATTTATTTAATTATTATTTTTTTATTTTTTGGTGGTACTGGGGTTCCTGGAAACGTTTCTACCTCCGGGCTACACTCCCAGACCTATTTTATATTTTTATTTGGAAACAGGGTCTGTTAAGCCAGCACGGCTGGCTTCGAACCTGCGCGATCCTCCTGTCTCCGCCTCCCGAGCATGTCTGGCACTGTCCTATGTTTTTAATGTTTACTTGTTCGTTTTCTGGTACTAGGGATTGAACTCAGGAGCATTCTACCTCTGAGCCATACCCCCAGCCCTTTTCGTGTTTTATTTTGAAACAGGGTCTTGCTAAGTTTCTGAGGGTCTCACTGAATTGCTGAGGCTGGCCTCAAACCTGCAGTCTTTGAGTCTTCCTAGTACTGGGATTACAGGCATGCACCACCGTGCCTGGCTTAATTTTTTTTTTTTTTTTTTGTGGTACTGGGGACGGAACCCAGTGGCCTACTACCTCTGGGGTACTCTCCCAGACCTGCTTTACATTTTATTTGGAAATAGGGTCTCACTAAGTTGCTGAGAGCCTCACTAAGTAGCAGAGGCTGGCTTTGAACCTGCATGATCCTCCTGTCTCGGGTTCTCAAGTACTAGGATTACGAGCCTGTGCCACCACACCTGGCCCCGTCTTAAATTTTAATTGTTTAATTTAACTTATCTGTCCAGCCCTACCCACCCCAATCTACAAGGTCCTCAGGATCCCATCGGTCCTTTTTTAGTGCATGAGAGCTGTCTCAAAGGCCCTGGTCACCAAGGCAAAGGAGCTACACTTGTTTGAGAGCAGAGTATCTCTTGGTCTTGACCAGTGTGGAAGAGACAGTCCCCTAAGGACAACCTTGAACAAGGAAAAAGGACTCTCCATGTTGGGGAAGGCTGGCAGCCAATACCAAGGCCTGGGCAGAAGGCATCCATGTGTGGCCAGGTCTCCTGCACAGAGGCCACCCCCAGACAATGGCTGGCGGTATTCAGGGTCTCGGGATTCATGCCCTTCCAGCTGTGGGTCTGTGGCAGGGTGGCCTGGGCAGGAGAGCTATTTTGGCCAGTATGCTAAGTGCTTAGATTTTTCTTTTATAAGTGGTCAAGCTTCTTGCTTCTCTAAAGAAAGTTCTATTCTCTGTTCCCTCGGTTGGTCCTAAGTGGAGTGATTGAGGCTTATGTGACATCTTGTGCCTCAAAGGTCACCTGCTAGGAACAAACTAATAACCTGGTCACTCTGTGTATTGAGCCTTTTAGTATGCACCAGGCATTCTGCTAAAGTCTTTACATGTGAAATCTAATCTTCAAGGATCCTGGGCTGAAAATACTATTACTAGTCATTTTACCAACGAGGAAGTGGATGGAAACCAGGATGTTGAAGCTCCTGTCCAACCTCTCACTGTTTGTGGCCCAGAGTTGTGCGTACATGTGTTACAGTGGATTGAACCCAGGGGTGTTCTATCTCTGACCTACAACTCAGTCCTTTTTAAGTTTTTTTTTTTTTTTAAAAACAAGGTCGGCTGGGCGTGATGGCACACGCTTGTAATCCCCACGCTTGGGAGGCAGAGACAGGAGGATCGCGCAGGTTCGAAGCCAGCTGTGCATGCTGGCTTAGGAGACCCTGTTTCCAAATAAAAATGTAAAAATAGGTCTGGGAGTGTAGCCCGGAGGTAGAAGGGCTTCCAGGAACCCCAGTACCACACAAAAAAATAAACAAAATAAAATAAAAACAAGGTCTCACTAAATTACTGCATGCTGGCCTTGACCCTGTGGTCCTTCTGTCTCAGCCTCCCAAGTACCAAGATGAGATGGCCCAAGTCCTGACAGATAAATCAAGATAGAACTCTCAGGCAGGGTAAGGCCCCCAGTTTATAAACAGAGACAAAGAAGTGAAAGGCCCCCAGTGGTAACCCCAGACCTGATTCTGGTGGATTCTGGCAGGGATCAAGAGACACACTTCTTGAAACATTTCATTAAAACTTAATTTTTGGCTGGGCGTGGTTGCGCACGCTCGTAATCCCCGTGCTTGAGAGACAGAGACAGGAGGATCACGCAGGTTCGAAGCCAGCCTCGCTGGCTTAAGAGACCCTGTTTCCAAATAAAAATATTTTAAAAATGGATCTGGAAGTGTAGCCCAGAGGTAGAAGGGTTTTCAGGAAGCCCAGTACCACCAAAATAAATAATAAATAATAAATACTTACTTATCATTATCTTTTAGTAAGAAAAACATCACATCTGCTAAAAGTTCCATAATTTCTCCAACTAGCATGTTTTTCTCTCCAAACAAACTTCTCCTGATATTTAAGCACTCCTGAAATTTCGTTTTAGCAAGAGAAGTGTTTCTGGCAACCAACCTGAAAATGAAACGCACGTGTGGGGTCCACCTGGCTTGAAGAGCACTGGCCACATTCAGTGCTTTATCAAGCATGATTCTCATAAATAACCTTGATATATACAAAACTTTGTCCTAGGGGATACAGAGAATAACAGTTTATAATAGAGATTCAAGAATTTCAGCATCATTTATAAGAAGATCGTGTATATCTTTTTTCTCTTTATCTTTTTGTGCTGGGGATTGAACCAAGGGCCCCTCTACCACTGAGCTACATCCCCAGCAATCTCATTATGAAGATATCGAAGCACTGTTTTCAACCTCATCGACATTTGGGCTGGACAATTCCTCATGGCTGGGGCTGCCCTGGGTACCGTGGGATGTTTAGCAGCACCTGGCCTCTACCTGCTAGAGGCCAATAACAATCCCCCCAATCCTGACAACCAAAAATGTCTCCAGATGTCGCCGCAAGTGCCCTGAGTGAAGAGGAGTTTCTCAATCATCTGAGCTCCACTAAGCCAGAGTTTAGAAGTGCAAAGGCCAGCATTTCTTAACCAAATCAGGGAGGAAGTGGATTAATAGGTGTGAGTTGAGCATATTAATCATAAGAAGAAAAGCTAGTCCGGAACACACAAACAGATTAAAAAATAAAACACATGTTTACATGAGGACACCGTCGGTGTATTTCATGGTAGCTCGATCACAGGGACTGTTGTTCACCAACTTGGACACTTCAGTAGTATATTCCGAAATGTGATTTTCTTTTAGATACTCCTCAGCTGCTGATTTCACCAGGTTATTCAGCACTATGACTGTAGGCAAAGAATAGTGTGCTTGAGATCTTCTTTTCCACAAAAGAGTTAAATCTTTGAATATCCATAGGCCTAGCATTTAATATCATTTCTTCATCACTGCCAATCGCCAGGGTTTTTTTTTTTCTTGATAAACCAACCACTGACTTCTATTGTATGGGGACTGGTTTTTATGGAAGGCAATTGTATGTGCACAGCAGTTGTAGGGCCAAGGAGCTAAGACAATATATTAAAACCGAAGACCAAGTATGTTTTGAAAGTGAACAGGTGCCGGGCATGGTGGTGCACGCTTATAATCCCAGCATCTGGCACGCTAAGACAGGAGGATTGCAGTTTGTGGCCAGCCTCAGCTATTTAGTGAGGCCTTCTTCAACTTAGTGAGACCCTGTTTCTAAATAAATAATTTTAAAATGGGTCTGGGGGTGTAGCTTGTAGGTAGAACGCCCCTGGGTTCCATCCCCAGTACCGAAAAAAAGGAAAAAAAGAAAGAGAACAGGTTAGGAATACAGTGAGAATATGGATATAGTGAAGTCGGTCATTTCCTTGGTGGTGGCTCCTACAGCAGGCAGCCAGCACAGTACTACAAAAAATACAATGAAACGAAATAGCCTTATAATCAGAAGCACATAAATAGGTCCTATGAGCCCAATTAATAAATCAGGCATGGTGGCACAAATCTGTAATCTCAGTACTTGGGAGGCTGAGGCAGGAGGATTAAAGGTGTGTGGTCAGCCTCAGTGATTTAGTGAGGCCCTCTGCCACTTAGTAAGACCCTGTTTCAAAAAATAGAATAAAATGAGCTCAGTGCCTGAAGTAGCTCAGAGGTAAAATGTTCCTGAGCTTAATTGCTAGTAACACACACACACACACACACACACACACACACACACACACACACACATGCATGCACACAAAGTAATAAGTAGCAGGCTGTGCCTGCCTTCTACAGATACACATTGACTTGGGCACGCACTGTATATGGAGGCCCAAATATTTGCTCCTTTATTAAGATATACATAGATATAGATATATAGAGATTTTTTTATGATACTGGGGTTCCTGGAAATCCTTCTACCTCCAGGCTACACTCCCAGACCTATTTTATATGGAAACAGGGTCTCTTAAGCCAGCAAGGCTGGCTTCCAACCTCCACGATCCTCTTGTCCCTGCCTCCCAAGCGCAGGGATTACAAGCGTGTGCCACCATGCCCGGTTTAAGATATATATTTTGAAAGTAATACAGACTTTTTTTTTTAATGGTACTGGAAATGAAACCCAGGGACATTCTACCTCCGAGCTACACCTCCATCCCTATTTTTTATCCTTTTTTTGGTGGTACTGGGGTTCCTGGAAGCCCTCCTACCTCTGGGCTACACTCCCAGACCTACTTTCATATTCTTTTTTATTTGGAAACAGGGTCTCTTAAGCCAGCACAGCTGGCTTCGAACCTGCGCGATCCTCCTGTCTCTGCCTCCCAAGCGTGGGGATTACAAGCGTGCGCCACCACACCCAGCTAAAATGATAAGCTATTTCTACCACAGTGGATTTACAAATGGGAACCTGAGAGGGCAAACACCTTGCATAAGGTGACCTTTGATATCTACCCATGGGGGCAGACTGCAAAACACAGCAGCCTGCTCCACACCAGCTTGCATTCAACCCTCCTTTATGACACTGATCTGTACCTCCCCATCAAAGGATGAAGCCTGGAGACCTGGTCTGGCCAATCAGATGCAGCTCTAGGGGACACTGTACCAGCTCTGAGTCTAGCCTGAGACTTTGCCCTCCTCCTGGAATCCCTCAAGCCACCAAGTGAACAGGCCCGGGCAATCTTCCTGCAGAATGACAAACACTTCCCCAGCCCTGTCACCTAGTCAGACACCCGCAGACACTTAAGTGAGGTCCTCTAGCCAGCCCCACAGGCCCGCCAGTCAACCTCAGACACTTGCATGAGTGTTTCATTCTCCCGCATTTGATGCCTGCAGCCACTGTGGCACCTCTAATACAACAGAGAAAAAGAATGTTTACTGCACCAACGTACAACAGTGTCTATAATCCATATATCCAAATCTAAGAAGTCCATCCTGGGCCGGCTGAGTGGCTCAGCCCATCCTCAGGCATATGTACGAAAGCTAACTGTTATTTTAAACCACCAAAGTTTGGGAGTGGTTTGTTATACAATAAAAGCTAATGAGCACATCACGAGTCTTTCAGTCTGACTGTGAATTAGTGGGTCAAAATTAATATAGGTTGATTATTCCTTACCCACAGTGCTTGAGACCACAGACATTTCCAATTCAGAGGTTTGGGGAATTTGGAGTATTTGCATAGGCAAACCTTAATTTGTAAACATTTTAGTCTCTGTTAAATCGGTGGGACCACAGTGGCCCCAGACATCATATCCCAAGAATTAAATGATCAGTGAGTCCCTAAGTGTGTGCTGGCCACTGTCCTGGGCACTCTATAGCCTCTTGCGGACACCTTACGAACACGAACATGGTGGCCCAGAAAGCTTAAGGGTCACTTTAAGGGCCCAGAGCAAGGTGGTGGGGAGGAGGGACCTGAGCCAGTAAAGATGGCTGCAGAGTCGGGGCTCTGGGCCTCTCCTCAGTGTTCTGAGCTTCCTTTGAGACACATCTATCTGCCTTCAACATTCTCAAGAATGGTCTGTAAGGAAGAGGAGCACCTTATTTCGGTGCCCACACATCCAGCCTTCCAAAAAGTAAGGCAACAAAAAACCTGCATCCACTTTGCTTCCTGGCGGGAAGAGTCAAGCTCTGACCCGGGTCTCTGCAGGTGCCGTACCTTTCTGTTTCACCAGGTCCTGGCTTTCTCTTAAGTCACTGAGTGAAAAACACAGCAGGTTTGACCATGATCTCTGGAAATACTTGAACCCTTCCTTCGTCATTCCAATTTCAAGGTACAGCTCTCCGATGGCGTTCTGGACTTTCAGAAGTATTTCTGTCACGGAATGGCTCTGCACCAAAGGAGACAGGGAACAGCTCCTGGGAAACCCAGCCTCAGGACAGGCGCGGGTGTCCCGCACCTGCCAAGAAAGGCTCATTTCCTACAAACCTGTATATACATCAGTTTTCAGGGAATTTCAAACATTTTTTTAAATAAATGGTTATGATGAAGGATTGAGAGACAAACTAAAAATGCATTTTGGACAACGTTCTCATGGGTCATTAGCTAATGGTAATAACATTTTTTTTGAAGACTAACCTGACAGTGTCTCGCACACGTTAAGTGTTCCAGGGGAGGTGGTATCTAGAATTCTAATGAATCACTGGAAGTACTGCTTGGATTCACATGTGACCAGAATGTTGCTGACTTGATGTCAGACACAGTTGTGCTTAGACACTTGAATTTCAATTCTCCTTTCTGGTTTGGTACTTTATTTCAGGGCACTTAAACTTCATTAACTTAAATCATGTCTCCATCAAAACCTTATCAATAGTGGGGCATGGTAGTGCATGACTATAATCCCAGGACTTGGGAGGCTGAAACAGGATTGCAAGTCTGAAACAGGATTGCAACTCATTAAGGTACTGTTTTAAAATAAAAAATAAAGAGGGCTGGAGTTGTAGCTCAATGGTAGAATGCTCCTGAGTTCAATCCCCAGTACCACATGCACACATATACAAAAAAAAAAACTTATCAATACATGAGAATACCCTGGTTGGTTAAGATCTTTAAATGTCCAGTCCAAGAAGTGAGAGTTGGTGATAAGTTACTGTTTATATTTCGTTTTGGGAATCTAACTTTTAATACTAATATACATGAATGTGTCTAGTAACTAACAAAGCTCTATCTGGCATGGTCAGAGTCCTGGGTTATGTAATACTTTATGCTCTACCACAATGTTAGCCCAAGAGGATTGACTGAGCCTGGCTCCCTGTTGCGAATTTAATGGCTGAATATTTCTATTTTTCTGTACCTCCAAATGTGTCCTTCCAGGTCAAACTGGCCTATTGATCCAGAGCTTTGGAACAGGTTTCCTGCAGACAGGTTCCATCTGCTCTGAGATACCATGGTATAGAATTCCTGGACCCATCCCATGGTTCTTCTACCCCCTTGGGGATATATATATATATATATATATATATATATATATATATATATATATATATGGTGTGTGTGTGTGTGTGTGTGTGTGTGTGCACGCATGCCTGTGCACGCACACAGGACTGGGGGTTGAACCCAGGGGCATTCTGCCTCTGAACTACACCCCAGCCCTATTTTTTATTATTTTTAAATAGGGTTTCACACACCGGGCGTGGTGGCGCACGCTTGTAATCCCCGCACTTGGGAGGCGGAGACAGGAGGATTGCGCTGGTTCAGAGCCAGCCTCGCTGGCTTAAGAGACCCTGTTTCCAAATAAAAATATAAAATAGGTTTGAAAGGATAGCCCGGAGGTAGAAGGGCTTCCAGGAACTCCAATACCACCAAAAACAAAAACAAAAAATGAAATAAGGTTTCACTGAGTTGTGGAGGGCCTTGCAAGTTGCCGAGGCTGTCCGTGAAATGCAATCCTCCCGTCTCAGACTCCCAAATGTTGGTATTACAAGCATGTGCCACCATGCCCTGCTCCTTTGGGAATATATTTTTAAAAGCCCCTCAAAGCAATCATTCTAGACATATCCCTATAGCTCTTCCTCCAAATCCTCCACTTCAAAGGTGGCCTCCAGTTGGGCGTGCTGACACATGCCTATAATCTCAGTACTTGGAAAGCTGAGACAGGAGGATCATAAGTTTGGAACCAGCCTCAACAGCTTAGCAAAACCCTCAACAATTTAGCAAGACTCTTTCAAATTTTTAAAAATTTAGCTGGGCGTGGTGGCGCACGCTTGTAATCCCCGCGCTTGGGAGGCAGAGACAGGAGGATTGCGCAGGTTCAAAGCCAGCCGCGCTGGCTTAAGAGACCCTGTTTCCAAATAAAAATATAAAAAGTAGGTCTGGGAGTATACCCCGGAGGTAGAAGGGCTTCCAGGTAGAAGGGCCCCAGTACCACCAATAAATAAATAAATAAATAAATAAATAAATAAATAAATAAATAAATAAAATAAAATAAACTAGGGCCCGGAGTATAACATGGAAGTAAAATGTCCCTGTATTCAATTCCTAGTACTAAAAATAAAAAACAAAGGCGGCAACCATTCTGACTTTTCTGAGCTCAACTCTACGCTGTGAGACTGGCCTCACTGTGATGTGACAGCGACTTCAGCTAGACCAGGAGCTCTGCAAGGACAGGCACCACTGCTGCGCTCGCTGTGGTCACCCATCCCCTGGCACAATGCGCAGATGAGGCGAGGCCCAAAGATGCTGGTGAGTGAATGAACAAGTGAGGGAATGAGGGAAGCAGTGGCCATTAGGCATTTGGTTATGACCTAATAAAAACACTGGTGCTTTCCAGACACCTGCCAGCAAAAGAAGATGTGGACACCTTCGTGGGACAAAAGATCAGTGCAGAGGAAAATTCCACAGTCCTAATAGGAAAGCACATAACTAGTGTATGCTACTCCCTGAGAGTTGAAAGATGGTTGAAAGAGTTTCAAATTCTCTTGTTCGTGGTTGTGTGTGTGTGTGTGTGTGTGTGTGTGTGTGTGTGTACATGCACACGTACACGCATGTGTACGGGTGGTGCTGGGAATTGAATCCAGGGGTGTTAGGTGTTATTCCTCTAAGCTGTATCCTTGGTCCATTTTATTTTATTTTATTTTATTTTATTTTATTTATTGTGATACTGGGGATTGAACCCAGAGGCATTTTACCTCTGAGCAATACCCCTATTCCTATTTTGTATTTTTTATTTTGAAACAGGTTCTCACTAAATTGCAGAGAGGTTATCTACCAAAAAGAATAAAAACCAAAATATCAAACTAATGCATGAGCAACCATGTTCATAGATGCACAATTCACCATTGCCAAACTGTGGAACGAACCAGCCAAGATGTCCTTCAGCAGATAAGTGGATTACAAAACTCTGGGATGTGTACTCAATGGAATTTGCCCAGCCATAAAGTAGAACAAAATTATGGCATTTGCAGTGAAATGTCACAAAAAAACAAGAAATCAGATGCTTTCCCTAATGTGCAAAAACTAGGGAGAAATGGGTAACAGGAGGAACTCTAGATGAAGGAGATCCTATAGAGGAGCAATTAAGGTGACCTATCTGAGGGGATGGGAGGGGGGAAGAAGGAAATTCTTTAAAGCGAATGATGTACTTAAACAAACATCAAAGTTAATCAGGAAACCAAGCATGGGAAGGAGGGAGAAGGAGGGTAGCGGTTAGGGATTGGGTAGGGGCTGACTGGGTGATGTGTGCATGTATATCTCAAGGTTTTTTTTTTTTTTTATCCTATTAAGAAGTATGACTACAGATTTTGCCTTCCAGCACCAGGCTCCAGAGAGGAAGGGAACTCATAACGGACCTCAGAAACCAGAGAGGAGATACACCGGCCTCACACCCGAGAACGTGGCAGCAGTGCCTTACTGCTGGCGGCAGCGGCGAGTTCACCGGACGGCACCAGACCAACACACTCAACAGCCTACCAAGCTCCAGAGAGAAGCGGCGGACAGCGAGCGGAGGTGAGCTGCTGCGGAACAGCCGGGTGGGATTCGGCAGATTTCTCGGCGCAGGTAGCAGCTAAAGCTCCCAGGGGCTGGGCTCAGCGCACCCTGCAGGGACTCAGAGTGGAGTTCAAAAACAGAAAAGAAATATGCCAGCCTCATGGCTGAGGGCGTGGCAGCGGCGCCATATTGCTACTGGCGGCAGCAGCAGCGAATTCACCGAGTCCACGACAGCTCCATCTGCTCACTCAACAGTGAGTCAAATTGCAGTCCCTAGAGGAGAAATCCCAGTACTGTACTCCCAGGGACTTGACCCAGTGGGGGAGTGGTGGTGGGAAAGATATTACACCATAGGAGAACGCCCAACCTGGCACCCCCCCCCCCATCGTCTAAAGCAGCCTCGATTGACTCCCTGGGTCTGAGACTCTGCGATACACCCAGTAAAGGAGTAGGGGGACTGAGATACCACAGACTCGAGATCCAGAGCACTTTAAGTGAAGTCGTAGTGACCCAGGGTAGAACCCAGAGAAGGCACAAACTTCCGAAATCATGGGAAAGAGGAATAACAATGGAGCAATGAATGCCCACAACCCCACAACATCAGAACCTGATAAAACAGAAATTCAGAGATTTATAGAAGATCAAATCAGGAAAATAACAGTAGAAATAATAGAGGTGTTTTGAAAAGAATTCAGAGAGAGCCAAAGAGAGATAAAGGATGCAATTAATGAAGTAAATGCCTCAATTCAAAGTACAAACAACTGATTAGACCACATAGAGAATAGAATCTCGCTCTTAGAAGATGATCATTCAAAAAATGAACGCATAGTTTCTAATTTAGAAAAAAAAAATCCAACAGCAGGAATCTGACATTGAAGAAATATGGGCCCATTTTAAGAGAGCTAACCTAAGAATAATTGGAATAGAGGAGAGAAAAGAAGGTGAAACCAAAGGGATTAACAATCTTTTCAAGGAAATAATAGCAGAAAATTTTCCAAACATAGAGCAAGAGGTCGATACACAGGTTCAGGAAACTTATAGAACCCCCGTTAGAGAGGATCAGAGAAGAGAATCCCCACGCCACATAATTGTCAAAATGGCCAATGTGGAAGCCAAGCAGAGAATCTTAAAGGCAACAAAAACAAAGGGCCAAGTGACATTCAGAGGCAAACCAATTAGAATCACTCCAGACTTCCCAAACCAAGTCATGAGAGCCAGAAGGGCTTGGAGTAACATATTCCAAACTCTGAAAGAAAACAACTTCCAGCCAAAAATTGCCTACCCAGCAAAACTTTCTATCAAATTAGATGGGGAAATAAGAAGCTTCCACGACAAACAGAAACTGAAGGAATTTATGTCTTCAAAACCAGCGCTAGAGAAAATACTCAAAGAGATTAACTACAAAGAAGAAATAGGTAACACACACCAGAACCAGAGAAACAAGATTTTCCATCCAAGAGACAACTAAGATTAGTTATCTGTGGAGATTCATTATTTATGTTAGTCTTATACCTATCTCTAAATTGTATTGCTTGCTTTTATTGTTGCTAATTTTTAGGATTTCTAGTTGGAATATTAATATACCTTCAGATATAGCATTTGGAAATATTTTATTCCATTCTATCAGTAACTTCTAACTCTGTTTACATTGTCTTTGGATATACAATATTTTTTTATTTTTTAGGGAGTTTGTTTACCCTCTGTTGCCTGTGCCATTGAAATCATATCCAAGAAATCACTGCCAATTTCAATGTTGTGAGGTTTTATGACCCAGATTTTCTTCTAAAAGTTTATAGTCTTAAGATTTATATTTAGGTCTTTTATCTATTTTGAGTTAATATTTGTATATGTGTTAGGTAAGGGTCTAATTTTATTCTTTTTCATGTAATTATTATTTTTCAACAATATTTAGTTAAAAGATTATTATTTCTACCACCAAATGTTCGTGGAAACCTTGTCAAAAATAACTTGACAATATAGGGAAGAATTTAGCTCTAGGCTTTTATTTAACTCCAATGGTTTATATATCTGCCTTTAGAACAGTACTACACTGTTTCAATTATTGTAGCTTTATATGGTTTGAAATCAGAAAATATACATCTTCTAGCTTTGTTCTTCATCGAGATTGTTTTGGGTACCTACAGTCCATATTCCATATCAGGATAGATTTTTTCTGAAAAATAAATAAATAAATGTATGATAGCTTCACCTAAAAAAAAAAAGAAAAGAAAAAAATATTCTCTGGTAAGAAAGAAAGCAAAAAGAAATATTGAACTGTTATCTTTTAGTCATCAAAAGCTTGGTATCAGACAAATGAAACTGTTTTGTGAGAGTATCATCATTAATATTGGATAAATTGCTATAAAACTAGATGTCAACCACTAAGCCAAGCATGGGAAGGAGGGATGGGGAGGGAAGGGGGGGGGATCAGGTAGGGGCTGAGCGATGTGTGCATGTATGTCTACAAAAGTATTTTCTTTATACCACTATGATGTATGAATACATTGCACCAATAAAAAAATTAAATTAAAAAAAGAAGCATGACTACAATGTGCCAATAAAATTTTATTTTAAAAATTGCAGAGAGCCTCACTAAGTTGCTGAGGCTGGCCGCGAACCTGCAATCCTTCTGTCTCAGCCTCCCAAACACTGTGATTGCAGGTGTGTGCCACTAATCCTGGCTTATTTCTTATTTTGAAACAAGATCTCACTATATTGCTGAGACTTGTCTTCAACCTGCAATCCTCCTGTCTCAGCCTCCCAAGTACTGAGATTACAGATGTGCAGCGCCATGCCCAGCATAAACTTTATTATTTCTAATGTGGACCTCAATTACTTTACAACCCAAAGACAATAACAAAAGAGCTACCAGTACTTAAGATCTCACTGTGCACCAACACTGTGGGAAGTGTTTCATGTACTTACTGTCCTGACCCTGTTTATAACCCCCTAAGACAGAGTCCTCCCAAGTGAGAACTCACTGGAACATGGGTTTGAAAATGACCTCGTTTTCTTCATTACTTCTTGCTGCCTGCTAATGACACAGAGAAATTTGCAAGTTCAAATGGATGTATCAATTTGTACTGGTTTGTCACATTTCTTTTATTTAGTGCCCATAGGTAATAATATACTGTGGAAGTTAGAGGAATCTGTAAATAAGCATTGTCTCTACCATAAAAAGACTTGCAATTTTGAGTCTTATACATCTCATTAGATAGCATTCCTGTGTGTGTGTGTGTGTGTGTGTGTGTGTGTGCGCGCGCGTGTTACTGAGGATTGAACCTAGATTCATTCTACCTCCAAGCTACAACTCCAGCCCTATTTTATTATTTTATTTTTGAAACAGGGTCTCACTACGTTGCAGATGGTCTCACTAAGTTACTGAGGCTAGCTTTGAGCCTATAACCCTCTTGTCTCAGCCTCCCAAGTACTGGGATTACAGGTGTGCACCACCATGTTGGGCTAAATATTCCTTTTTTAAGGAAGAGTTGATGAGAGCAAGAGTAATATCTTATAAAAATTTGAAGATGTTGGTTTTAAAATAAAAACAGCTATGTCTTGGGTCATTCTACCCTTAGTCCACTAACTCTACTGAAATCAGTGAAATTTTATAACTTGCTTTAAAAGGGGTAATTAAATGTCAGCTAAAGCACAATAATAGCTATGTGATACAAATGAAGCTTTCATTGTATTTAAAAGTTCCTATTTTATGGAACCAACCTAGGTCTCCATCAACAGATGAATGGATTGCAAATTTATGGGAAATACACACAATGGAATTCTATTCAGCTATAAAGAAGAATAAAATAATAGCATTCACAAGAAGATGGAGGGAACTGGAGAACATTATGTTAAGTGAGATCAGTCAAGCACAGAAAGAGAAGGGACATATGTTTTCTCTAATATGCCCAAGCTAGGGAGTAGTGGTAATACCAGAGGGACTCCAGATGATGGAGGGGAAATCTCAGCAAAGCTTGAATGGAAGGATAGGAGAGGAAGAAGGCTGAGGTTGTTCAATGGAGGAGCTACATCTAAATATGTGTAATAGTATAAATATATTGGGAGGGAGAAGGGGAATGGGGGGGGAGAGGGCACAAAGCACAATCTAAATGTACACCATTTTCAATGTATACATTTCAATGTGTATATTTCAATGTGGAACATTTTGTATGTTCCACATATAAATAAAATAAATATGAAAAAATAAAAAATAAATGTCTTTGTCTACAAATGTTAAATTAATTAATTAATTAAAAATAAATAAAAGTTCCTATTTTAGAAAAAATGATAAGTCAATAAAGGGAAAAGTTAGTCGAGTTTCCCCAGGATCTTCATAAAAGCTGTAACCAAGTCTTTGGCCAATCTTGTATGGATTCTTTTCAACCTACCACTCTATTCCTCTTTTTAATGTCCTCTTTCCCTTCCACAGGGACACCTACCTGCATTCATTCGATCTTTAATGACTCCTTTCTCCTTAGTGCTTGTCATTAATGTACGTGGCTTCCTCACTGATGAGCAAATCAATCGATTTAGTTTGTAGACTAAATTACCAAGGAACAAAGATAAAAGGTATCTGGATGTATTTAGCACACAAGGAACCAAGTTTGAAGGGTCTGGAACTCTCCCTCACTTTACCTGCACCAACATGTCCTCGATACTCAAGAACAACTCTTCTGCTTCCTTGGTTTTGCCCATAAGCTTCAAAAAACTCCCAATGAAGAACATCAATCGGCATTTGTCTGCGACAGTCACCTCGAAAAGGCTGCCCTCCAGCACTGGAATGGAAAGAAAAGTAAATAAACTGAAAAGTCGCTTGAAAAGACTAGCAGTACCCGACACTTAAGCTTCTGGTTTTCTTTTTCTTTTTTCTTTTTCCTTCCTTTTTTTGTAGTAGGGATTGAATCCAGGGGCATTATACATCTGCACTTCACCCCCTCGGTGTGAAGCTGGTTTGTTGAGTATCTCACTACTTGCTGAGGCTGTCCTCGAACCTGTAACCTCATGTCTCAGCCTCCAAAGTACTGGAATTACAGGGATGTACCATCACACTCGGCCCCATTGATGCAGGAACTAAATATTTTATCCGTAATTTAAGAATTAAAAAATAGGGATGGGGGTGTAGCTCAGAGGTAAAATGCTCCTGGGTTCCATCCTCAGTACCACAAAAAATGAGAGAGAGAGAGAGAGAGAGAGAGAGAGAGAGAGAGAGAGAGAGAGAGAGAGAAACACTTTGCTTTTATTAAGGCTTACATGTATTACCAAGTATTTAAACTATGACTTGAAATAATGATAATGCTATTTGATAACTGTAACAAGTAAATTTTGAACACTAGAGCGCCAAAAAGGAGTATTTGTATAGCTCAGTCCATGCACTGGCTATGATTTGTGTTTTGCAGTGATTTTCAGGTAAAAAGAAAAAGAGGTCTATATTTCTTACTCAATTCTGCCCTCTGTTGCAACCATCTTGAATTGCAAGCTTCAACAGAAAGATGTTAAAAAAACAAAATTAGGGAGTGCAAACATGTGTGTCTGTGTGTGTGTAGTTACACTTCATACAGAAATGCAAACACACGGAATTTTTAAACTTAAAGATCCAATTAATTAGCAATTTCAGCTCTTTCCATGTGTTTTAGTATCTAAACTCCTACATTTATTCATTTGTTAGATTTCAAATTTTTGTGTCTAATGTGTGCCAAAAAACATATTCCAGCACCTCATCTGTTCCTTGGCCCCTGTTGGAGGCCCCTGTAACCTGTACGCTCCTCTTCCTCTTTGCCCTTTACCTGGATCACATTTGTGCACAGAGAGAATATGTATCGGGCATGTTGTGTGTGCCGAGCAACATTCCAGGCTCCAGAGAAGCTGCCTCCCTCAACACCACAGGTGGCCGGGAGTTAAGGTGCTTTGGGTCAGAGGCAAAAATTAAAAAAGAACCAAGGAAGAGAGAAAGCGAGAGTCCACAAGGTTTGTCCAAAGTGGCTGTGAAGGCAGAAACAAGAACCAAGGAAAGAAGCAGGAGACGGGATGGACAGCTCTGAGCAGAATCAGCTGCTCGGAGCAGGCAAACAGGGCGTCTAGGAGAAGAGCAAGGGGTGGGCTTCTGCCCAGCGCAGGGCTTTAGCACGTCTGTGAGGATTATTGCATCCAGGTTCCTGCCAGGGGCTCCAGTTAGAATGGAATGGTCTGTGACTACTTGTGTGTGTGGTTGGGGTGCAGTAGGAAGGACTGATGATTGAGCCCAGGGCTATTCTGCCTCCAAGCGACACCCCAGCTCTTTTATTTTTTTAATTTTGACACAGGGTCTCAAGGAGTTGCTGAAGCTGGACCTAAGATCCTCCTGTCTCAGCCTCCCAAGTACTGGGAGTAAAAAATAAAAATAAGAGTCGGGCGCAGTGGCACACAGGGAGGCTGGGATAGGAGAATCTCGGGTTCTTGGGCAGCCTCAGCTACTTAGTGATGCCCTCCGCAACTTTGTGTGACCCCATTTCAAAATAAAGAATAAGAAATAGGGCTGGAGATGTAGCTTGGAAGTAGAATGACCTGGGTTCAATCACCAGTACTGCAATAAATTAATTAATTAATTAATTAAGGCTGGGGTGTAGCTTAAAGGTAGAATTCCCATGAATTCAATCTCCAGTACCCTCCCCAAAAAAGAAAGAAATTGAATTATAAGAGCCCTGCATAGTATTGCACATCTCAGCTAATGTAGTGTAATCTCGGCAACTTGGGAAGATAAGGTAGGAGAATTTTAACTTCAAGGCCAGCCCTGGGCAATTTAGCAAGTCCCAGTTTCAAAATAAAAAAATGAAACTGGGTGTGGTGGTACATGCTTGTAAGCCCCATACTTGGGAGGCTAAGGCAGGAGGATCGCAGGTTCCTGGCCAGTCTCAGCTACTTAGTGAGGCCCTCTGCAACTTAGTGAGACCTTGTTTTAAAATAAAGACTAAAAAAAAAAGGGCTAGGGTATAGCTCAGAGGTAGAATGCCCCTGGTTTCAATTCCCAGTACTGAAAAAAAAATATTGGGATCATCCTACCTACTTTGCACACCATACACTTCTTTTTTACTTTATTATTGGACAAAATATGTGTGTTAGGACCATGCTAGAGGCTGGGTACCTACCAAATACAAAATGCATGGTTCCCACTCTCATGGAGCCTACAGATGCCTGGAAATGGAGTGTGAGCATCTTTCTATGTCCTAAATATTCTTTGAAATATTCTTTGAAAATACCTATATTTATTACCAAAATGCATTCCATTTCATGGATTACCACTATTGAGTCAATTTTTCATTCTCATAAAATGCTATCAAATGAAAACTATTGGCAAAATATTTTCAAATATCCATGATTACTTCCTTAACCACAAGATTTTAAAATTTTTAAGACTTTGGATATATATGGCCAAATTGCTGCAGAAAGACTGTGCCAATATATACTCTTAGCTACAGTATATAAAATACTTTTTTCTCACACTTCTTTTTATTATTTTAGAAAATCATTGCCAATTTGGAGCCTGAAAAATAGCATACTACTATTGTTTTAATTTGCATTTCTTTAGTTACTTGTGAAATGGAATCTTGTAATGTATTTTGTTAATAATTTAGACTGTTTTTCGTCAACTCTAAGATGCCAGCAACTGCAAGATTCATCCGTATTTCAGAAACGTTGTTTTTAAAAAGGCTGCATCAGAAGGGACGTGGAAGAGCCGGGCGTGGGGCGCATGCTTGTAATCCCCACGCTTGGGAGGCTGAGACAGGAGGATCGCACGGGTTCGAAGCCAGCCTCAACTACTTAGTGAGGCTCTCAGCAACTTAGTGAGACCCTGTTTCCAAATAAAATATAAAAAAGGTCTGGGAGTATAGCCCAGAGGTAGAAAGCCTCTGGGTTCCACCCCTGGTACCACCAAAAAAAAATAAATAAATAAATAAGAAGGGGCGTGGAAGATGACGGCCATAGCAACGACTGCCGGCAGCAGCCGGATAGGACATGTATTCCTCTGAGAAATTCTGGACAACAGATTTTGCTTTAATATCTGATTGGGACAACATACAGAGATATTTCCAGCCATGACTTTCTATCTAAAATATAAGAGAGAAGAGACAGACCATGATGGTGGTGGCGGCCAGTATTCAGGATACGCAGACTGACCCAACCCAATCTACCTGAAATCTCCCTGAAAATAGACTGCTCCTGTCCCACATGCTCAGGAACTCTGAACAACTTACTATGTAAGAAAAATGCTCAGGAGGAGAACCAAGATGGTGGTGGCAGTGGCGGCCAGTATTCTGAAAAGGCATACAGATTCATTCCTATCCACTCTGAACTTCGGAAGAAACCTCTCCAAAAGTAGACTGCTCCTGCCCTACATGCTCAGGAACTCTGGATAACATACTATGTAAGAAAAAGTTTCAGGGCACATCAGATGGAGCCCTGCATAGACGGGTTGGCCAGTGCTGCACGTCCCAGGAGATACAGGCGCTCCTGGCCACTGCACTCCTCTGCACAGCACAGGGGGCCAGGGTGCGCTCGGAGCAGCAGAACCCGCTCTCCGTGGTGAAGCTGTGGGACTCCACTCTTGGTGGGGAGATAGGACCCATTGCTGCTAGGTGCTCAGGCCCCCAATTTCTGCTAGGGACACGTACTGTTTTCTTTTATTAAAAAATATTGGAGAGGAAGATGGCGGCAGCTGCAGCCACAGTGGTGACCGTGGCCGCAATGGTGAAGGTTCATAGTGGCCAAATAGGACATGCATCCCTCTGAGAAACTCTGGCTAACAGATTTTGATTCAATAGCTGATTGGGACAACATACAGACATTTCCTGTCATGACTTCCTATCTGAAATACAGGAGAGAGAGTGGAAAATGGCGAAATTAGAGGCAAGACGGCAGCGTGGCACCCACCACTGCAAGAAAAGTGATTTTTGGAGGGACATCCTAGAAGAGATCAAAAAGTAGACTGCTCCTGCCACACATGCACAGGAATTCTTAACAACAACACACTCTAGGAGAGACCAAGAAGGCGGTGGCAACGGCGGCCAGTATTCAGGAGGGGCAGACAGATCCAATCCAAACCACTTTGAATTTTTGAAGAAATCTCCCTGTAAGTAGACTGTTCCTCCACACATGCTCAAGAACTCTGGACAACATATTATGCAAGAAAAAGAAGGCCAGTATTGGACAGATCCAATCCAATCCACCTTAACAAAATTAAGGCATTTACAGTGAAGTGTCACAAAAAATAAGAAATCAGATGTTTTTCCTAATGTGCAAAAACTAGGAAGATATAGGTAGCAGGAGGAACTCTAGATGAAGGGATCCTATAGAGGAGCAATTAAGATGACCTATCTGAGGGGATGGGGGGGGAGAAAAACTCTTTAATGCACATGATGTACTTAAACATATCAAAGTTAATCAGGAAACCAAGCATGGGAAGGAGGGAAGGGGTTAGGGATTGGGTAGGGGCTGATTGGGTGATGTGTGCATATATATCTCCACAAGTTTTTTTTTTTATCCCATTAAGATGTATTACTACAATGCACTAATAAAATTTTATTTAAAAAAAAAGAACCAATGAAATCCAGTATTTCTTTTTTAGTGAATCCATCCCTCCAATAGCCTTTACTGAGCACCTTGAGTGCCTGACGGAGACCGGGGACTGTCCTGAGTGCAGAGATAATGAATTAACCAAATAAGCCCCTGGCTCTGCCTTTGGGGCTATCAGAATATAATGAATAATAAGGCAGATATAGCATCACATCATCTTATAGATAAAATGCTAAAACTATGAAAATAACCACAAAGGAGGTGATGCTACAAACTGGGGATGGTGTCTCCATGAAAATCACTATTGCACTGAGAGTTAAAGAAAGAACAGGAGGTTCTGAGGACAATGAGGAGTGAGAGTGTGGGGAATTCTGGACATGGAAGAGAAGGTGCAGAGACTGTGGGACAGGAAAAAGCACGGAGCCGAGAGAACTGAGAGAAGGAGACTGTGGAGAAGAGAGCAGAGCCTTGGTTCAAGGCAAAGAAGGGGCCAACCAGCATGAACAACTGCTGCTACAAATACCAATCAGCACGGACTCCGTGCCCAGTGCACTCCAGGCCCTGGGGATACAGCAATGAAAGGCAGGAAGGACCCTGTTCTCAAGGAACTCACATTCCAACGGGTGAGACGGCTGGACAGAGGACAGGGAGCAGAGACAGGCAATTTGGAAAAGGAAAATATATCAGGTAGCTATCCAAATAATTCATATTTCAGAAAACTATTCAAAGAATTAAACAACTTTAACATGATTATGGAGAATAAGTAAAACATTTTCTTGAGGAAGTCTTCTTTTTGTGTGTGTGTGTGGAACTGGGGATGAAACCTAGGGACCTTCTACCTCTGGGATACACTCCTAGACCTATTTTATATTTTGTTTGGAAAGAGGGTCTCACTAAGTTGCTGAGAGCCTCACTAAGTAGCTGAGGCTGGCTTCAAACCGGCACGATCCTCCTGTCTCAGCCTCCCAAGTACTGGGATTAAAAGCGTGCGCCACCACACCCAGCTTGAGGAAGTCTTTCTAAGAAAGCGACACTTCAGCTGAGACCTGCAAAACCAGGAAGAACTACTGCTACAAATACCAAGGGGAAGAGTATTCCTGACATGGAGCACAGTTGGAGCCAAGGCCAAAGGTAAGTAGACTTAAAGCTCAGGAAAAAAGCCAATATGATGGCATCTAGAGGTCAAGAGGATGCATCCTGCAGGATGATGCTACCCAGGCATGCAGGGACCCAGTATATTAGGTATTGCAGGCCAGGCTGAAGCGTTAATGTTTTCAGTGTAATAGCAGTCCATTAGGGTTGTTTTAATTGGGGAAGTGACATGATCTGGTTTGCATTCTTAAAATTTCATTCTGGCCACTGGGTAGACAATGAACTTTGTAGGAACAAGAGCTAAAGTAGGAAAAGCAGTA
Source organism: Muscardinus avellanarius (assembly GCF_963383645.1). Taxonomy (NCBI): domain Eukaryota; kingdom Metazoa; phylum Chordata; class Mammalia; order Rodentia; family Gliridae; genus Muscardinus; species Muscardinus avellanarius. The sequence continues at coordinate 19,288,439 of NC_137797.1, read as the reverse complement.
ATAGAGGGTGTTACAATAGCCAGGTGAGAGATAATAATGGTGGCTTGAACTCACTAGAGTGTTGATAGCGAAAAGCTGACAGCTGGATGTCACTCTCACTTCTCCTACTCAGCATCATACTGAGAGTCCTAGTCAGTGCAGTAAGACAAGGGGAAAAAAAAGGTCTATTCATATGGAGAAGGAAGAAAGAAAACCTTTGCACACAAGTGATATGATTGTTTATATAGGAAATTCCAAAGAGTCAATCAAAATCTTCTTTAACCTGGGCATGGTGGCGCACACTTGTAATCCCAGCATTCCAGAGGCTGAGACAGGAGGATCATACAGGTACAAAGCCAGTCTCGGCTACTTAGTGAGGCCCTCCACAACTTATGAAACCCTGCTTCAAAATAAAGAATAAAAAATAGGGAAGGTAATGTAGCTCAGAGGTCAAATGCCCCTACGTTCCATCCCCAGACCCATACACAAAAAAAATCACTCCAAAATCGAATGCATAATTTCTAACTTAGAAAAAAACAATTCGACAGCAGGAATTTGACATTGAAGAAATCTGGGCCCATTTTAAGAGAGCTAACCTAAGATTAATCGGAATAGAGGAGGGAAAAGAAGGTGAAACCAAAGGGATCAATAATATCTTCAAAGAAGTAATAGCAGAAAATTTTCCAAACATAGAGCAAGAGGTTGATACACAGGACCAGGAAACTTATAGAACTCCCTTTAGACAGGATCAGAGAAAAGGTTCCCCATGCCACATAATTGTCAACATGACCAATGTAGAAGCCAAGCAGAGAATCTTAAAGGCAACAAAAACAAAAGGCCAAGTGACATTCAGAGGCAAACCAATTAGAATCACTCCAGACTTCCCAAACCAAGTCATGAAAGCCAGAAGGGCTTGGAGTAGCATATTCCAAACTCTGAAAGAAAACAACTTCCAGCCAAAAATTTCCTACCCAGCAAAACTATCTATCAAATTAGATGGGGAAATAAGAAGCTTCCATGACAAACAGAAACTGAAGGAATTTATGTCTTCAAAACCAGCACTAGAGAAAAATACTCAAGGAGATTAACTACAAAGAAGAAATAGGTAATATACACCAGAAACAAATAAACAAGATTTTCCAACCAGCAGACAACCAAGCAAAGAAGAATAAACGGTATTTCAAACAGAAATAAAATCTTAACATGTTAGGAATTAAAAGTTATCTCTCAATAATCACACTGAATGTAAATGGCCTCAATTCCCCAACAAAAAGACATCAAGTGGAAAAATGGATCAAAAACCAGAATCCATCCATCTGCTGCTTACAAGAAACACACTTTACAAATAAAGAGAGTAACTCAAGGTAAAGGACTGGAGCAAGGTAATTCATGTTAAGTAGCCATCCTAAAAAATGTGAAGTAGTATTTCACTATAGTTTTTATTTGTATTTCCTTAATGATTAGTTATAATATGATAATGATGAGTGATATTCATGTGTTTATTGGTCATATAAAAATCTTTGGAGATCCGTTATCTAAAAAAAAAAAAGAAGTAGAATGTCTCTGGGTTCAATTCCCTGTTCCCAAAAAACAATCAACTCTTGTAGAGGCCTCTGAAGGTATCCACCCAAAGCCTCATACATTAATCATGAAAAGCTGGTGTTTTGCTATTTATTACAACCATCTGACAAGACCCTGCAATATATTTACTCTTTGCCCTGTTGAAAAACTTCCCCCTTAATAATATGATTTTTCCCCACCCCACCATGGCTGCCACCTGGAGAGCAGTCAGCCATATGCCAAGATGCTCTGTCCCACCCTGCCACTGAGCATCCTGCCTCTCAGTTCCTCTGTTTCTTGCTCACAAATGTCACATCTACTCTGTCTCCTCCTGTCATAGATATTGTCCAAAAAGAACTGCAGCCATAAGTGGATTTTCTTCATTTTGCTGAGACCCAGGATTCCAGCCCCAAGCAAGAGTTTCATGCTGTAGAGAAGGTAACCCAAACCTTGGCGTTGTCCTTGAGGCTCAAAGCCCTCTCTACTGGTCATCTATCAGTGATGCATCTTTGCAGGATGCGTCCCTCAGGAAGGGCAGCCCCCTGCACAGTGTAATGGATAAAGAAGCACCTGAAGAATGTGCCCATCATTTCCAGGCGGTCTAAGTTGGGCTTGCTATTCTCCTCCAACCACCAGAGGGAGCCAAACTCCACCATCCAGAGGGAGAACTGAAATAGCAGGGTGGGGAGGGGGCTCCATCCACAGCGCTCCATCCTAACTTTGGGGAAGCTGTAATTCTGTTGGTGAGATACTAGGAATTGAACCTAGGAGCATTCTACTTCTGAGCTACACCTCCAGCCCTATTTTCTATTTTTTTATTTTAAAAATAGGAGCTGGGGCCAGGTGTGGTGGTGCACGTTTGTAATCCCCGCGCTTGGGAGGCGGAGACAGGAGGATTGCTCAGGTTCGACCGTTTCCAAATAAAAAAAATATATAAAATAGGTCTGGGAGTGTAGCCCAGAGGTATAAGGGCTTCCAGGAACCCCAGTACCACCAAAAAAATAAATAAATAAAAATAGGAGCTGGGTTTTTGAACAACTATGGAAAATGGATTTGATAGCACATAATCAGTTCTACTAACCAAAGCTTTATTTGAAAATTTACTTTTTGTACAAATTGAATTATATAATGCTTGAACTACTTTTGTCACTTTATAAGTAAAATATACAGTGCTTAATTTGTTTATACTATAAAGTATGTTAAATGCTTTTGTCAAATCGAAAATAAAGATAGTTACTAAAAAAAAAAAAAAAAAGAAAGAAAGAAAGAAAAATAGGAGCTGGGCGTGGTGACGCACGCTTGTAATCCCAGCATTTGCAGGACTGCCTCAGCTACTTAGTGAGGCCCTCTGCAATTCAGTGAGACCTGGTTTCAAAATAAAGAATAAAAAATAGAGCAGGGGCTGTAGCTCGAAGGTCAAATGCCCCTGGGTTCCATCCCCATACCCGCAAAAAAAGAAAAAATTTTAAATTAAATTAAAATAGGGCCTCGCTAAATTGCTGAGACTGGCTTCAATCTGTAATCCTCCTGTCCCACTCTCCCAAGTACTGGGATTACAGGTGTGCACCACCACACCCAGATAGCTATAACTCTTAATCCTGTTTTCTTCCCATCCCTCTCACCCTGCCTTCTCTTCCTGTTGCTACCCACTTCTTTTCTCTATTTCCCTCTGATCTCAGTTCCTCTCCCAATCCTCAAAGTTGGCATCTTTCTGGTTCAACTCATTCTGAGCCCAGGAAGTATCCCATCTGGGCTTTCTACGGTCACTTCAAACTCAGCGTGGCCTCTGTCCCCTAAACCTGCTCCCTCAGGAGTGTTTCCTGTTGGGTCAGTGGTGGTTTCATCTGCCCAATCTCTAACATCAGAACTGTGGGTGAGATTTTTTACTCCTCCAGCTCCTGCACCCACCTGTTGCTCAAGTCCCATGGATCCACACCCAGACCTTCTTCTCTGTCCTCACTGCTGCCCTGTCTAAGTTGGCATTGCCTCCCACCTGGGTCATCACCACCAGCAGGTCTCTTTGAAGCCGTGTTAATCCCTTTCCATGCCATTCTTTATAAAACACCCAGAGAGACCCTTTAAAAACAAACCTGAGCTGGGCATGGTGGTACATGTCTGTAATCTCAGTTCTTGGGAGGCTGAGACAGGAAGATCCCAGGTTCAAGATAAGCCTTAGTAACTTAGTAATACTCTCAGCAACTAGCAAGACCCAGCTTCAAAACAAAAAATATATATATTTTTAAAAGGGCTGGGGGTGTACCTCGGAGTGGAACACCCTTGAGGTCAATCCCCAACACCACTAAAACAAAAAATCTTCCTTAAATTGCTCATGGCTCCCCATGGCTCTTGGGATAGGGCTAAATACTTAGCATGAAGTCATGAACTCCTGCCTCCTAGGCAGCCTCAGGCCTCCCCTTCGCTGTCTGCTTTCTCTTATTCCCATACTGAAATCATTCAGTTCTTTCTCCACTCCAGACCTTTCATCATGTTGTTCAAGTACCCAGGATTCTTTCCCTTCGGTGTTTTGTCAGATCTGGGGCAAGGTTGCAGCTCCCTTCTCTGTGCTGCACGCTGCCACTTTGAACTGCTCCTCTCAGGCTCAGTTGTTTTTTAATACCTATCATTGTACTTGACCAGGAGCCGCATTAAGGCAAGAACCGTGTCTGTCTTACCCCCTGCCATGTCTTGGCACCCAGCCCCACACTCCACACAACAGGGACTCCATGACTACTGCTGAATTCGTCTGGAAACATGACAGCACTTACCCAGACCTCTGTCCTAGAAAGGAAGACTGAGAGGAACTGACAGGCTCCTCCCTGGACCGCAGCCTGTAAAACAGGATTCAGGCCCTGTGTGGACTCATCACTTTGGTAGGAAAAAACGTCTAAGGAGACCAGAACATCTCCGGAGCACTGCGGTGCCTCCTGCGCTGCTACACAGGATTCCTGCTGTCATTAAAGTGTATTCTAGTTGATCTACTACATTTTTCTATAGTTCTGGTGACAAGGACTTGGCCCTGTGACTTCTACTTTCAGGAACTCCAAAAGGGAAAGAAACAAATGCACATTGTCCTCAAGGACCTTCAGAAAGGCCCCCAAATGGCCATGGGCTAGCTCCGCGGGCCAGGTGAGGGTGAGGCCCAAACGTGAACAGTCACAAGGTGCAGTGACTCGATCCAGCCTCGCTTCATGGAGGTAGATGGAGGCCTGTGGATCTCATAGAATGGATGGCAAAGACTTTGGGAAAAAAAGCTATAAAGCTCAGCCCGGATTGAACATGAGGAGCAAGGAAGATAGATGTCAAAAGCAATTAGGAAGCCAGACCTGGAGCACATGTGTAATCATACTACTCTGAAGGCTCAGACAGGAGGATGGCAGGTTCAAGGCCAGCCTTAGCAATTCAGCAAGACTCTCAGAACTTAGAAAGATCCTATTTCAAAACAAAAAATAAAAAAATAAAAAGGGCAGGGGGTGGAGATCAGAAATAGGATGCTCCTGAGTTCAATCCCCAGTACAACACACACACACACACACACACACACACACACACACACACACACACACAGTAAAGCAATTCTGAAGGCTAGGTCTCCCTGCTGAGGCCCCAGGTCTGGAGAAACAGACTACTGGTGTTTGGACACATGGCATGCTTACAGACGCAGCACAGAGCCCTATGAATGTCTCCCACCTAACTCAAAGGAGACATTCCAATCTCAACTCATTTACATCCAGCCAATCCTCAGACACTGCAATATTGGTTGACCTCCTCCAAGTTCAACCTGCAACCCCTCCACCACCCTAACAACCCTGATATGATAAGGGGTTATGGCACCATCGGGTCAGCTTTTGCCTCCTCCCATCCTTCCTCCAGATCTCATCTTCCTCTGGTTAGCTCTCAGCTTCTTGGGACCTACAGAACCATCCCTCCTCCTCCCTCCACTCCACACCCTTCTCCCAAGTCCCTGGGGCCCAGACATTTCCAGGTGGATCCAGCTTTCTCCAACACACCTATATCCTTATGAGTACTGTGTGGGTCGTTCCACAGACAGCATCAGACAAACTTTAACATTGCATAGATCACATGCATGATAATAACAAAGGTAACAAGAGTAAAGGTAAGGGACATGTGTTTAAGAAACAAACACAGTAAAGCCCAATCCATCCCTCACTCTCTAGATCTCAGGCCACTTAGCTCACCTCTCTGAGACTCAGTTTCCTTCACTTCAATCAAGATCTGGCTGGTATTATGGTAGTTTTGAGAATGAGACAAAATGATACATACAAAGTACTTGGCTTAGAGCCCAGCATGTAACAAAGGCTCAACATCTACTATTCAGGTCACTAGGCTATGAATCCAGAGGGCAGGGATTCCATTTGCCTTGTTCATGGCTGTATTGGTGAGGCCATGAGTTCAGGGCCCAAGGAAGGTGCTCAGTTAATATTTGCTATAAAAATGAATGAAAGTCATTACCCTGCCTAATAAGCCAGGAAGTACAGAATGAAAGAGAAAGAAAAAAGAGAGGGAAGGGAAGCAGGCAAAGAGGCCTCCTTGTGTAGAACACAGGGGAAAAGATATTGACCACCATGCTATACAGGCCCAAGACATAAGCAGAAAGTCAAAGGACAGCAGCCCAGTTCGGGTTGAGGTGGTCCTTGACAGTACTGTTGACGGGACTAATGGAGAGAGTTAGCATTGCTGTCTGTAGGCAGAGGACAAATTTAGGAGGAAATGATTTTGGTTTTGCACCTATTTAATTTGTTTTTGTTTAGGTTTACTGTGTGTGTGTGTGTGTGTGTGTGTGTGTGTGTGTGTGTGTATGTGTGTGTTACTGGGGGTGGAACCCAGGGGCTTTTCTACCTCCAGGCTATACTCCCAGACCTATGTTATACTTTATTTGGAAACAGGCTCGCACTAAGTTGCTGAGAGCCTCACTAAATAGCCGAGGCTGGTTCGAACCTGTGCGATCCTCGTGTCTCAGCCTCCCAATGCACCTATTTAATTTGAAACATTAACTGATCAGTCAGGAAAGGTGTTGCTAGAGCAATACTCCTTAGTTGGGCTATTGTTAGCTGCTGACATGTGCAAGGCCCCAGGTTCCATTCCCAGTTGTAAAAAAATGAAATCAATGGCGCCATCAGTATCATACTTTCATGAAAGCAGCATGGACCCTGGCTCTCCCAAAGGAGGCCAAGGCTGGAAATGGAGACAAAGAAGTACTGGGGTGTGGCGGAAGCAATGAAGAAGGGTAGAGAGAAAAGAATGCTAACAACAAACCCAGAAAACAACCCCAGCAAGAAGAGAAAGTCATCTAATGTTTTTTCTTTCTTTCTTTTTGTGTGTGCATGTATGTAGCGATTGACCCCAGAGACAGTCTACCTCCAGCCTTTTTTATTTTTGTCTTAAAACAGGATCTCACTAGGCTGCTAAGAGCCTCACTAAATTGCTGAGGCTGTCTTCGAACCTCCATACTTTCTGTCTCAGCCTCCCAAGTACTGGGATTATAGGCATGCTCTGCTGTGTCTGGCATTAATTCTTTTTTGCTCATTTCCCATCTTCATAAATTGTTGGCTTAAATTGTGGGGATGCATAACCAAGAGGCCTAATGCATGATGTACATTAACAAACATATCAAAGTCAATCACTAAGCCAAACATGAGGAGGGAGGGGGAGGAAATGGGGCGGGAATTGGGTAAGGGCTACTTGGGTGATGTGTGCATGTGTGTCTCCACCATATTGTACTCCATTAAGATGTACGACTACAATGCACTAATAAAAAATTAAAAAATAAAAAGAATGACGTGAGGAATTAGGAGCACAGTAACTCAGGGCCACTCTGTACCCCAGCAAAATGGACTACTGACATACCACACACAGTACCTGACAGTGTATATCTCTTCTTCATTTTGTGGCACTGGTCTGCTTTAATCTTGGCCACTGAGAGCAGATAGGCGTCAGAAACATCGCAGCCGGCTTCTGATAACACTTTCCAGTAGTGAGCGAGGTGCAGCCTGGTCCAGAAGCTCGGGCTCCGGATTTTTGACATAAAATCTATGATACTTGTGACATATGTATGAACGAGAATAATTTTAGTGTTTCACACCTTAAAGGAAGCTTCATCTATTGGACATTCCATTAGCCTAGTCATCGACTTCTTCACTAACCTGACTTTGGCTGGTCACCAGATGTCAGTACTCAAAGCCAGTTCTCCTCTGCTCAGGGCAGGCTCCCTAGACCTACTGACCTGGCAAAGGGGCATCTCCATCTTTCCTGTTTGCAATTCAGTTCACTGTATCTTCTCCCAGCCCCGTGGTGCTGAGGATTGAACCCAGGGGCACTCTACCTCTGAGCTACACCCCCAGCCCGACTTTATTTTTTATTTTGAAGCAGGGTCTCACTAAATTGCTAAAGGCCTCACTAAGTTGCTGAAGCTGTTCTAGAACCTGCAACCCTCCTGACTCAGCCTCCCAAGTACTGGGATGACAGGCATGTGTTCTATTGGCTCTATTGTGTCATTTTTCAAGTGAAGAGTTTATCCCCCTGTGTATGGTCAATGTCTAGCTCCACATGGAAAGCCCTTAGAGGCTTGGGGCTATCTTACTTGTACACCCTCAGAGTCTAACTCAGTGTGGGAGGAAGAGTGGGCATCAACAGATGTTGATTGAACTAATGCATATAAGGGGGAAAGAAGGAAGAAGCTGGAAAAGGAAGAGAGGTGGAAGAGAGGTGGAAGAGGGGAAGGGAAGGGAAGGGAAGGGAAGGGAAGGGAAGGGAAGGGACAAATGTGGAAAAGAAGGGGAGAAGGCAGGAGGAACAGCAGGAGCATGCCTGTCCTTCCTCTGCAATTCTTACCCTTGTCATCTCTCTGGACTGCAGGTGACTTGAGAGGAATGCATGTGGAGTAAATAGGGGGAAAGCACATTTTAGCCAGGCATGGTGGTGCATGCTTGTAATCCCAGTACTTGTGAGGCTGAGATGGGAGGATCTCAGGTTCAACACCAGCCTCAGCAATGTAGCAAGCTTGCAGAAACCTAGTGAGACTCTGTTTCCAAACAAAGAAATAAAATCGGGCTGAGGGCATAGTTTGGAGGTGGAATGCCTCTAGGTTCAATCCCCGGGCAAAAAAAAAAAAAAAAAAAAAAAGAATAGTACGTTCTGTAGTACAAGCCAGATAGGTAAGTCTTTAAAATATTAGCATAAGTATCTGTCTGTTTTAAAGTCTTTTGCGTGATCATTTTATAACTCGGGGTAAATAAACAACTATTATTTCAGATTATTATAACATATTTGACTGTGTGTGGAGGTGTGGGTGTGGGTGTAAGTGTGTAAAGATGTATATATATCTGAAGGCTAAATACACTGAATATCTGAGCTTTTTCTAAATGTTATTCAAGAGTTTGTAAAATTAAAAGTATATAGTTTTTGCCAGGCGTGGTGGCGCAGGCTTGTAATCCCTGTGCTTGGGAGGTGGAGACAGGAGGATCATATAGGTTCAAAGTCAGCCGTGCTGGCTTAAGAGACCCTATTTCCAAAGAAAAAGTATAAAATAGGTCTGAGAGTGTAGCCCGGAGGTAGAAGGGCTTCCAGGAACCCTAGTACCACGAAAAAAAAAAAAAAAGTATATAGTTTGGCTGGATGCGGAAGCATATACCTGTAATTCCAGTACTTGGGAGTCTAAGACAGGAGGATCACAGATTCAAGGCCAGCCTCAGCAACTTAGTGAAACCCTGTTTTAAAATAAGAATGGCTAGGGGTGTAACTTGGAGGTAAAGTGTCACTGGTTTCAATTCCTATATCCCCCCTCACACACAAAAGTAAACATGTTTAGTACATGCAAGGTAATCTAAGTGCTCTCCTTTTTATATTATGAGGTGTTTTGCTATGGTATACATTAGATGCACTTGTACATCAGATAAGTCTACTTGTGGTTATTAGCACTGTTTTCTACATAAGAGGTCTAAAGCTATTCTTTGATTTTTCATTGGTGCTATTTAACCTATGTAGACTCATTAAAGGCAAAGCTACAGTATTATCATCATCCTACTAAGCTATGAATTCCACGTTATGCTTCAAATACACACAGGGTGCTAAAATAATGTGGCCACGGTCACCAACTAACAAGTGGGAATGTCAAGTCTCACCCATAACCCGGCATCAGGATCCCACTTTCAACCATTATGACAGATTGATTCCTTCCACTCAACAGAGGTGGAAAAAATGAAAGCTAATGTAACATCTGGAGCACCCCTGGTGATGCATCAACCACAGAAGCCGATGCCAGATGAAGGCTCCCTCTGAATGAATGAATGAATGAATGAATGAATGAGTACTTAATGAATAAATGAATATATCTTGCTGAAGGAAACCAGAGGTATCTAGACCCAGCACCAGTGAGAGGAGCAACGAGATCTGCGTAGACATGACAGAAGACTCCGGCTTACCTGGGGCTGGTGAGGAAGCCGCACAGGCCCACCCAGCAGCCGCTCATCTTCATGTGCCACGGCAACTCCTGATACACTCTCCAGAAGGTGGTTTGCCGCTGGAAGTATCTGATCAAGACTTGGTGAAAATGTGTTTTCTTGTGATTCATCGGGTTTTGAAATGTATACAGACTGCTTTCCCTGATAGGAGCGATCACACCTAGTCAAAAACCAATTACAGTTTAATGCTTCTGCCTTTTTAGCATGTGAAAATATGATAGCAAAAATACGACAGCTCTGTGGCCATAATTACAGAAATGAAAGTCAAGGTTCCCTGAGCTCCACCCCCAGCCCTGTTTTATTTTTTTATTTTGAGACAGGGTCTCACAAGTTGCTGAGGCTGGCCCTGAATCTGTGATCCTCCTGTCTCGGCCTCTCGTGAAGCCTTCTTTTTATTTATTTATTTATTTATTTATTTATTTAATTTTTGGCGGTACTGGGGTTCCTGGGAGCCCTTCTACCTCTGGTCTACACTCCCAGACCTATTTTATACTTTTTTATTTTTGGAAACAGGGTCTCTTTTTTTTTTTTTTTTTTTTGGTGGTACTGGGGTTCCTGGAAGCCCTTCTACCTCCGGTATACACTCCCACGGGCTACACTCCCAGACCTATTTTTTAACATTTTTATGTGGAAACAGAGTCTCTTAAGCCAGCGAGGCTGGCTCCGAACCAGCGCGATCCTCGGAAACAGGGTCTCTTAAGCCAGCGCAGCTGGCTTTGAACCTGCGCCATCCTCCCATCTCCGCCTCCCAAGCGCGGGGATTACAAGCCTTCTTAACAGCAAGGTGCGTTCTTTTTCTTTGTGAGATCAGGTTCAGCCAGGTAGGGGATTTTTCCACTCTTAGGATGGCAGCTGATTCTGCTTTGCTGTTAAACTTCATTCATTAATTCATTAGCATTTCCTTAGTGCAGGTACTAACCTCTGTGCTGTTACTGTGAGCATTCAAGGGATATGGGACACGGGGTGCTAAAATAATGTGGCCACGGTCACCAACTAACAAGCAGGAATGTCAAGTCTCGCCCCTAATCTGGCATCAGGATCTCACTTTCAACCATTATGACAGATTGATTCCTTCCACTCAATACAAGTGGAAAAAATGGCTTCATGAACTAAAGTTTGGCAAGCTCATATGGGGTTCAGGGTTACAAGAAGAAATAAAAGAGGCTCTTTCCAGGAAGGGCTCCCTGAGAGCCTGAGAAGGTGGAGTCTGGGGAAGAAGGGCATGCCGTAGTCCTCAAAGCTCCTAGGAGATGCCTTTCCTAATATCTACTTCAGCGCCTGGAGGCCCACCTGTTTGGGACAAAGGAGAGGTCAGGACGGTTGACATGTAGTCTGGTTTTCTCACAGCGGCCACTGCCAGCAGGGAAGTTGTAAGGCTCCCACAATGGACAGCAGAAATCAGAAGAGACTCTGGACCACAGAAACCAAACAGATGGGGGAGCAGGTAGGTACACCACTACCGGTGGACTCCCGGAACACCTGGGGCAGGGGAGGCTTTTCCAGGGACTGGTGATAGCATTGTGACCCTCTATCCTTGTCTGAATATGTTCTAGTTGCATGAGAATAAGCAGAATAATATATGAAGAACCTAGGAAAGAAAAAGAAGTGAAAAAAAGTGTGTCTACTGTGATAACACTAAGCTTGAATAACGGCCTGGCAGCATGGGGAGAACATTCCTCAGCTGCTCACCTCTCTTTTGCCCTATTCCTTTTCAGTCCCTCGAATATGCTGGTGCACATATGTGCGCACACACACAAAGCATGCAAAATTAATTCTCAGTTTTAAGCAAAAGAGGAAAAAATGTTGCTCTATCACATCCTACTGGTCAAAGGTTCTCTCTAGATGAGCCAATTTTTGGTAAAAGTAATTTGGATTACAAAATGGATACAAAGCTAGACAGAATAAACATTTCAAAGGCTAGTAACCTGCAAATACCTGTAGCTAAGGCAGCTATCTTGCCTTACAATGGCTGATAAGACATTTGGACAAACAAGTCAAAAGAAAGCACTTTCAAATATCAACGTTGACTCAAATACTAGAGCCCATGCTGGGCGTGGTGGCATACGCCTGAAATCCCAGTACATGGGAAGCTGAGATAGGAGGATCCCAGGTTTGAGGCCAGCCTCAGCAGTGTAGGGAGACTTTCAGCAACCTAGCAAGGCCCTGTTTCAAAACAAAAACTAAAAATGGCTGGGTGTGTATGTAGCTCAGAGGTAAAATGTCCCTACACTCAATCCTCAGTATAAAACAAAACAAAAATTCTAGAGTCCTGGCTCTGGGACCTTTTCATCCTGTGTGAGGGCTGGCTTCTCAGGCCCACGTCATTGAAGGAGAATAATTGCCATTATGATTTCCACTGTCTCTAGCAAAGATGTATTTATAGCCTGAATCTGCAACATAAGAACTTTTTTCTAACAATGGTGATTATTGCTTTTCAGCGCTTTTCTTTGAGACTCACAGTGCTGTGAAGGGGTGCAATGTATACCGAGAATTTTAACAGCCACGCTGTGACTCCTTGGCCTCTGCACTAAGAGTGTCATCATTCTTAGGGAATCGGTGCATTGCCAGCCATCAAGGGCAAGTACATGGAAGAGCTGATACCCATCTAAGAGCAACCTCGTTCCCAGGCCTGCTGTCTCCTCCACCTCACATAAGAGTTGGTAGGGATGAATGAAATGTAAGAGGCAGGGTTAAAGAAATTTATATTGTTAAATGAAAGTTAAAAAAGAATATAGTAAGAGAGAATTTGCACCAAGCCAGGACTCTTCTAGAAGCTGCAGGTTAAAGGGTTTTCAGAGCCAGGCGTGGTGGCGCACGCTTGTAATCTCCACACTTGGGAGGCAGAGACAGGAGGATTGCGCAGGTTCAAAGCCAGCCGTGCTGGCTTAAAAGACCCTGTTTCCAAATAAAAATATAAAATAGGGCTGGGAGTGTAGCCCGGAGGTAGAAGGGCTTCCAGGAACCCCAGTACCACCAAAAAAAAAAAAGGGAGGGGGGGTTTTCAGGTCCTTAGACCAAAGTTCTCTGTGCAGCTGTCATGGAGTGCTCCTCTCCTAGGGCAAGTGTGTCTGTGACCTCCATGGATACAGACCTGCAGTTCTTTTCAGAAAGGGATATAGATTTGATTTGAGTTAGGGCAGAGACTATTAATTCTTACCTGCTCTCCATTTCTCTTCTCTTTGTTAATGACAGAACCCTGCCTCTATTTAGGACAGTCCTGCACCCGGGTGAAACCTCTAGTCCCATCTTCCCTTGTGTCTATTTGTGACCAAGTCATGAAGTTATGGGTCAAAGAGATGTAAGTGGAAATGTCGATGTGAAGATGCGAAACTTCTGGAAAGCTCCTTAAAGGGAAGCAGCAAGCCCTTCTTCCTTCCCAGTGCCTGCAATGTGATGTCTGGATCTCCGTGGCCATGAGTGCAAGGTGACTGAGAATGAACGGCAGCGTGGTGAGTCAGGGACATGGAAGGAGTGACTGGGGTCCCATGGAGCAGCCTAGGGCTGCGTGCCTCCAGAACTCTACCTGAGAGAATGAGGCCGGGGCGCTGGCCATTGCAGTCAGCTCTCATTGAACTGATATAACCATTGTCATGTGTGTTTGTGATTCATTTTATAAGAGAAATCCTGCTACGGCTCTCCCTTGTATGCGACGCCAACTTCCCCTTAACCAGCAGGCAGGTATTTTGCAGACTTACCAAGCAGCCTGTGTTCCACGGCGTTCCTCAGGGACTGGTGCCGGATATACAGAAGGCCATTTGGCTTCTCCTGGATCCACTGTTTGGTGGCATTGCGGAAGGCAGCCCAGTGTACCGCAGTCACCTTGTAACGATTCCTGTAGCCCAACATGTCCAAAACCTGGAGTAACTCATCCTCCGCCAATCCACAGTGAGAGACGCACAGTAAGCACAGAGCATCAGCCACCCAGCCATCCAGCCCTACGCAGACAACGTGACGGGAGGATGACAAAAAGAAGAGCAAGCATAAGCCCGGCAGCATTCCAAACGTTCTACGTGGTGAGTTAGCGTCTTTCTTCTACTCATTCTGTAGGCAAAGACTATCGTGGCCCTGTCTTACAAAGGGGGAAAATAAAGCCTGGACAAGTTAAATAACTTAGCCGAGGTCACGAAGAATGCGTTCGAACTCCGAGTCTGACTCCAGAGCCCACGCTGTTATCTATCAAATTATCACTCGCACTGATAATACACTCACACTCACACTCATATACCCAGCTGTGGTTGCACACTAGCAAGGCTGCTGATGATTACACTGGGCACTTCCGCAGAGCAGCCGTCATGGGGGTTAATATCACTGACAGGTGCAAGTGCATTTTCTATAAGGTGGTCCCCCTGCTGCACATGCACAGGCCCCGCTCGAGGCAGCTCTTCATCACCCACCTGACTCTTACACCTCCATCCTATAGCTAGATTCTTTCCTCGCTAATTGATATTCGGACCCATAAGAAAAAGGACGGCATGTTTTACCATTCTAACATGACACATCCCACCATTTATTTCCTATGCTATAACTAGCCAGGCAAAGGCACAGTCAGTTGCCTCGGCTATCAAAGATGCCCTGAGGTTGACTCTGCTATGCTGAGCTCCTCCTGCACCTGCAGCCAAGCTCCCTGGGCCTGAGTGGTGTTGCTGGACGGTGCTGGGGATGGATCAGTCCCGGGGGAAGAAGAGCTGGACTTTTTTGCACAATCCTTGAGCACAGTCGCAGGCCACTTGTCCTGAGTGACTTACAGGGTCACAAACACCTCATTTCTACCTCCTTGGAGGTGAGGGAATATGCAACAAACATGAAACTAATTCTCTTTACAAAAATACGAACTCCAGAGGGAAAAATGAGGCTGGAAGATATGCTGTAGTACTTATCAAAGAGTGTTTCATTCCAAGTACTTTCTGTTCTCTTTCCTCAATCCCTTCCCAAACCTTCACTGCCCTGAATAAAGCACTGAGCCAGGCATGGTGGTGCACGGCTATAATCCCCTTCATGGGAGGCTGAGACAGGAAGATACCAGGTTTGCGACCAGCCTCAGCAATTTAGCAAGATCCTGCTTCAAAATAAAATAATAAAATAGGGCTAGGGGTATAGCTCAGAGGTAGAATGCCTCTGGATTCAATCCCTGATACCACAAACAAAAAAATATATAAATAAAAAGGGCTGAGAGTGTTGCTCAGAGGTAGAACGCCCCTGGATTCAAACCCCAGTACCAAAAGAGAGGGGGGAGGGGGAGGGAAGAAGGGAGAGATAGAGGGAGGTAGGGAAGGAGGAGGGAGAGAGAGAGAGGGGAGAGAGAAAGCTGTTACAGCAGAAAAAAAGAGGAAAACTCAAGTTTCAGCACAGACTTCTGAAGCTCACAGCAGAGACAATGGCTTAAGAGAAGAAATTCTCAAAAGCCCTGTGTGTTGAATATCATAGAACAAATTCCTGACCAACTGGTAGAATCAACTCTTTACCACACACTACAAACTCAGCTATAGGATGATCTAACAAATAAATTTTCTTCCCACCCGGGAAGAAAAAAACTGTTGTGGAACTGAGAAAGGTAGAGGAGAGGCTCTCAAAGAGCGCGGACAGCACAGGGCTGAGCGGAGAGGCCTCTGTTAGGAAGGACAGTGTCAGCAGAGGGCAGCAAAGACAGGACAACCCGAGAGCAGATGGAGCCCAGGCCTCCGAGAGGAAGCCCAAAGTGCCCCATTTGTGACCTCAGCCACCTTGGCGGAAGACCACAGGGAAAGACGACCAAGGACACCCAGGACCAAGGGTCTTGGATCTCAGTTCAACCCAACAGAGACACAGGAGTTCACATCCCCGCTTGGCTGAAAAGATCTTCAACTAAGTGACAACAAACGGGTACAATTAACCCGAGGCTCATACCATGAGTAGGATGGTGAGATCAAGAGAGAAGTTAAACTGAGTAACAAAAACAATAAAGCATATTGCTTAGGCCTCTGAGAACTGTGACTGAAATCTGTGTCTAGTAGAGCTGTCCTTACAGACAACTCTAGAGACTGTTGCCAAATGTAGCAATAAAAACACTAGCTGCATGGTTAAATATGAATTTCAGATAAATAACTCATTTTTAGTATAAGTATGCCCCATGTGATATCAGGGATATACTTATAAACTTATAATCCAAGGAATATTCAGTAAAGTCTGCCCCATGCAGTATCTGGGACATACTTCTACTAAAAGATAATCTGTTGTTGATCTGAAATTGAAATTTAATGAGGTATTCTAAATTTTCTCTGACAGCTCTGCCCTAGACCCTCCCCCGTGGATGGAAGCCCACTGCACACATGTCTCTCAAGCGTACCTTCTCCTGAAGCCACAGTGTCTGGAGATGCCCTTTTTGGTTTAATAGTCCAACTGTAGTCTTCAATCCAGCGTTTCAGAATCAAGTCCCAGAGCTCCTGAAGAGAGGCCACGTCCATGTACTCCTTCATACACTGCTGCTCGTTTCGGTAGATCCTACATTCTTTCAGCTCGTTAGCCAGGATGGTGAGTTTTAGAGGGCTGGGACTGTGTTTTCTCCTCAGGGTATGTCTGCTCTGTTGGAAAGGGTCCTGGCTGGGATTGGGGAGATGCTGTCTGAAGATGCTTATCTTCATGTCTTCATCTCCCATAGTCATGAGCTCCACAGTTCTCACGTCTGGCCGGGCACACAGTGACTTCCAGGACAGGCTGGAGGAGACGGTGCTCAGGATGAATTTGCACTGAGGAGGGAGCGAGTGCGGCAGCCAGGAAAAGTCTTTGGCCTAGTGGAGAGAGTCAGAAAACTTCAGAGACTTTATAATTACCTTCAAGCTTAGAGTAGATGGGATATAGGCAGCAAGCACACAATGAGGTCGGGATTATGGTTATTAACAGTGACTTGGATAGTAAAATATTGGCGGTACAAAGATATCAATTCATGCCTAATAGAACCATATTTGACTGACTCGCCTACCTGCTATGAATTTCATAGTGCAAATGTAGACATGGTCCTACAAGAGCAGTTGCGTAATTCTGAAGAATGACCTACTGTGATAACCAGAGGAACCCTCGGTGAGGGCACATGGAACCATTCCATAGAAAGCCAACATTCTAGCCGGGCGTGGCGGCGCACACTTGTAATCCCAGCATTTGGGAGGCTCAGACTGGAGGATCGTGGTTTGCAGACAGCCTCAGCTACTTAGTGAGGCTCTTTGCAACTCAGTGAGACCCTGTTTCAGATAAAGAATTAAAAGTAGGGCAGGGGGTATAGCTCGGAGGTCAAATGCCCCTGGGTTCCAGCCCCAGACCCGCAAAAAAAAAAAAAAAAAGAAAAGAAAAAAGAAAAGACAACATTCTGCAATGCCGAAGAATGGTCACTGTGCGCACAACTCTCAAGCGTTAAATGGTTCTTATTTTGGTGGTACTGGGGTTCCTGGAAACCCTTCTACCTCCGGGCTACACTCCAAGACCTATTTTTTTAATATATATTTTATTTGGAAACAGAGTCTCCTAAGCCAGCAAGGCTGACTTCGAACCTGCGCGATCCTCCTGTCTCTGCCTCCCAAGCGTGGGGATTACAAGCGTGTGCCACCATGCCCGGCAAATGGTTCTTATTTTGGAGAAACTAAACAGTAAGACCTTTTCTTGATTCCAGCTTTCTCCACTCCTCTTTGCCTAGTAAGAGCAACGCTCATACTCTGCTTCCTCTGAGCTAGGTGTTGTACTAATGGCATTTCTTATGTTTGGTGTTTTCTGTATCTTAGGATATTCTGACATCTCTCAAGGCTTTACAGACCCAGAAAGAGAATGCCTTTCCCAAAGCTAGCTAATTCCTGGGGATGGCTGGCAATTTACCTGGTGCACGCTTTTCAGGTGCAGAGCATGGACCCAAAGGCAGGCCCAGCCCTTTTTATCAAACTCTTGTATACTACACCAGTATTTCCCCTGCTTTAAATCAACCCAGACCCAGGTGCCAAACAACTAGAAGCAGCCCCTCTGTCCCAAAGCCCACCCAATCCTGAATTGTTTCCCTTGCCTGCTTTGTGTTTCTCAAGGAAACCCCAGGAGGCTCTGGCCTCAGCTCCTCCTTTCTCTGCCCTCTGCCTCCTGGCCTCCCTGGTACTTCTCCAGGGGCCTGAGAGGGGAGCTCCCTTCTCTCAGTCTGTGTAAGTGATCAATTCTCCCTTCCATTCCACTGGCTTCTCCACAGGGTCACTCAGCCATGGCTCATGAATTAAATCCTGAGAATAATGTAATAGGCTCATTTGAGTCTCATAACAACCTCATATAAAAACAAACAAGGAACCTGAAGGCTAAAGGGACTAAATGTCCTATCCAATTCATTCTGCTAGCAGGGTGCGCACACCCTGGGGCTGGCTGCCAAGGCGGCTCCTAACCACTGCACTAAGTGTCTTGAGGTATGCAGGGACGGTCCTTTCTCTATAGGGCTTTGTCTCGGGCCCTTTTTAGGAAGCCACTCAAGGTCAGGTCAAGGCTCCTGACACGACATACAGATCTGTGCCAGTACTCACAGCAGCTGCAATTTTATACTTGAACGACACAATTTCATTAGTGTCTGCTATTCCCCACTAGGATGAAAGCTACATTTCTTTGCAGGGACCGTGTCAATCTTTGCTCACAGTGCTTTGCCTGGAATTAAGTAGTCAGTAATTATCTGTTGGATGTGCTACAGTTGTCTTGTATTAAATTAAGACGTAGATTACAAAGCAACATGGTGTGTAACTTCATTTACATAAATATGCATGACCGTGAAGTGTATAACGACAGACACCATACGTAACCGTGGTCCCATACGATGATATCACCTAGTGACATCAGAGCCACCGTAGTTATTGTAAGTGCAGTCTATGACGTTTGCACAATGATGAAGTCACCTAACAATGCATTTCTCAAAACATGTCGCCCTCATGAAGCAACATATGGTGTATAATAGATGTAGAAGTCCCACCAAAAAAAAGCCAGTATACCAACAAAAAAAAAAAAAGCCAGTATACCAACAAAATGGTTAAGAGTGGTGATACTCGCTGGGGGTAGTGGTGCACACCTATAATCCCAGTTCTTGGGAAGCTGAGACAGGAGGATCACAGGTTTGAAACCAGCCTCAGCAACTTAGTGAAGCCCTCAGCAATTTAGTGAGACTGTTTCAAAATCAGGCTGGGTATTTAGCTCAGAGTTAGCATGCCCCTAGATTCAATCCCCAGCTCCAACAAAACAAAACAAAAACAAATACAAAAAAAGAGTAGTAAGACTGCAAGCTGGTTTGTTTTCTTTTTTTGTTTATCATATTTTCTAGGAGAAACATCTCATCTTGTTTGCTGATTGCATATATATATATATATATATATATATATATATATATATATTAAGCTTTAAAGAAACTGCTTCCCAAAGTAACAGCTAGCACTAAAAAGTAGCAGAGGTTCCCCTGCTCCAACACTATTTCAAACAGAAGAATCACTAAAAATGGCAACCAGTGAGTAGGATTTGGTACATGCAAAATCAGTAAACCAAACTATAAAACATAAAGTGCAAGCCAGATGTGGCGGCACACTCCTGTAATAACAGAACTTGGAGGTTGAAACAGAAGGATCAAATGTTGGAGGGCATGTGTGGAGCCATTAAGGCTTTCCCCCAAATTAATAACTCTGACTCAGCTGACTGTCCTTCGCCCAGAGTCAACAAGGTTTGGGGAGATCAGATGGTGATGGCACAAGGGTACTGATTAACCTATCTGTAATATATGTGCTTTGGATTTGGTCTTTATTGTATTCTGGTGGTGGTAGCACAAGAATGTTGATTGACCTGTGGCTGTATAAAGACCTCTGGATAAACAAACCCAGCAACGGCGCAATAGAGAATACTGACCCAGGCGTAGTCATCGACCAGTAGGAAATATTGACCCAAGAACAGGGGTCGGCCAGTAGAGATAGTAGGCTGGAGGCTCCCCCACGTTAAAATAAAGTAAATATTCTGAGAATCAAATTCCTAAAGACAAATTCTTCATCCTCACGCCTCTCTTCAGAACCCATACTTTTGCCGGCTGGCTCCGGCAGGTGGTGGCCCGTACGGGGAAATTCTGAAACTGAGGATCCCGTGAAGGACACTGCTGAATAAAAAAGGAGCGCGCTCAAAGATTTTTAGTGGCTGTGAAACGTGGGAAGTGTAATATACAATAGGTCATTAAACAAGAAGCTTTGCACAAAAGAAACTAAGACAGAAAATGAAGGCGCCTAACGTGTAAATAGTAATATACAGCAGATCAGAAGATTAGTTCCTAACATGTAAATAGTAATATACAATGGGTTAGAAGATTTGGTTTTTGTACATAGGTTAAAAGATATGCTTTGTGTTAAGCTTCCTAAGGAAGAAGCTGCTGCTCAGTACCATAGAGATGAGTTGTTTTCTTTAATATCACCACTTCAAGCAGCGATAAATGGGGCTGCAAAAAACGGAGAAGATGCTAGGATTCAGAGTTTTCCCAGATACTGAAGACCCTGATGATTAAGGAAGCATTACTAGATTTTTTAAATGCTCACAAAACTGGGTCAAGGAGGTGTTATTAGAGGACATAGACCCTTTCCTTTCAAACAATTAAAAGAATTAAAAACGGCTTGTGCTCAATATGGGCCAATGGCACCTTTTACTCAAGCCATATTAGAATCTCTCTCTATGGAGGCTTTGTGTCCTTCTGATTGGAAACAGATAGTCCAAGCCTGTTTATCAGGGGGTGATTTTTTTGTTGTGGAAGTCTGAATTTGCAGAGCGATGCCAATCCACAGCAGATTTGAACGTGATATGTTAGCAGGAGAAGGACAGTTTAGGGAGACTGGTCAGCGATTAAAATTTAGTCTAGCTTCTTATGCTCAGACCAATGCTGCTGCACGTCGAGCATGGAACAAGTTGCTTCTTCAGGAAAACAAACAGAAGATCTTTCAAAAATAAGGACCAGATGAGCCATATCAGGAGTTTGTAGCCAGGTTATTACAAACTGCTAGTCGATTGATAGGCGACAGTGAAGCAGGGCTATTGCTTGTAAAGCAATTAGCCTTTGAGAATGCTAATACTGTTTGTCAAGCTAACTTACACCCTTTTAGAAAGAAAGAGGACCTGTCTGGTTATATTCGGCTATGTTCCGATATAGGACCTGCATATACACAGGGACTAGCTATTTTAACAAACCATTCAGGACTTATTCAGAGCAACCCTAGGCAGTGCAGGATTGGACCTCTGTGCCTCCACCTACACAGTATTAGCTCCTGAAATGGGAATGCAAGCCCTTCCTACTGGTGTTTATGGTCTGTTACCTAAAGAGACAGTAGGATTGTTGTTAGGATGAAGTAGTGTCACCATGAAGGGAATTATAGTAGCCCCTGGCATAGTTGATTCTGACTATGAAGGAGAAATAAAAATTATGATACATTCTCCTCAAGGGATAGCTGTTATTGATGCAGGTCAATATCTGGCACAATTAGTATTACCACCTCAGGTTCAAACTAATAATAGTGCTCAGAGACCCAAACGAGGTAAAAAAGGATTTGGCTCATCAGATGCCTTTTGGGTCCAAACGATTGGAACTCAAAGACCAGAATTAAAATTGCTTATTAATGGGAAAGAATTCTCAGGGTTATTAGACACGGGAGCAGATGTTTCTGTCATAACAGCTGATCTATGGCCTAACAAATGGCCTAAGCATTCTTCCCTCACTCACCTTAAAGGCATAGGACAGATGCAAAACCCCGAACAAAGCAGTGATTGGCTTACTTGGAGAGATGAGGAAGGCCATACTGGAGTTTTTCAGCCCTATATTGTTCCAGGACTTCCTGTCAACTTAATGGGGCCGAGATGTTATGCAGAACATGGGTGTATATCTTTATAGCCCCAGTCCTATAGTGACACGGCAAATGTTAGATCAAGGACTTTTACCGGAGGAAGGTCTAGGGATAAATAATCAGGGTGTTATAGAGCCTTTAAAGCTTCATTTACAACGCCCTCAAGCAGGTCTAGGGTATTTTTAGAAGGGACTGTTGATCAGCCTGTACTCCATGCCGATCCTATTACTTGGAAAAATGAGGAACCAGTTTGGATTGATCAATGGCCCCTAACCTTAGAAAAAATAAAAGCCGCGAAGCAGTTAGTATAGGAACACCTTGACTGTGGCCATATAGAAAGTTCTAACTTTTTGTCATAACATATTTGTCATTAAGAAAAAATCTGGTAAGTGAAGACTGTTACAGGATTTAAGGCAAGTTAATAAAACTATGGAATTAATGGAAGCTTTACAGCATGGACTACCCAATCCATCAGCTATCCCCAAAGACATTTATAAATAATTTTAGATTTAAAAGACTGTTTTTATACAATACCTTTAGCACAACAAGATTGTAAGAGATTTGCCTTTAGGGTTCCATCTACAAATTATAGAGCTCCTATGCAAAGGTATCAGTGAAAAGTGCTACCTCAGGGAATGGCCAAGAGTCCAACTCTGTGTCAAAAATTTGTTGCAAAGGCTATAGCTACTGTCAGAAGATCCTATAAATCTGCATATATGAAACATTATATGGATGATATTTTATTAGCACATACAGATGAAGGAATTTTTTTGTCAGCTTATGCTAGCTTACAAACTGCATTACAAGATAATGGTTTGATTATAGCTCCAGAAAAAGTACAAAGAGAACCATCATATATTTACTTGGGAAAAATTATTTATCCCAAGACTATTAAGCCACAAAAAATTCAATTACATAAAGATAATTTAAAAACCTTAAGTGATTTACAAAATCTTTTAGGAGATATTAATTGGCTAAGACCATCTCTAAATATTACTACTGGAGAATTAAAACCTTTATTTGATATCTTGAAAGG
Organism: Muscardinus avellanarius; assembly: GCF_963383645.1. NCBI lineage: Eukaryota > Metazoa > Chordata > Mammalia > Rodentia > Gliridae > Muscardinus > Muscardinus avellanarius. The sequence goes on along the minus strand of NC_137797.1, from coordinate 19,265,556 downwards.
GGACTCAGACCCAACTTCCTCTCAGATCTTAACAGAGGAAGGACGTGCTGCTCTTAAAAGAGCTGAATTGGCTATTGAATGTCAAAGAAAACAACACATTGATTATACTAAAGAGCGGGCTGCTTATATATTAACATCGGCACATACACCTACTGCTGTGGCAGGATGGACCATTAATGTGGATACATTAACCCACTACTCCAAGCAGAGTTTTAATGCCATACTGGGAATTAGTTGCCTGCTTGGTGTGTTCTGTCAGATCAGAATCTATAAAATATTTTGGAAAAGAGCCTTAACTTACTAGTGTTCCTTTTACTAGACAACAAGTACAATGGCTTTTTAAGAATGCTGATTCATGGGCTATTGCTTTTGTGTCCTTTATTGGAGAAATTGACAATCACTTACCTCATGATAAACTATTACAGTTTGTTAATAAACATGCTCTTATATTTCCTAAAATAATTCATGCCACTCCCATATCTCAGGTGGTCTTGGTATTTACTGATGGCTCCTCAAATGGTAAGGCATCTTATGTAATTAATAAACATAGTACTATAATTCAAACATCTTTTACGTCTGCTTGTAGAATTGCATTCAGTAGCAGCTGTTTTTCAACATCTATCTGATACGCCTTTTAATTTATATACTGATCATTTATATATAGCTAATGCCCTTCAAGCATTGGAAACTGTACCATATATTGATATGCATAATAAATTGATAGGTAATTTATTTCTTCAAATTCAAACTCAGATCTTAACACACCAACATCCTTGTTTTATTGGACAGTAAGAGCACATTCTGCTTTACCTGGGCCTTTGGCAGAAGGTAATCAAATTGCTGACGATGCTACGAAATTTGTCTGCCCCTCTCAGAACAAGCTCAAGGATCACATTCTTTACACCATCAAAATAGTGCTGGTCTGCGTAAACAGTTTCAAATTACTCGAGAAGCAGCACGACAAATTGTTAAATAATGTCCTGTATGTCCAGAGTATTTACCTGTTCCTCATTTAGGTGTAAATCCATGGGGATTGGTTCCCAATAATCTATGGCAAATGGATGTTACACACATTTCTGCCTTTGGTAAGCAAAAGTATGTTCATGTGTCTATTGACAATTTTTCAGGTTTTTTATGGCAACAGCCCAAACTGGGGAGGCTGATAAACATGTGATTTCCCATTGTTTGAAATTTTTTTCTTTCTCAGGTCTTCCTACCTGCATTAAAACTGATAATGGTTCAGGATATACTAGTATGGCTTTTAAACAATTTTGCAATATATATAGTATTCAACATATTACAGGTATACCCTATAATCCTCAAGGACAGGGCATTGTAGAACGAGCCCATAATTCTCTGAAAACAACCCTTTTGAAAATAAATAAAAAGGGAGAGTTTATATCCCGATTCACCACAGAACTCATTAAATCATGCTCTTTTTATTCTTAATTTTTTGAATGCTGACAAAACTGGTCGCACAGCAGCAGATAGATATTGGCATCCATCCTCCAAAAACAATTTTACTTTAGTAAAATGGAAAGATCCTTGCACAGGAATTTGGAAAGGTCCTGACCCCGTACTAATATGGGGAAGAGGGCATGTTTGTGTTTTCTCACAGGATGAAGATAATGCACGGTGGATACCTGAGCGACTCGTACGACAAACGGATCACGCAGAGATAGAAGACTCTCAGATTAAAGCTGATGACTGAAAGATAGAAGACTCTTGGATTAAAAATGTCAAGATTATTTTGGATGGAGAATTGATAGTACAAAGACTGACAGTAACTGTATTTTGGACAAAGAATCAGTACTTTTGGTTATTTTGGACAAAGAACTGGCACACTTTTATGTTTTTCTAGGGATGTCAAGAAGATGGGATGTCTGCAGTTGACACCCGTGGTATTACAGACAAGTAGTAACTGACCTATCAAAGGTTTGGTCTTGTGGGGCCCTGGTTACCCAGGGAAAGGAGATAAAAATGTTAGCCCACTAATAACTTGTTTATTCTGTAAAATTGATTCAACATGTAAAAATCATTGTGTTAACTGGAGAAAATGTCTTGCTGAAATACCTATGTTACATGATACTCCCAATACCTTGTTTATTAGAGACTTGGAACAAAGTATGGTCTCAGGACAAAGTGAGAACAGTTTTTCAGCAGAAGTGCACAATTTACCTTTGAAGGGTACCCCCATTTAAGAGGCTGGTAGTCAATGATGGGTAAGATTTCCTTGGGACAAGAAAACCTAAGACAGGATATACAGCTTAGCTCTGTGTTATCCAAAGACAAGTAATCCTTGATAACATGAAGGAAACAACCTAAGACAGACACAGTCTTCTTTAAATATAGTAAAAAAAAAAAAAAGGGGGGGGGATTGTGGAGAGCCATTAAGGCTTTCCCCTAAATTAGTATCTCTGACTTAGCTGACTGTCCTTCGCCCAGAGTCAACAAGGTTTGGGGAGAAGATCAGATGGTGATGGCATGAGGGTACTGATTAACCTATCTATAATATATGTGCTTTGGATTTGGTCTTTATTGTATTCTGGTGGTGGTAGCACAAGAATGTTGATTGACCTGTGGCTGTATAAATACCTCTGGAAAAACAAACCCAGTGTCAGCGCAATAGAGAATACTGACCCAGGCGTAGTCGTCGACCAGTAGGAAATATTGACCCAAGAACAGGGGTCGGCCAGTAGAGATAGTAGGCTGGAGGCTCCCCCACGTTAAAATAAATTAAATATTCTGAGAATCAAATTCTTAGAGACAAATTCTTCATCCTCACGCCTCTCTTCAGAACCCATACTTTTGCCGGCTGGCTCCAGCAAGGGCAGCTGCAGCAACTAAGCAAAACCTTGTTTCAAAATAAAAAATAGCCAGGCATGGTGGCGCATGCTTATAATCCCAGCATTTGGGAGGCCAAGACAGAAGGATCACGTCCACAAACAGCCTCAGCTACTTAGTGAGGCCCTTTGCAACACAGTGAGACCCTTTTTCAAAATAAAAGAAAAAATAGGTCTGGGGTTGTAGCCTGGAGGCAGAATGCCCCTGGGTTCCATCCCCAGTACTGCAATAAAATAAAATAGTACTGGTTGTAGCATAGAGGTAAAATGTCTCTAGGTTCATTGCCTAGTACCAAAACAGAACAAGAGAGAAAAGGGAGAGGAGGGAAGAGGTGAAAAGAAGAAGGGAGGAGAGGAGAGGAAGTAAGGACACGGTAGGAGCTCAATAAATGACTAGTCAAAGTATGAAATAGAGGCATACCCATGCAGTAGTGAAAGACCAGGTTTCTGGAACCAGACTGCACATATTTGAATTCTGAGTTCACCCCTTAACTATCCTTGGGCCTTAGACAAGCCACCATCACCTCTGAGCTCAGTCCTCTCTTTGTAAATATTTATGATGACCAGTCTCTTCTTCATATAGTGTTGTGTTTAAAATGTGTCAATATTGTGCCGGGCGTGGTGGCGCACGCTTGTAATCCCTGTGCTTGGGAGGCAGAGACAGGAGGATCGCGCAGGTTCGAAGCCAGCTGAGCTGGCTTAAGAGACCCTGTTTCCAAATAAAAATATAAAATAGGTCTGGGAGTGTAGCCCAGAAGTAGAAGGGCTTCTAGGAACCCCAGTACCACCAAAAAAAAAAAGTGTCAATATTTGTCAAGTTCCTAAATTGGTACCCAGGAACACTGTGAATGCTATATACATATTCAACAAAATTTAAAGCAGTAACTAAAATCAGTGATGGGTATAACCAGAGGTACACAATGCAATGAAAAGATATTACTTACATCCTTAATGATGGCGTTTTATTTTTATAAGATAATAATAAATTGGGTATTATCTTAAAACATATTACCTTCTGACTTGAAATTCCATAAATACCAATCAGTTCTTCAATTCCATCTAGTATAAGGATACATGGCTTTAAACTGATGGAGGCAATGAACACTTCTACAAGAAGTGAAAAGACCAAACCATTTGAGACTTTGTTTAGAAAATCCATTTCCAGCTGAGTACCTACAGTAGAGAAATCTCAAATTAGGTGAAAAGATTTTCATCATTGCTAAAATATGTTAATGGACTGGTAAAGCAGAAGAGATTGGGGAAAATTTGTGCTACCCACAGCTGAGCAGCTGATACATGTATGTACATGTTAGATTAGCTTCCTGGAAATATTCATTCCCAAAGGGGTAATGATATTCACTGCCACTACATGTCTCCAATACATTTTTTCAGGATTTTATATTAAAAATATTTTAATCTACCATTTGATCCAGCAATACCACTTTTGGGTATCTACCCAAAAGAAAAGAAACCAAACTACCAAACTAATGCATGTGTATCTATGTTCATAGCTGCACAATTCACCATAGCCAAACTATGGAACCAGTCAAGATGTCCATCAACAGATGAATGGATTACAAAACTGTGGGATATGTACACAATGGAATTTCATTCAGCCATCAAAAAAACTCAATTACATCATTTTCAGGAAAATGGATGGAACTGGAGGACATTATGCTAAGTGAGATTAGTCAGTCACAAAAAATAAGAAATCAGATGCTTTCCCTAATATGTGAGAGTTAGGGAGAATTGGGCCATAGGAGGAACTCTAAATGAAAAAGAAAATCCTATGGAGGAGCAAACAAGACAACCTAAAGGAGGAGAAAGGAGGGGGGAAAGAGGAAAATCTCTAAAACACACAATGTACTTAAACATATCGAAGTCAACCACTAAGCCGAGCAAGGGAGGGAGGGAAGGGGAAGGCATGGGGTGGGAATTGGGTAGGGGTTAAATCAGTGATGTGTGCATGTCTCTACACACAAGTTTTTTTACCCCAATATGATGTATGAATATAATGCACCAATAAAAATAAAAATAATAAAAAATAAAAATAATAAAAGTAAAAAAAAATATTTTTGAAGCCCCGTGGCACATGCCTATAATTCCAGTACTTGAGAAGCTGAGACAAGAGGATCACGGGTTTGAGGAGAACCTCCACAATATAGTGAGGCTCTCAGCAACCTAGCAATATCCTGTTTCAAAAACAAAAACAAAAAAAATGAGCCAGGAGTAGTGGCACAAACTTTAATTCCAGTACTTGGGAGTCTGAGACAGAAGGATCACCGGTTTGCAGCCAGCCTCGTCTACTTAGTGAGACCCTGTTTGAAAATAAAGAATAAAAAATAGGGCTAGGGGTGTAGCTCAGAGGTAGAATGCACCTGGGTTTAATCCCCAATTCCACACACACAAAAAAAGACTGGGGGTGTAGAGGTGTCTTTGGGTTCAGTACCAGCAAAAAAAAAATTTTAATACCCCCACACACACATATTTCAGCCTAGCATGGTGACACATACCTGTAATCCCAGTACTTGGAGGCTGAGTCAGGAAGATCACAGGTTTGAGGGTAGCCTCGGCAACTTAATGAGGCCCTCAGCAATTTAATGAGACCCTGTTGCAAAAAAAAAAAAAAATAGTCCAGACATTGTGGTGCATACCTGTAATCCCAGTACTTGGGAGGTTGAGACAGGAGGACCACATGTTTGAGGCCAGCCTCAGCAACTCAGCAAGACCCTGTTTCAAAAATAAAAATATAATAGGGCTGGGGGTATAGCTCAGTGGTAGAACACCCCTGGGTTCAATACCCAGTACCAAAAAATAAAATAGAAGTAAGGGTATAACTTGTAGATAGAATGCCCCTGAGTTCAATTCCCAGTACCACAAATATAGATTATGGTGATAGATATTATGATCTAAAACATTGCTCTCAATTACCAAAATGCAAAAATAGATCCTGTTATAAAGATCTGAATAGGAAGAAAGAAAGCTCATGTGCTTTGTGAAGTTTTTCCAGCTCCTTAACCTTGGGTGCCTGTTTAGGGGAAGGACCACCATGCTGGGCTCTTCAAGCAATGAGTGTATACCATACCCTCTACCCACCACCTAGCATTTTTGGTCACGGCCCATCTTAAACCTAATGAAACCAATCCTAAATCCCTCCATCTGCAGTACTGGAACCAGTTGTTGGATTCTGGAGATTACCACAAAGAACTAAGATATGAACCAGCAGACAGCAAAGGAAGTCATCTGAGAGGACTAACCTTCAGGCTATGGTTAAGGAACTCAGTAGCAGCAACCCCAAACTGTAACCAACTACCTAATATTCTAAAAGCATTGACTCTAAACAGGTTTGGTCTTGCTTTTCTTTTTCAAAAGCAATGTTTTCTACAGAAATTTAGGAATAACCGGTTCTAGAAAATCCCCATTTTAATAGATTCAGTCTCTCAGATCCGGGAAGACTCTGTTAAGAGTCACCAAGAGTAGTTCTATTTAATACATATTTATTGCTTACTTATTATGTTAAGATTCTGGGCTAGATACCATGAGAAAATAAAAGGGTCCAAAATATGAATTCAAGGGCTCAGGCAGTGAAAACGGGTTTTCAGCACAAATAGCCGCATTTCAGGGCAGAATAGTAAGGAGTTCGAAGGCTACTGGATGTGACGAAGAACCAGAGCGATGAAGAAAAGGTGAGTGTAGGCGACGCTGCAGACCGGCCTCGGACAATCCGCAGGAGGGGAGAAGGGAAGGCACAGCATAGGCAAGGGGCTGGGAGAGGACAGGACAGGGACTATCCAGAAAGCAGAGAGGCCTTCGGAGTAGCAATTGCGGATGAACATGCACTGCTGTGCCTGGTTAGCATGCTCAGTGTTTTGGGGGGGTTGTTTTTGTTTTTGTTTTGCGGTACTGAAGATTGAACCCAGGAGCATATTACCTCTGAGCTACACCCCCAGCCCAATTTTATTCTTAATTTTGAAACAGGGTCTCGCTAAGCTGCGGAGGATGTTCAGTGTTTTTAACATCACATTTTGAGCCGGTTGTGGTGGCGCACGCTTGTAATCCCCGCACTTGGGAGATGGAGATAGGAGGATTGCACAGGTTCGAAGCCAGCCTCAGGTACTTAATGAAGCCCTCTGCAACTTAGACCCTGTTTCAAAATAAAGAATAACAAATTGGGCTGGAGGTGAAGCTTGGAGGTAGAATGCCCCTGGGTTCAATCTTCAGTTCTGCAAAACCAAAAAAAAAAAATTTAAAAAATCACATTTTGGGTGAATACAATTATTTTTCTTCAAAATGATGCTTAAGCCAAGCACGGTGGCACGTACCTGTAATCCCAGCACTTGACAGGCTGAGACAAGAAGATTGCAGGTTTGAGGCCAGCCTCAGCAACTTAGTGAGATATTGTTAAAAAATAAAAAGGGCTGGGGTGTAGCTTGGAGGTAGAATGCTCCTGAGTTCAATCCCCAGTTCCGCAAAGCAAAACAAAACAAGTCACACTTTGGTTGAATATAATTATTTTTCTTAAAATAATGTTTAATCGAAGCATAGTGGCACATACCTATAATCCCAACACTTAGAGGGTTGAGACAATAAAATTGCAGGTTTGAGGCCAGTCTCAGAATTTTTTTTCCCCCATACTGGGGATAGAACCTCCCCAGTATCATACCTCCAAGGGGCATCATACCTCCAAGCTACACCACCAGCCCTATTTTTTGTCCTTTATTTTGAAATAGGGTCTCTCTGAGTTGCAAAGGGCCTCACTAAGTAGCTGAGGCTGTCTTCCAACCACGATCCTCCTGTCTCAGCCTCCCAAATGCTGGGATTACAAGTGTGCGCCACCTCGCTGGCTCAGCCTCAGAAATTTAGTGAGATCCTGTTTTAAAATAAAAAATAAAAGGGGCTGGGTGTATAGGTTGGAGATAGAATACCCCTGGATTCAATCCCCAGAATGGGGGGTGGGGTTTGAGGATAAATTTAGCACCAGCAGTCCAGCAGTACTGGAAAATTATCCTAAACATTTTTCTTTATTCTGGAAGGACCAACCTGTCTCAACTACACACTAAATGACAATGGCCTGTTGTGTGATTAAAATGATAATATTTCAAGTGCTTAAATACCCAGTTACTGACTTACCAACTCACCAATTTGCTTGTTTGTTTATTTATTTACTTGGTACTGGGAATTGAACCCAGCAGCATTCTACCTCCAAGTTATACACCAGTCCTTTTTATATTTTGTTTTGAAACAGTCTTGCTAAATTTCTGAGGATGACCTCAAACCTGCAATCCTCCTGTCTCAGCCTCCCAACTTTGGGGATTACAGACATGTGCCACCACACCTGGATTTATTTTTTGTTTGTTTGTTTGTTTTAAACCAGGGTCTCACTGTATTGCTGAGAATCTTGCTAAGTTGCTGAGGCTGTCCTTGAACCTGTGATCCTCCTGTCTCAACTTCCCATGTACTGGGATTACAGGCATGCACCACCACATCCATCTCAACTTGTTCACCTTTTATGGTGGTGTCTCATCATTCAACACATTTATTGAGAACCTTCTGTGTCTGTGCCAGGCATTGGGTTATGACAATGGCCAATAAAATAGACATGACCAACAGGGGGAGACAAACAGTAAAACAAATGTAACCAGGGGACCATCTGTAAGACCGAGGAAGGCAAACTGACAGTATTTGAAGATTTCTGGGGAAATTAAAATGCCAAGGGACGGGCTCACTGGCTACCTGGTTCAAGTGAGGGGTGAGGGAGAGAGGCACCCATCTGCCCTCTTACAAACAGTGACCTTTGAACAGGGCTTAAAGGAGAAGATTTCAGTGATCTCAGAAAAGGGAGGATGTTTCAGGAGAAGGGATCTGAATGGACAAAGACCTAGAGAGCTGGAAGTGACCCATGCGCTCCAAGGAAACCAGACCAGTAGAGCAAAGGACCAGAGGCGATGCCCAGGGCACCAAGCTCAGAAGCCCTGGCGGGGACTTCTGTCTGCTCTGCACTGTGAGTGGGAGCACAGACTCTCCTGATAGCTGGTGCTGGGAGAGGACCAGAAGGAATCATCCAAAAGGGCAATGTTTCCCTTTTTGCCTCAAGGAGGCGAGGCAGAGCAGTAACCAGGACTACGCGCTGCCTACCCGATGGAGACCAACCTTGAGCCGCCGCCATCCTGGGCCTTGGCCTCCTGGTGGGGATGCTAGAGCTCCAGGCAGCTCGTGGAGGCCATGAAACTCTTCAGATGCTGATACAGTGCTCCGCAGAGAGCATGGTGCTCAGACAGCCTTCAGTTAATGGGACACACTGTTTTCCAGGGTTGCCAGTGTTAGGTAGTTAGCCAGAGACAAGCAGGATGGGTAAAGAAATGGGGCAGGGAAGAGCCTTCCTAAGGAGAGACATGGAGACTGCCCCACCATGCCGTGGACAGAGACTTCCAGCCCAGTGCACTGCAGCTTTAGAGACCAGTAGAAAATTCTACATGGCCTTGCAAGACCCAAACATAACCACTTCAAGTTATTATGCATGAAAGTGCTGGATTTCTCCACGGTGTAAAAATACATCATGCGGCAGACTCATCCTTTTTTTTCTTGGAACAGCCAGTTCTGTGACCCTGCTGGTGAACTACCCAATAAAACACATTCTGTTCACCCTATCTGTGTCCCCAAAATGAAGTTTTTCTTTTAGGGAGTCAAGAACCAAGGAAAACTCACAGCCCTGGGACACCATCAGGTTCTGTGGGATACCAGAACAGGAAACATGTAAATAAGAAAGGCTGCCCACAAGGCTGGCAAGGGGGAGTCAGAATAGCTGGCTCCAGGCAATTCTCCACAAAACCCTCTATCCCATGGGTGGGGTCTGAGGAGCAGAGAGGAGCGCCACACAGGGGCAGCTGGTGTCCCAGATTGCGGTGGAGAGTTCTTAACCCCGGAAGACAGCTGAGGTGGGCCACAGGAAACTGCGCTCAGCAAGGGAGCTGAGTGTGCTGCAGGACCTGCTCCAGCGCCCACCCACCCCACCAGCGAGCCCAGCTTCACAGTGCAGGCAGCTGCGTAAATGACGCCCGCCAGCGTCTCCATCACCTCCATGAGGTCTCTGGAGGCTGCAGTGGTGACAGATACAAATTCTTGAATTGCAGTCCTTCCTCTCCTTAACCTAAGTAATGAGTAGGTATATCTACACACACACACACACACACACACACACACACACACACACACACACACTACCTGCTAACCCAGTGAGGAATAATGATAACAATAATGATGGCAGCCGTGGGCCAGGTACCATTCTCAATGTTTACATGTGTTATCTTTTAATCCTCATATAGGTTTAAGAGGTAGGTACCGGCCAATCCATCTCCACTTTACAGATGAGAGTTTGGAGCACAGAAAGCTTAAGTAAACTGCTAAGATCCAGAAGCGCGGCCCCTCCCCTGGGCCTCCCACCACAGAGAGGAGGGGTGTTCTTTCATGGAAAAGAGGCATTAAGTATTCCTGGGCTGTTCCTGAATTTAATCTACTGTTGTCAGGTTAAAGATCCGCTTTGTTTGAAAGACTGCCGCTGTTTTCAGGAGGGGCTGTCTGTACCCCAAGACACACTCATTAAAATAACAATTCACACTGGGAATAAAATCATAATTAAGCGTGTTCAAATGAGTTTACATCATCAGCCTCACGAAGCGAACGCCCTGGGGATGTGCCAGAATAGAAGGAGTGGCCTTCGCGAGGCCGGCACACCTGCTTCTACCAATTCTTATTCTTCCCATTGTACAAGCCCAAGAAATGCTGCCAGGGAGCACTCGGCCACACACAGGGTCACCCCGCTCACTCACGCAGACACTACCACATGCACGGAGACCCAAATACCAGAGTCTCCCCCGATGACATGCCCGTCCAGACGCACCCACGCATTCGCTCGGGACCCAGAGGCACATGCAGAGACATGCCCTGCATGAGAAAGGGTACGCTCCCGCGAGCCAGCCACGGCAGACACAGAGACTTAAACACAGCAGGCACCTAAAGATAATAGTAATGGCTGACACTTATCAGCTGCTGTAAGCCCAGCGCTGAGCTAAGTGCCTTTATTATCCATTCTTTAACTTAGCTAATCCTCTCAACTACCTGCAAGGCACGTTTTCTTTCTTTCTTTTTTTTAAATTATTATCCACATGGTACAAATGGGAAAATGGAACCGCAGAGTGTTAAAACAACTCACTTAGGAAGCCGGGCGTGGTGGCACACGCTTGTAATCCCAGCATTCGGGAGACTGAGACTAGAGGATACAGATTCGCAGACAGCCTCAGCTGCTTAGCAAGGCCCTTCGCAATTCAATGAGACCCTGTTTCAAAAATAAGAAGACTAAAAAATAGGCCTGGGGATGTAGCTTGGAGGTACAATGCCCCTGGGTTCCACCCCCAGTACTGCAAAAACAAACAAACAAAATAACTCACTTAGGAACACAGCTAATGAGTCGTGGCCCGGGGTTTGAGCACAGGTGGTCAGGCTCCCCAGCTGCTCCCAGAACAGAATTAGGCGCAGCACAGAGCCTACACGATTATCACCACTGCCTGCACACACCTCGCGTCTCAAATATCACACGTCCAGACCCCAACTCTTGGCTTCCCTCCAAACCTGCTTCCCCTCCCCCCCAGCACTGCCCATCTCAGTCCACCTGCTGGCTGTCCATCCGTTACCTAAAGCCAAGAGCTGGGAGTTATTCTCGGTTCCCTCTTTTCTCTCAATCCTCAAAGCCAATTCCTCAGACTTCTCCACCCTCAAAACTCTCCAGCTCCACCGCCGTCGCCTTCTTCCAAGCTGCCTTCGCCTCTCGCTGGGACCATCACACTAGCCTCTGACAAGTATCCTGCCTCCAGGCTTGTTCCCCTGCACCCGCTTTCCACCCATCACAGGAGCTCCTATCACGCCATTCCCCTGCTGGAGTCCCTCCACTGGCCTCTCCTTCCACTCCACAGCACCCACACCTGCTGTGCTGGCCTCCACAGTCCCAGGGTGAAGTCGCCCCCTCATTCCCGCCTCACTGGGCAGGCTCAACCTGCTGTCTGCTGCTCTCTAGCCACACGGGCCTCTTGCCATTTTTAAATGAGTCAACTTTGTATCCAGCTTAGACTCTGTGGCACTGCCTTAGCTTTTCCCTCTACTTAAAATGTTCTTTCTTGCTGGGCGTGGTGGCGCATGCTTGTAATCCCCACACTTGGGAGGCAGAGACAGGAGGATCGCGCAGGTTCGAAGCCAGCCTGCTGGCTTAGGAGACCCTGTTTCCAAATAAAATATAAAATAGGTCTGGGAGTGTAGCCCAGAGGTATAAGGGTTCCATCCCCAGTACCACCAAAAAAAAAAAAAAATGTTCTTTCTTCTGGTCTCTACGTGGCTGGCTCCCCTGGCCAATGAGATGTCCCCAGAGTGTGGCAGAGAAGATGACTACCTGTCACACCAAAGTTCCTGCCACCCCTTCCAGGGGGAAGTCAGCTTTGTACACCTGCCTGGTCCCTCAAGTGGCCAAGCTGCTGCCAAGAGAACAGGAGGACGGATACACATTACTCCCAAGCCGAGACCTCAAGGGGACTGTGTGCCTCATCCACTCTCCCCCTCCCCCAACCCAAAGCGAGGACTCCGAGGCGCCAGGGGATGACACAGGTGGAAGAACCCGTGTCCCGAAATCGCCACAGGAGAAAAGCTCTCGTCATCTAACCAGGGACCACATACTACCCTGTTACGAGAGGAAGAAATTAGCTTGTATTCGAGAACACGCTTCAGTGGGACTTAGTTGGTAGAGCAGCTGGAGTTCCCGTAACTAACGCAGACCTCGCGCCTGACTTCTCACCTCAGCGGCTGCCTGTGGCCCTGCAGCATCACTTGGCACCTGTCACTGTACGGACGTTTCTTACCCACGTGATACCTGCCTTGCTCAACTAGCACATAACAGCCACAGGAGCCATGACCTTCTGACCTGACCTGCTCATATTCCCAGGAACCTGGAAGACTGTGTGGCATAGCACAGCCAGCCAAGAAATACTGTGCAAGGAATGAGTGGGCGTCACTTTGCTCAATAAATAGCTACTGCACTGGAGAGGCAGGTCTGCCTGGAACCGCTGCTCTTCTCCTTAGCAGAGCAGCTCCTGAGGGGCTGCCTGGCTCCCTCCCTCCTCTCTTTTCAGCTCTTCACTTATTTATATATTTTGGTACTTGGGAGTAGACCCAGGGGTGTTCCACCCCTGAGTTATACTCCAAGCCCGATTTTATTTTTTATTTGGAAGCAGGGTCTTGTTAAGTTGCTGAGAGTCGTGCTGAATTGCTGAGGCTGGACTTGAACCTGCAATGCTCCTGTCTCAGCCTCCCAAGTACTGGAATTATAGGCATGCCCCACCTGGCCTAGCTCTGATATTTATTTATTTATTTATTAAGTACCAGGCATGGAACCCAGGGGCATTCTACCTTCAAGCTACACCCCTAGCCCTATTTTTTAGTCTTTTTTTTATTTTTGAAACAGGGTCTCACTGAGGTGTGAAGGGTCTCGCTAAGTAGCTGAGGCTGTCCGCGAACCGCGATCCTCCAATCTCAGCCTCCCGAATGCTGGGTCTGGTATTTATTTAAATGCCCCTTTCTCCGAGAGACTTCCCCAGGCCACCCTACTGTAAACCCTACCAGTTCCTCCGCTCAGGCTGCCCACCCTCTTTCTCTGCTTTGCTTTCCTTCGTAGGATTCACTGCCATCTCACTTCTATAGCTTTTATTTAGTGACTCCGTCAATTTTCTGTCCTAATCCCTCCCCAGTAAGCCACGAAAACTCCAAGAGGGTTTAGTCTGTAAGGACTTTGTCTGCTTTTCTCCAGGTCGACTTTGACACCCAAAGGTACTCAGTTAATATCTGGAGAAGGGGAGGAAGAAGGGAGGGCAATTTTGCTCCAAAGAGGTAGGAAGGGGCATGGGTGAGACCAGAGGGGTTTTCATTAGAACAAGAGAGTGCTAGCGCAGGAGAAGAGGGCAGCAGTGGTTTCTAACTCGGCGGCGGCGTTTGCTGAAGGAGCACAGACGTCCGGGCCCGTTACCGTGGATTTTGTGCTGCAGTTCCGTGATGAAATAATAGATCACGGACATGATGTCGCTGCTGTCACAGGTGCTCCCCACGAAATGCGGGATCGTCAGCACGCTCGGGTACTTCTTTTGAAAGTCATTCACCCAGCTGGCAATCAAAGTGGACTTCCCACAGCCACGTTCTCCAGACAAGAGTAAAATAGACTTGTAAGCCGGGAGAGGATTGATTCTGAGAAATAAAAGAGGCGAAACATAGTCAAGAGTATTTGTAGCTGGGAATGGTAGAGCATGTTTGTCATCTTAGTACCTGAGAGACTGAGACGAGAGGATTTCAGGTTCAAGGCCAGCCTCTGCAACTTAGTGAGGCCCTCGGCAACTTTGTGAGACCCTGTTTCAAAATAAAAACATAAAACAAGGCTAGGGGTGTAGCTCAGAGATGGAATGCCCCCACATTCGATACCCCGTATCACACATACACAAAAATGACATCTAGGTGATTGCTCTATTCAAAAACAGTAACAGTCAGGTGGGGGTGTGGCTCGGTGGCAGAGTGCTTGCCTAGCATGTGCGAGGCCCTGGGTTCTATTTCCAGTATTAACAAAACAAAACAAACAAAAGAAAACCCCAGTGAAAGTCCAAGTCCTTACAATGACCAGCGAGACCGGACGCACCCGTTCTATCTGCAGCCTCATCCCCTGCTTCCTCGCGGTGGCCTGGCCTCCCTGCTATTTCTCCAGCCTTGGGTCTCTGTGTTTGCTATTACCTCTGCCTGGAAGGTGCCTCTGGTCCTTATTTGCATAGCTTGCGCCCCCACCTGTTTCTAATAGTTACCCAAACATCACCTTGTCACCCTCCTTCAGATGGCCCCTTCCCTTCCTCTGCTTCACTCTGCTCTGCGGCACTGCGCTTGAAGGCACCTGGCATACTACATGTTTGATATATGTGTTATGTTTTTTGCCTGCGTCCACACTGCAAGCTCCACAAAGGCAGAGCTTTCCTCTTTTGCTCACTGTGGTATCCCCATGCATAAAACAATGCTTGACACAAATAGGTAAGACCAGTGAATAAAAAATGTAGGTAGGAAAGCCGGGCATGGTGGCGCACGCTTGTAATCCCCGCACTTGGGAGGCTGAGACAGGAGGATGGCGCGGGTTTGAAGCCAGCCTCAGCTACTTAGTGAGGCTTTCAGCAACTTAGTGAGACCCTGTTTCCAAATAAAATATAAAAAGGTCTGGGAGTATAGTCCAGAGGTAGAAAGCCTCTGGGTTCCACCCCAGTACCACCAAAAAAAAAAAAAAAAAGTGCTCAAGTAGCCAGGCGTGGTGGTGCACACTTGTAATCCCAGTACTTGGGAGGCTGAGACAAGAGGATCAGAGGTTTGCCTCCAGCCTCAACTACTTAGTGAAGTCTTCTGTGACTTAGTGAGACTGTTTCAGAATAAAGAGATAAAAAAAAAAAAATAGGCCTGGAAGTGTAGCTTGAAGGTAGAATGCCCCTGGGTTCCATCCCCAGTACTGGAAAAAAAAAAAGTGCTCAAGTGAGTGATTTCGCTGGGCATAGTGGTGCAAACCTGTAATCCCAGTACTTGGAAGGCTGAGCCAAGAGGATCACAGGTTCTAGGACAGCCTCGGTGACATGGCAACACTCTCAACAACCTACCAAACCCCTTTTTCAAAAATAAAAAGTGGCAGGGGGTATAGTTTGGAAGTAGAACACCCCAGTAACACACACGCACTCAGTGATTTTCACAAGGTTGTACAAATGTGACGACTACTTAATTCTAGAACATTTCCAGGACTGCATAAGAAACTGCACCTGCCAAGAGTCACTCTCCATTTCCCTCAGTACTCTCATCAGCAGGGAACTCAGCCTTCGCTTTCTATGAAGCTGTCTACGCAAGCCTAACATTTCAAACACGTAACCCATATCTTTCTCCAGTAGTCTTAAAAGCATAGACTGAGTGTCACGTTGTATTAACCAACTTAATTGTCTTCCTCTTGGCATGATTTCCCGGGACCGCCTGAATGTTGAGCTCCGAGCGACCACAGTGGTGTGTGGCTGAGCCGGGGGAGCTGTGGCTGAACACAGCCCTGCACCATCCCAGCTGCCATGGGCTTATTTCAAACGTAAAATCCTCCAGATTAAATGAGATCCATGGGAAGAGCTGGAGGATGAGGGGGAGGAAAAAAAACATCTTGAGACGCTTCCCCTTTTCTTGGAATGAGACTGGGAGGGACACACTGGACACCTGCAGTTCTCTCGCGGTGGCTTCGGCTTCTCAGTGCCCGTGGGTGGTAAATGGGGTATGCCAACACCGGGTGGAAAGAGAGATGGGGGCTGTATCATACAGAACACGGGATACACCCATGGAGGAGTGCATGCATGGGGTACGATGACTTGGGTTACTTCTACATAAGCACCAATGGTATGGCTCATATCACTTTGACACGTGCTAGCTAAATATTTGAATGTAATTAATAGTGAGCTGATTATGTGGGAGTTCTTTGTAAAATACATAATATCATATTGCATTGCAAGTGCAATTTACATATTCTCTAATTTCTTCTCCTTAAAGTCATTGCATCGCTGGGCATGATGGCATGTGCCTGTAATCCCAGTACTTAGAAGGCTGAGACAGGAGGGTCACAGGTTCAAAGCCAGCCTTGGCAAATTAGCAAGGCCCTCAGCAACTTAGTGAGACCCTGTTTCCAAATGAAAACTAAAATAGGGCCAGGAGCGTGGCTCAGAGGTAGAATGCCCCTGGGTTCAATTCCCCCTCACATACACACACACATGCACGCGTGCACTCATAAGCAAAAAGTCATTCCATCCTTCTCGGGAACTACTTATATCAACTTTGATGTATGAAAGCAAAAAGAAAGAGGTCCCCTGCCCTCCAGGAGTTTATAATCTACTTGAGGACACTGGACGAAAGTATGTCAAATACCAGAAAAGCTTTGCTGAAGCAGAGTAATATATGACAAGGAAATTCTAACTCAAGGTGGCTTTACAGTATGGTCATCAAACAGAGAAAGTGAGGCTGGACGTTGCAAATTTGGGGGAGTCACATTTACCAAGTCAGGCAAAGCTGTTTTGCGTGAGGCCTCTAAGAGGGCTCGGGAGTCTGCCATCTTACCTGAGAACAGACTCTAAGCTAGAAACTGCTGTTGTTTCATTAACGTCAAGTTCCACATCCTTCAAGGCGAATCTTTCCAAGATTTCGAAGGTCCTGCTTGACTCCTTAGAAGCAACAAACACTTGCTTGCACTTCTCAATAAACTCCTCGTGATAGAAGCGTTCAAAGCTGTGCTTGTAGTCTTGATAATCAAAAAGATAAAGTTTAAGACCTTAGACTTGTAGTCTTACATTTTCAGTTGCACATGGTTATTATAAATGCTGAAGGAGGAATCTACACCACCTTCTCTCTGTGGTGGCGCCATGGGTCACAGCCCATGCTATATCCTAATAAAAGGAAATTATAGGCAAATGGTTTAGCCTTCCTCCTGTTGTACATGGAATCCTACTTAGAATTCCAAGTTATTTCAGGACCTCAAAATGACTAAGAAAAAACATCCTTGCTACAAATAGTCATTATTTCAAATTGTTAGCTAAATGTAAAGCTATCTAATTTAGTCCTGTGGGTTATGTCTGTGTGTCTATCCATGGCAGAGGCTGGGAGAGTTGGGTGTATATTTAGGGTAAGATGCTTCAATGCAGACGACAGCCATAGGTACAGCAGCACCTCTGACACTGGGAAGGTCCCTTAAGCTTTGGTGAAATAAGGAGGAGTGCCAGACAACTGGATGATCCCTGAGGTCCCTTCTAGTTTAAGTTTTCTATCATTTAAAATACATTACCTAGCCGGGTGTGGTGGCGCACGCTTGTAATCCCCGCGCTTGGGAGGCGGAGACAGGAGCATTGCGCAGGTTGGAAGCCAGCTGTGCTGGCTTAAGAGACCCTGTTTCCAAATAAAAATATAAAAAATAGGTCTGGGAGTGTAGCCTGGAGGTAGAAGGGCTTCCAAGAACCCCAGTACCACCAAAAATAAATAAATAAATAAATTAAAAAATAAATAAATAAATAAATAAATAAACAAACAAAGAAATAAACATTACCTAACCAAATTCAGGATATTTCTGGACTGCCAAAACGCTCTCCTATCTCTAGAAACATGCATATTCTCCAGCTTTGTTTTGGAGGTGGGGGTAAGATAAAGGCTATTATCAATATATATATAGAAAAAGAAAGGTGATAGGTTAGTCTGGTAGATTCCCAAGGGTTACACCTTGTACTTCCATAATCAACTGGGCTGCTCCACAATTTGGGTTAGGGCTGGAACAGACCTGAAGACCTACAGTTTGACCAAGTTCAGCTTCAAGTTCAAAGACCTTCAAGAGCATTGATATGGCCTTATAGTGCAACAGATCTCTACTCAAGCATCTTCAAGGACCTCAGAGTATTTCTAAGGGTCAAGTATATAAATTGATGAGTCAGGCCTGGCAGTCCCAATACTTGAAGGCTGAAAGAGGAGGATTACATACATTGAATAAAGCCAGCCTCAGCAACTTAGGGAGGCCCTTAGCAATTTAGTAAGACTCTATTTCAAAATAAAAAGTAAAATAGGGATGGGGGTGTAGCCCAGAGGTACAATGACTCTGGATTCAATCTCTAGTGCCACACACACACAAAAAGAATATAAACTGATAGCTCTGTACTGCCTTACAACTACCAGCTGCCTAAACGTTGTACTGCTACCCTATGAGATTCTGGAGCTACCTTATCTTAGACCCCACAGAGAAAGAATTTAGTACTTCTTTCTAAATAATTCTTACAATCTACACATTGTGTACCTTTAATTCAGCTATTTAGCTAACATAAATACATTCAAAATGAAATCTAGCCGGGCGTGGTGGTGCATGCCTGTAATCCCTGCGCTTAGTAGGCTGAAACAAGAGGATCGTGCAGGTTCGAAGCCAGCCTCAGCTGGCTTAAGAGACCCTGTTTCCAAATACAATATAAAATAGGTCTGGGAGTGTAGCCCGGAGGTAGAAAGCCCCTGGGTTCCATCCCCAGTACCATCAAAAATAAAATAAAATAAACTTAAAAAAATTTAATCTAATAAATGGCAATCTTTCAACAATATTCAAAAATCAAAGATTAAGAAGCCAGGAATAGTGGCAAGTGCCTGTAATTCCAGTACTTGGGAGGCTGAGACAGACTGAAGGTCCTCAGGGAGCCTGAGCAACTTGGTAAAGCAACTTAGTGAGACCCTGTTTCAAAAAAAAAAAAAAAAAAAAGAGGGGATTATTTATTTATTTATTTATTTATTGCAGGTCTGGGGATGGAACCCAGAGGAATTTGACCTCTGAGCTATACCCCCTGCCCTATTTTTTATTCTTTACTTTGAAACAGGGTCTCACTAAGTTGCGGAGGGCCTCACTAAGTAGCTGAGGCTGTCCACGAACTACAATCCTCCGGTCTCGGCCTCCCAAATTGCAAGCATGCGCCACCACGCCTGGCTCAGAGTCAGGGGCTTAATTTAGAGGCTTAATCCCCAGTAACACACACACACACACACACACACACACACACACACACACACACTGACCTCAACCCAAATATACAGAAAGAATTGATTCTTACACGTACTAGTGAATAATGATCAATGGATGTGATCCAGATTGAGATTAGTAAAATAATATTAATCATATTTCAGATTTTAGAAAAATGGACGTACTCTTTGAGCACCCATTTGTTATTCTCCTCGGTATTTACTCTGAGACTATATGTGCCAGGTCGTTTTTATGTGCTTCACATGCCTTATTACTCTCAAAATGATTGCTATTAATCTATTTATAGAAGAAACTAAGGCTTCTCAGTATTAAGTAATTTTCTCAGACTCACACAGCTTGCGATTGAAAATCCCAGGGTCTAAGGACAAGTCTGGAGTCAGATTCTGAAACTTCAAGACTTAGTAAGCACCTGAGCTGCTTCCTGGCTCCCTGGCACCCACTGACTCCCCGAGGTTGAGCAGCAGCACTAGGTTATCTCTGGGGATTCACCCATCCCAAGTATCAATTCATATCTTCAGTTCATGACTCCTCTTCTGGCTTCAGGGGCGGCCTACGACTCAGGATTCGCTAGAACGAGAATCACATTCTCTTGGCACCAGTGACTGAGTCAATACAAGAACATGGCCCAGGCCAGGCTAATCAGAGACAGAATGACTCAACGCTAGGAATCTGAGCCAATTCTGCTGAACTTGAACCTGGAGCTGCTATAGTCATCTTCTTTCCATAGGGGAGAAGCAGAAGGGTTGAGCCAGCATCAGAAGAGCAGAGCCAGGGTGAGAAGCCCTGAAGAACCAGAGCTTAGGAACATCATTGAAGCCACTGGATAAAGCCGGAGCTGACCCAAATTGAATCCTGGACTTTGCAGTTATGTAAGCTATAAGATCACTTCTGTTGAAGCCAGTTTGAGTCACTTGGGACCAACAGCTGTGACTGGTTAATAATGGTCTTTTCCAGGGTCCACAGCTGTTTTATGTGGCCAGCACAAGTGACTGGCTTTTCACTGCCATCCTCAGCACTGAATTGAAATGACTCTAGCTGGGTTAACAAACTCTGGTTTATCTCCCATCTATTGCTCTTTATCATATTAAAAGGGCCACTGCCTGCCTGGCCCCAAAAACATTTCAGTCTGTGCCACCTGCCACCATTTTGCATCCCCACATTAATTAGGTCCTTACATCAGTAATTCATAACTTCTTTGGGTCACCGGACATTTTGAGACTCACAGATCATATTCTTACTCCCTGCCAAACACACACAGGCTTATAAATATTCTATTTTCAGTATTACTTTAAGGGTGTCACAGATCCTTGCAGGAGTTTGTCTAGATGAAGAATCTTTGCAATGCTTTGACAATGCTCTTCCCATTTTATGTTGGCACATGCCGACATGACACGGCTTTTAAAAATAAAGGTAATCATTAATTTAGAGGCAATGTGATATTGGGCAATGTAATGCCATGGCATTCTCAGTTTTTAATGTGCATGCTAATCTCCTGGTTATCTTGTTAAATGCATATTTTAATTGAGTTTATCTGGAATGAGACCTGTGATTCTACATTCAGAACAAGCTTCCAGGCTTTTCAGTCCATGGCTCACACTCTGAGAAGTAAAGGTCAAGGAGAACAAGCGTGGAGTTTTAGAATCGGAGGAACCTGGATTCAAAACCTGGATTGGTCCTTTAGTGCTTATGTGACATTGGTAAGTCACTAACTATTATATAGCAGCTTTCATTTGCTCATCGGAAAAACCAAAATTGTAACACCTACTTTGCAGGGCCAAGCCCTAAAGATTAAATGTGATAAAATAGCCAGGTGTGGCAGCGCATGCCTGTAACACCAGTACTAAGGGGACTGAGACAGGAGGCATGCAGGTTCAAGGCCAGCCTCAGCAACCTAGCGAGATCCTGTTTCAAAATAAAATAGGGCTAGAGATATAGCTCAGAACTAAATGCCTGTGGGTTCAATCCTTAGTACAAAAAAATGTGATAATATACAAAGATTACCAGGAATCTCTTCCCTTTAACTTGGGGTTTCTCGACCTTGGCACCACTGACATTTGGAGCTAAGTGTTTGTTGTGGGGGGCTGTCCTTGCGTTAGGAATGTTTAGCAGCAATATCCTGGCCTCTACCCACTGTGTGTCATTAGTTCTCCCCCAGTTCTGATGACTAAAATGTCTGCAGACAAGGCCAAACGTCCCTCAGTAGGAAGGACACAAAACCGACCCTGCTGGAAAATCTGTGCTCTAGACCTACAGGTTAACTGCCAAATATTCTGGGTCTTGTTTGAGCTTCTTAACTTCCTAAATAATCTTTTGTGACTCATTTTTAGCTCCTACCTTCAGTTTTGAAAATCCTCAAAAGGAAAAATACGTCACAGGAATATTTAACAACTTTAAGTGTACTTGCAATTTTAAGTGTAACAACTTTAAAGAGTATTTGCAGCTGGGCATGGTGGTGCACGCTTGTAATCCCAGTACTTGGGAGGCTGAGACTGAAGGATCCAGGTTCATGGCTGGTCTCAGCTACTTAGTGAGGCCCTTTGCAATTTAGTGAGACTCTGTTTCAAAAAAAAAAAATTTAAAATAGGGCCAGAGATCTGGGCATGGTGGTGCACCCTTGTAATCCCAGCATTTGGGAGGATGAGACAGGAAGATCATGGTTCAACTACTTAGTGAGGCCTTCTGCAACTTAGCAGACATTGTTTCAAAATAAAGAATAAAAAAAATAGGGCTGAGCATGTAGTTTAGAGATAGAATGCCCCTGGGTTCCATCCCCAGTACCGCAAAAAAAAAAAAAAAAAAAAAAAAAAAAAGGCTGGGTAGGTAGGCATGGTAGCACACACTTGTAATCCCAGAATTTGGGAGACTGGGAGACTGAGACAGGAGGATCGTGGTTTGAGGACAGCCTCAGCTACTTAAAGAGGTCCTCTGCAACTCAGTGAGACCCTGTTTCAAAATAAAGAATAAAAATAGGGCTGAAGGCGTACCTCAGAGGTAGAATGCCCCCTGGGTTTCATCCTCAGTACCACAGAAAAAAGAAAAAAAATAGGGCCAGGGTGTAGCTTGGAGGTAGAATACCCCTGAGTTCAATCCCTAGCACCATAAATAAATAAATAAATAAATAAATAAATAAATAAATAAATAAATAAACAAATAAACAAATAAATTTTACAATCATTTAAAAAATCTTTTCCTAGGGAGACATACAAAACATAAACCTGATGTTGATGACAGATGAAGGCATCTTTACATTACTAACCTATGTTTTCAATCATTAAGGTGGCTGGGTTCAGTTTTTCTATCACCATCGTCCAGTCCTTGAGAACCAGCTCACCCAACTCCTGGAGATCTCTATAAAACCGGACAGGGAGCCCTTTGCTGAGGATCTTGGCTTTAAGCTTTCCAATCTTTAGTTTTTCCTCTTCATTCACCAGAGATCCTGAGGACAGCCCGCCCTCATTTTCCTCATCTAAAGCCTTCAGTAGCGTGGTCCCAGTCCTGAAGTAAAAATACTGAAATTGAGACCCATTCCGAAACACTGCTTGGATGATCTCAAACTCCATCAGACTGCAGTCGGGAGTCTCCAGGACCCACGGATAACCGTTTTTGGCGGCAACATAGAGATTCTGTTCTGCTCTGGATAAACTTGATAGGTCTGTCGCTTTGAAGAGTCTGAAGGGTGAGTGGTCGGGAAGGAAGTCCCCGTATGTCTGACCCAGCATGCACAAGAAAAAGGGGAGACAGCTGCTCACATAGTCAAGACAGAGCTTCAGCTCCTGGGAATGGAGACAAAAATACTGTCTGTATTGGTTGGCGGGTAAGGACTTCTGGGCCTTCAAGACTGACCACCTCAGGTCCACAGCTTTGAAGTATGTGCCCCGGGAATGGCAGAGTTCGTTAAGCTGGGGGAAGATGTTGTTCGCCAAAAAGTTTCTCTCTTCTTGAAAGTCATTTCGAGTGGAGCAGATGTAAGGCTGAATGGGCTTCTGGGGCTTTGAAATGAACTGGGCACATCTGTCTACATTCTCCTTTGCCTTCCGGTTCATCTCACTTTGCTGTGGGAGGTACTTCGCTTCTAAAACATAACACTTCGCATCCTGGGACGACCACCAACCTCCATGGCTTTTAAGTCTTTCTCCCAATTATGTTTGCTAGGAACAGATAGAGATCTTTCACCAAAATTCTTTTGTCATTTGAAAGATCAGAGTCGAAAAATAATCTAGATTAAATTGGGACTGAAAAGGAAAAAAAAATCATTTTTGGATTACAGGCAGCACACATCTGCACTGTTCCTCCAAAGCTTTTGCTAAAGAGCTGAGAACCACAAGGCTTCCCTTCCTTTCCCATTCCAGTTCCCTGGGGGTCTTCAGCCAGCTGCTGCTTCTGCCCCATATGAATTTGAAAATTATGCAAGATGATTTGCTGATAGTACGAAAGGAAGACACATCTAGGAAAGGATAAATCAACCAATATTTCATGACTATGGCCAGAAGCAAGAATGAAAATAGGTATAAAATAGAGGTCACCACAGGGGAAAAAAATCAAAGAATGAGAAGTTTCAGACCAAGAATGTGGCTGGCAGCGGAGAGGAAGTCTGGCTCCAGGAACCTGATGGGGTTCAGGGATTTTTCTTTTTTAATCTTATTCAGGCTCACACATTAGCCCATCCTCCTGCACCTGCTGGAATTTAATTCTACTGGAAAAACACACAGCCTCCAACAAGGATAAAGCTATATAGCTATGCTTGCAAGAACTAAAAAAAAAAAAAAAAATTACGAAAGCTACCAAGTTCTATGAGGTTTTTCTTCATACAAGTAATTTACATATCAAATGTTGACTTTTTGGTTACATTCAATGCTTCTAATTGTAGAAAAACACATCATAAGCATAAAACAATTTTTCATCGAGACCCCCAGACAACAATACATTATCTCTTTAAAAAGTGTTAATTTAGCGGGACGTGGCGGTGCACGATTGTAATCCCCGGGCTTGGGAAGCGGAGACAGGAGGATCGCGCAGGTTCGCGCAGGTTCCGCGCGGGCTGGTTTAGGAGACCCTGTTTCTAAATAAAAATATAAAAATAGGTCTGGGAGTGTAGCCCGGAGGTGGAAGGGCTTCCAGGAACCCCAGTACCACACACACAAAAAGTGTTAACTTTTTGATAAGTAATATTACCACCCTACTTTATAGATGAAGCTCAGATAGGATAAGCAACGTGTCCAAACTCCTTCAGGTAGTATGTAGAGAGCCAGGATCTAAATATAAGTCAGCCTGACCCCAGAATGTACACTGTAGAAATAGCTTTTGGGCAAGATCATGAAGATGCCATAAATGCTTATCCTACAAGCAGAAAACACCTATCCAACAAGCGGTATCGTAACAAATAGGTGCCAATTTAAAAAAAAAAAAAGTTGATTGAAATCATAATTTCACAGTTTTACAAAATAAAATTTCTAAAAGATTGTGACAGAATAAACACCAAGATAAACCATGAGGAAAAGGAGAAAAGGCTTATTAATAGACTTCTCACCTCTCATGGAGGAGGCTGGAGAGAGATTACCAACCCTTGAAAATCTACTTTCTCATCTGGGGAGGCTACGGCAGAAGAATTGTAAATTTGAACCCAGCCTGGGGAAATTTAGCAAGGCCCTGTGTCAAAATAAAAATAAAATGGATGGTAGAGCCTCTCCCCCCCCCCCCGTGTGTGTGTGTGTGTGTGTGTGTGTGTGTGTGTGTGTGTAAATTTTTTTTTTCTTTTTTGGTACTCGGGATGGAATCCAAAGGCATTCTACCTGTGAGCTACACCTGCCCTTTTTTTTTTTTTTTTTTTTTTTTTTTTTTTGGTAGTACTGGGGGTGAACCCAGGGGCTTTTCTACCTCTGGCTATACTCCGAGACCTATTTCATACTTTTGTTTGGAAACAGGACCTCACTAAGTTGCTGAGAGCCTCACTAAGTAGCTAAGGCTGGATTTGAACCTGCGCGATCCTCCTATCTCAGCCTCCCAAGCTCTGGGATTACAAGCGTGCGTCACCACGCCCAGCCTTCTGCCTTATTTTTTATTCTTTATTTTGATACAGGGTCTCACTGAGTTACAAAAGGCCTCACTAAGTAGCTGAGGCTGCCAGAGAATCCCAGTCCTCCTGTTTCAGTCTTCCAAATGCTAGGATTACAAGCATGCACCACCATGCCCAGCTGGTAGAGCATCTCTTGATAGAGGAGGAGAAAAAGGAGGAAGAAGAGGAGGAGAAGGAGAAGGAAGAGAATGGAGAAAAGGGGGAGGAAAACTGAGAAAAAGAAGGAGAAAGAGAAAGAGGGGGGAACATAAGAATGGAGAAAAGGAAAAAAATAAAATCCCAATGAGGAGGAAGAGGAGGAGGAGGAGGAGGAGGAGGAGGAGGAGGAGGAGGAGGAGGAGATGGTATCCCAGG
>NC_137797.1:18599668-18634668 GCF_963383645.1 Muscardinus avellanarius | reverse complement strand
AACGACTTCTTTCCACCTCCGGGCTGGTCCACCTCTCCCGGCGACTCACTCAGGCCCTTCCTGAGTCAGACGGAGCTTCCTCCAGCTAAGAATGGATTTGCTCAGGCCAGAATCTGTGCCCCAAACAGGGATGGTCCTCTGTGGGTTTGGAACTTTCATTTCCATCAAAAGAAAAAAAAAAAAAAAAAGAAAAGAATGAAATAAACCTTAGGAGGCTGCTTTTAGATGTTTCTTTTTTGAGCCCTTCCCTGCCAGGGCAGAGTAACCATGTGTAATTTTCTTCCCGATTCATTCTTCTCGTCCGCGGGAGCCTATTTTCAGTCGCTGCACTGAGGTTTTGTTTTGCGCTCAATGAAGATGATGTTTGGCATCCATCTTTCATGCACTTAGCAAAGCCCCAGCCGGAGTTGGTGTTCAAAGAGGAACCAGGATGGTTCTGATTCTCTTTCCTAACAGGAAGCATGGAGCGGGTGAAAGCGAGCCGCAGACAGGCAGCTGGGAAGGCCGGGCGGGGGCTGCCCATCCTGGAGAGGGCTGGCCGGGCGGGTCTGCAGAGCTGGGGCTTCTGCTGGCTGCAGAAACCAGCCGGCCAGGAGCAGGAACTGATAGAGGGAATTAGAGGATGGGGTTAACTCGCCTTGAAAACCCAGTCGTTCCTCCCAATAAGGAACTGAAGAAACTTACACTAAGATGGAGCATTCTGCTTTTCTTTCTTTTCTTTTCTTTTTCTTTTCTTTTTTTTTTTTTTTTGGTACTAGGTATTAAAACCAGGGTTGGTTCTATCTCTGAGCTACATCCCCAGCCTTATTTTATTTTTATTTCGAAACAGAGTCCCGGTAAGTTGCTGAGTCTCACTAACTTGCTGAGGCTGGTTTAGAACCTGTGATTCTCCTGTCTCAGCCTCCCAAATACTGAGACTGCAGGTGTGTGCCACCACGCCCAGCTGGTTTCCCTGTTTTCAAAAGCAACCTAAAAACCCGTTAGGAAGGAACAAACTTGTCATCTTTGCAGGGACAAATTGAAAGTAGAGAAAGCCTATCTCTTAGCTAATAATGGAGCCCAGCCAACCACCCAGCACACAGCTTTGTGAGTCTGTAATTCTCATTCCCAACGATCCTTCATTCCAGGTCTAATGGGGCTGCTTGAGAATCTCATCACATTTTGTGGGGAAGTTGCGTGCTCGAGCAACCTTTGGAAATGAAGAGGCTCAAAGGCTGCCTTGAGATGTGTCCCTCAAAGATACTTTGTCACCACATAGAATAGCTTGCAAATGGCACCCCGCCTTCTTCCGCTCACCACCCCTGGGACTATCCTCCCCAAAACAGTTCATCTCAGTTCAGAATCCCAGCCTCGGCTCCCGGGCCGTTTCCTTTCATTTGACGGGATAAATGAGCCGGTGCCTGAGAGGAGTGTGACTTCTTTAAGGAATTGGCAGATACGAGGGGAGTTCAGAAACAGCTGACATCCCATTATTCATAGTCACGGGAAGGGGATTGAATGAGAAACAGATTCGCAGAGGAGCTCCAAGCGTCCTGCTAATCAATAGCCGTTCTGCCAGCTTGCCTTTAGCAGGACCAAGAAGTGGGCTGCTGCGTGGCTCTCTGCAAAACCGAGACCCAGAGAGAGCGACACAGTGAAATGAATTTGCCAGCCCTTTTCCTAATGAGAGGTGTCGAGAGGAACAGAAATCCCTCTTTGTTTATTTGTGTATTTATTTGTGTATTTTTATTTGTATATGTATTATTTGTGTATTTATTTATTTATTTATTTATTCTTATTACTTACTCAGACTAAAGAGTCATTTTTCTTGACAAAGAAAGTGTCAAAATGAGCTTAATTTTTAGAATTTATTTTTATGTATTTATTTTGTGGTACCGGGGAAGAAATCCAGGGGCATTCTACCTCTGAGTTATACCCTTGGCCCTATTTTTTTTTTTTAAACTCTTTATATCATGGAACAGGGCCTTGCTAAGTTTTGGAAGGCCTCACTAAGTGGTTGAGCCCAGCCACGAACCTGCCATCCTCCTGTCTCAGCCTCCCAAGTACTGGGATTACAAGTGTGTGCCACTATACCCGGCTTTATTTTTCTATTTTTTATTTTTAAATTTTGAAACAGGGTTTCACTAGATTAAGAGAGTCTCTCCAAGTTGTTAAGGCTGGCCTCAAACCTGTGGTTGGTGTGTGCTACCAAACCTGGTTCAAAATGAAATAGTTTTGCTGGGCATGGTGGGGCACACTTGTAATCCCCGGGCTTGGGAGGCAGAGACAGAAGAATCACACAGGTTTGAAGCCAGTCTCAGATACTTAGTGAAGCTTTCAGTAATTTAGCGAGACCCTGTTTCCAAATAAAATATAACATAGGTCTGGGAATATAGCCCGGAGGCAGAAAGCCCCTGGGCTCTACCCCCAGTAATACACACACACACACACACACACACACACACACACACACACACACTATCTAGTTTTGTTGACTGGTGTGTTCATTGGTGTCTTGTCAAGAAACTGGTATGATATTCTTTCTGCTAAAAAAACAAGGCAAAAAGCCAAATATAGACATTATTGGGATTTGGGCCTAGGTCATCTTGAAGAAGCAGGAGTAGGAAAAGGGGAATCCACTGCAATTGATAATTGAATCTCCTTCCCCAAGACATTATGATGTAACTAAATCAGAGTAGAAGCGATAAGAATCTTGATAAGATAAAGCCTTGCCAATTACAGCCCTGGCAAATTGCTACCATTTGTTATCTGATTAGAGTCCTATGCAACCTTCCTAGAGCCTAAGAAGCCCAACTAGTCTTTATCAGTTCCATTATGCAAATTTAATGTGCTAAATATTATTGTCCAAATCCAGTGCAAACCTTGGGAGGCCCTGTTGCTTCAGATCTGGAGTGGGATCCCGAGGAGTCCCAGCACCTTAATCAAGGCCCAGGCAAAGGATCTTTTGGGAAGTATAAGCCAGGCCAGCCTGAGAGGGGAACTCTTGTGCTTCAGGCCATCAAACCCACCAAGGATGCAGACACTCCTTCTTCCTCTCTGGTGCTGCCTTGACCTTGACTTTGGCCTTGACCCAGGGTCTTGCAAAACCCTTGCCAGTGGCTAGGCGGAATGCTCCCCCCACTACTTCCTAATCCCTAGAACTTGTGAGTATATCACCTTCTGTAACAAAAGGGACTTTGTAGACAGCCAGAAGTGGGTAGATTATCCTGGGTTATCTGAGTGGGTCTAGAGTCATGGTCAGGGCCTTAGGAAGGAGGCAGAAGTGTCAGAGGCAGACACAGATGTGAGGATGGAAGCAGAGGCTGGAGCCATGTAAGGAAGGGGCCAGGAGCCAAGGGATGTAGGTGGTCCCAACAACTGTAAAGGGAACAGAGTAGGTTTTCCCATATGCTCTGGGAGGAACCCAGCCCTGTCAACCTCAAGTTGGGTACATGTGACTCCAGAACCAGAGAGGAAATTTGTGTTGTCTCAGGCTGCTGAGTGTGTGCCTATTTGTTACAGCTGCAATAGAAAACTCATATGCTTGTTCCCCTATTTGGTTGGTGCTAAGCATCCCTCTCCTGCATCTGAGGTCGGGGCAAGCCCAGGAGATGCTGGGGCTGTAACAGCAGGTGAGCAGAGCCCTGCAGCATGGTGAGTCTGGAAATGGGAGCACAGCTGCTCCTAGAGTGCCGTGAGGTTAACATTGTGAGGAACAGAAACCTCCGAGTGCAGCATCATAAGTGAGGGACCATGTGTGCCCATGACACTGGCGGTGACGCTGCCTTCCTCGGGTGTTGAGGACCCATGAGTAGCTGTGAGAAGGACTGACAGATCTAAGTGTGAAACAGATTTGTTCTCCAGCAAATCCAGAATACCCTCTGGACTCCACTTCCTTCTAAAAATGGGGATGCAATGCCTCCCTCAAGAGCTGGTGAGACAGCCAGGGTGTCTTATAAGCTGTAGCATGCAGTACCTAATTCTTTTGATAGTGTTTTATCACTGAAGTACAGTCACGGTCCAGACTACTTGGTAGCTAAATCGTGTGTGTGGTATGAGAAACTGGGCGCTGGCCGGCCAGCTGGCCACGCAGTTAGCAGTGGCACTGTGAGATCAGAGAAGGGTCATTTAACTTCAATTACTTTCATCTGCCTTTGGGAGAAACGCATCAGCCTGGCAAAGCTCCCCTTTCCCGCCAGGGATGCTGCTCAAGCGGCCCGTTCAGTCCCAGCAGCCCATGCAGGATGACACCCTGGCCTCGCGCTCCAGGGCTCCGGCTGCGGGAGCACATCCTGGGCCTCCGTCTGGGGCAGGCGAGTGAAAATGTATCACCCCGCCAAATCACAGGCCGGCTGCTGAAGAGAAGCAATTTTGCATCTCATTAAGATGCACTCCATGACAGCCTCCATGCTAGGGGGACTGTCAGAGCAATTAATGTGCCAGCCTCACTTTTAAGGCTCCAAAAGGGGTCAGTGCGTAGTTGGCGGGAGGAAAAAAGAAGGGAGATGGGTGGACCAATAGGGATTAAGCAGTTGTTGCCGCCAGGAAGACTGAGAAGGAACGCCAGACACCCTGGTCACGTCAGTAAAGACCAGGCGTGTGTGGCCTCTGAGTCACACGTGGGCCACGCGGATGTTGCATTTTGGTACCCGTAACAGCCTCTCTCAGAATCGGAGTGGTTCTCTAGGAAGTTATAAGTATGGTAACATGTTTGCTGAATGGATGGACGAGGGACCGGTGCTTGTCATAATGATAGCAAATGAATGAACAGAGAGGCGTAGCGTGAATGAACACGTTAACAAGGGCAGAGTTCGTGTAGAGTGAAGCTAACAGTCGTGCCTGCCTTGTACGGCCCGTGTGAGAACTTGAGCAGGATAACGCAGGCTGGGCCAGCAGCACAGAGCCCGCACCGCCTGGGCTTGTTTTTGGCCAGCGTTGCTGTGATGGTTCCCCCAGGTGTCAGCCAGTTCCAGTTGTGTGACAGGATGCCCCGACTGGAGGCTTCCACAAGAGCTGTCTGTTCCCTCGGACTTCTGGGGTGCCGGGGCTGTGCCTGGGGAGCCCCCCCACCCCCAGCCCTGGCCCACAGCTCACCGCCTCTTGCTGTGCCTCATCAGCTCTGGGGGTGCTGGCCACACCCCAGTGTCTCTTCTAAGGGCACCGGTCCTGCTGGATTAGGGCCCTGCCTTCAGGAGCTGATTTAACCTGCATGACCTGTTAAAGGCCCCGCCCCCAAATACAGCCTTGTGGTGCTGCGGCTCCCATGTGAGAATTGGGGCCGACACAGCTCAGGAAGAATCAGACTTCGCTTTAGGAGTCATGTTCTCATCTTGAACTCGCTAGAATAACCCTTTTCTGGGGTGGAAACCCCCAGCATGCCCTAAAGTTCTGGACAATTGGATGAACTTCCAACAATGCCTGTTAGCTGTGCCCCTCAAAGGCCCAGCGGTCATCCCCGCTCTCTCTGCTGTTAGACAAGTGAGCAGCTCATGGGTGCTTTTTTTTTTTTTTAATGGTGCAGGGGATGGAACCCAGTGGTGTTCTGCTTCTGAGCTACACCCCTAGCCTGTCTTTCTTTCTTTCTTTCTTTCTTTCTTTCTTTCTTTCTTTCTTTCTTTCTTATTTATTGCAGTACTGGGGATGAAACCCAGGGGCATTGTACCTCTAAGCTATACTCCCCAGCCCTATTTTTTTTTTTTTTTTGGTGGTACTGGGGGTGGAAGCCAGGGGCTTTTCTACCTCCAGACTATACTCCCAGACCTATTTTATATTTTATTTGGAAATGGTCTCACTAAGTTGCTGAGACCCTCACTAAGTAGTTGAGGCTGGCTTCGAACCTGTGTGATCCTCCTGTCTCAGCCTCCTAAGTGTTGGGATTACAAGCCTGCGCCACCATGCCTGGGTAGTCTTTTTAATTTTGAAACAGGGTCTCACTGAGTTGCAGAGGGCCTCCCTAAGTAGCTGAGGCTGTCCGCGAACCACGATCCTCCAGTCTCAGCCTCCCGAATGCTGGGATTACAAGCATGCGCCACCACGCCTGGATTTTTATTTTTTATTTAGAAGCAAGGTCTCACTAATTGCCGAGGGTCTCACTAAGTTGCTGAGGCTGGCCTTAAACCTGCGATTCTCCTGTCTTATCATCCCAAGTACTGGTATTCTAGGTGCATGCCACCACACCCAGCTAATGCCTTTTCTTTTTAAATTCTGAAAGAAAGCAAAACACCTGAAGATTATCCCAAAGGATTCTGTGTAGCAGGTGCCCTGGAACCGGCTGTGTGGTGTGGACCTGTGCGTCCAGTGAGCACTATGAGGGCCCTCTGTTTTTCTATCTTCTTTTTCATCTCCACATCTGCCTAGAAGACACTCAAAGCTCATTAATTTGGACCCTGCTAATTTAGAAGATGTAACATTTCCTCTAAGATCACCCTGAAGAAGGAATCTGTGAAGGTAATTGATAGCGTGAGCGTAATTAGGAAAGACGAGTTGCGCGGAGCGGGCGGTCACGGGAGGTGACCCGCGACTTCTCCTGGCTTCTTTCCTTTGAAGTGAAGAAACTGAGGCCCAGAGAGGGCATGCCACTCTCCTAAGCTCGCGCAGCAGGCCCACGTAACCTCCTTCGGGACACCGGGAAATACAGGGGGTCTTGTTTGCTGATGAAAGACACGGGCTCTTTATGAGCTGTGGGTTCCTTCTTACAACGCAGACTTCAAGTATTAAAAATGCATTTTTGAGAGGAATATTCTGCATTTCAGGTTTCCCACTAATTTTGACTGGCCAGCTCCCCAGTCAGTCTGAGCTATTTTGGGGAGGGTTTATAGTGACTTAATAAGAAAAGCCTTCTTAAAACCTCATAAAACCTTCTGTACAATTCATTCTCACCAACACTCCCTCTTCCAATTATGTCACTAACGACTTCTTTGTAAAAGAGCAGGACTTGTGTCTATTTTTATTAACCTTAAAAGTGGCATCCGCCCAGCTCCCGGGACACAAGGCGAACTCTGAGACTTCACAGGGCCGGGCCGAGCGGACGCAGCAAGGAGTGTGGAGGAGGTCTGTGCGCAGCCAGGCACGGCCCCCCCGCTTTGTGTTTTCTTAATTGCCAGCTCTGGCTCTGGTTTCGGGCAGACCCCGAGTGTAGTCAAAATGTATCTGTGGATTTAAAAGCAGTTCTTCCTGGGAGCCCTTCATTTTTACATGCGATTTTCTTTTTAATAGATTTTTTATTTTCCGGTGGTATTAGGGATGTGGGGATAGAACCCAGGGGCTTTCTACCTCCAGGCCATACTCCCAGACCTATTTTCTATTTTATGTGGAAACAGGGTCTCACTAAGTTGCTGATAGCCTCACTGAGTAGCTGAGGCTGGCTCTGAACCTGCGCGATCCTCCTGTCTCAGCCTCCCAAGCGCGGGGATTACAAGCGCGCACCACCACGCCAGGCTATGTTTTGTCCTTTTTAGAGCAGGTTTAGGCTCACGGTACAGTTAAGCCGATGGTAGAGACTTCACCTTATACTCCTGGCCCCTCATGCAGGGCCTCCCCAGTGTCAGTGGTGGGTTTATTACGATCGATGCACCCACAGGAACACATCGCCCGCACCCACAGCCCACGGTTTTCCTTAGGGTGCTCTCTTGGTCTTGTGCATTCTGTGTTTAATCAAATGTGTACTGACATCTATCCATCAATGTAGTATCTCACTGAGAAGTTTTGCCACTCTAGAAATCTTCTGTGCTCTTTCTATTTATCCGTCCCTGTCCCCAATCCCTGAAAACCAGTGATTTTTTTTTTGGGGGGGGGTGTGGGGTGTGAGGGAACTGGGGATAGAACCTGGAGGGCATTCTGCTCAAAGCTACACCCCCAGTCCATTTATTTATTTATTTATTTATTTATTTATTTATTTATTTATTTTTATTTTGAAACTGGGCCTCATTGGGTTGCTGAGAGTTTCACTAAGTTGCTCAGCCTGGTCTTGAACCTGTGATCCTCCTATCTCAGCCTCCCAGGTACCAGGATTACAGATGTGTGCTGCCACGCCAGCTTATTGATCTTTATTTTTTATTTTTATTTATTTATTTATTTATTTTCAGTACTGGGGATTGAACTCAGGGGCACTCTGCCATTGAGCCACACCTTTAGCCCTTAATTTTTTATTTTGAGCAAGGTCTTGATAAATTACCCAGGCTGGCCCTGAACTTAGGATCCTCCTGCCTTAGCCTCCTGAGTTGCTGGGTTCGACAGGCTTGTACTACCGCACCTCACACCATTTATCTTTTACTGTTCCCATAGTTTTTACCTTTTCTGGCATGTCGTACCACTGGAATCAGAGCATATGTAGCCTTTTCTGATTGGCTTCTTTCACCCCATAACACTAGATTTCCTCCATGTCTTCTCTTGGCTTGATTGTTCATGTCTTGTTGGGGCTGAGTACTATTCCATTTTCTGGATGTACCACAGTTTATCAATCTACTCATCTACTGAAGGGCAGGCATCTTGGTTGCTTCCAAGTTTGGGCAGTTATGAACAAAGCTGCTACACACATCTACATACAGGGTTTTTGTTGTTGTTGTTGTTGTTGTTGTTTGTTTGTTTGTTTAATGAACATCAGTTTTTAGCTTGAGTACAATTTTTTTTTTTTTTGCACTGGGGATGAAACCCAGGGGCATTCTACCTTTGAGCTACACCCCCAGACTTATTTTTTATTCTTTATTCTGAAACAGGGTCTCGCTGAGTTGCAAAGGACCTCACTAAGTAGCTGAGGCTGGCTGTGACCTGCGATCCTCCTGTTTCAGCCTCCCAAATGCTGGGATTACAAGTGTGCGCCACTGTGCCTGGCTGAGTACAGTGTTATGGAGCATGATTACTGGACCATATGGTAGGAGTATGGTGATAAACAAATTGACCTGTTAGTTAATTTCTGTCTAACTAGCTTCTGTGTGGACCAAGACTTCCTCATCAGCAGATCAGGGGGGATTCTCCTCTGCCTTAGCCGTGGCCAATAAGACAAAACAGTGCAAGTCTTGGGACAGGGGACTTCCTATTCTCTCCCTTAGGACATTTAATGCCAGTT
Source organism: Muscardinus avellanarius (assembly GCF_963383645.1). Classification (NCBI taxonomy): domain Eukaryota; kingdom Metazoa; phylum Chordata; class Mammalia; order Rodentia; family Gliridae; genus Muscardinus; species Muscardinus avellanarius. Next base: position 18,625,625 of record NC_137797.1, on the reverse strand, counting down.
TGACTATTCAGGATCATGGCATGTGCTAAAAGAGCTTGACAAGAACAACTCAGAGGGGGAAAGCTTTATTTGGCTCCTGGTTGCAGAGATTCGTCCATGGTGGGCTGGCTCATGGCGGAGCTGGTGGAGGGAGCTGCTCAGCTCATGACATCCAGGAAGCACAGAGAGAGGGAGGAGCAGCCAGGGACAGACACAGCTCCCAAGGCCATGGCCTCAGGCCTTGTTCCAGCCATGCCACCTACATATGGCTACCACCAGTCATCCATTCAGATTACTAATCCATCAAACAAATTAATACACCGATGACTTCAGGTCCTCACAGCCCGGTCACTGCCCACGAGCCACCCTGAACCTTGCCACACTGGAGATCACGCTTTGACACCTGAGCTCTTGAGGGGGGGCTGTGAATCTCCAGATGTAGATCATAACGTGGAGTATTAGAGCTTGCTCCCAGAGCGTCTTGCCAGCACAGAGTCAGTCGCTCTGTTCTTGGGATGATGGCGACCATGGCGTTGATGGAATTGGCCGCTGATGGTAGTGGTGGTGTTGGTAGCGATGGTCTAGTAGCAGCAGGTGTCGTAACGGTGATCATCATTGTTGACATCTGTGAACGCTCGCTCTGTGCCAGGGGCTGTATTGGTGATTTACACACATTATTTCAGTCACCACCGCCCTGTAAGGTAGACACAGCATGAGGCAGGTGGCGATGCCAAGTCTCAGAGAGGTTAATAACTCGCCTTGGGTCACGCAGCTGGCAGGTGACAGGAGGAGGAGGCTGCTGCAGCCGCTCGTGCCCGTGCCCCAGCCTGCTGCCTGGCCCAAGTCCCCAGACACCATGGTCTAGGAGGCGTGGATCCTGTGGAGGCTAGAGTGACATGTCTCAAGGCCCCCGCCATTCACCAGGAAGCCTGAGGTCAGGAGACGGCAGATGGCTGAGGCCTTCTTGTTCCATTGGTCCCATTCTTCCTGTGTCCCTTGGCGAGTTATTGCTGGCTTCACACATGCCAACAGGCGGCCCTAGCCCCCCAGGGCCCACCGACCACACACACCCAGACCGTCTCTTTAGGGCTGTTTTTTACATTCAAGGAAAGAAAAAGGGCAAAAGATTTCTATTTTCAGCTGTCAGGCACAACACGAGCCCATGGAGACGTGCGGAGTTTGGAAGCATTTCTAGTTTCCTTCTCAGAAAACAGGAATTTTGACTCTGGGCCACTGACGCTTAGTGAAATGTGTTTCTGTTGTCTGGGGAACGTGGTGTTGGATTCCTCTGACTGACAGAGGAAGAGGCTCAGCGTCAGCCCTGCTGAGCTGCAGCATCTCCATAGAGCCGGCCCCTCTTACCCCGCAAGCTCCCCAGGGCCCTCTTCCCCTCCCAGCTGTGTAGACTGGCTCTGATTCCTCTGCAGTACTAGCCTTCTCCTGCCTCCGGGCCTTTGCACATGCCACTCGCCCTGCCTCACCTCTCCTTGGCTGACCCTGCTCAGTCTCACCTGGGACAGGCATCCAGCACCCTGAGCTCCACAGGGGCTGAGTCTTCTGGCCAGTCTACAGTTCCTCTCAGTTCGAAGACTAGAGTAGCAGGAGGCAGCAGATCAAGAGTGAGAACCGCATGGTCAGGCCTGGGTTTGCAGCGGCCCTGGCCCCTCGGGCTGCATTTGTTTCTCCTGCTGTGTAACAAATGACCCCGCTTAGTCGGTTACCCCCCCCCCCCAATGAGCTGGGACTGTGGAATCAACTTTGATTCTCCTCTCTCCTCTCCCAGGACTAGGGACTGAACCCAGGGATGTTCTACCACTAAGCTAAATCCCCAGTCCTTTACATTTTTTATTTGGAGACAGTGTCTCGCTGAGTTGCCCAGGCTGACCTAGAACTTGCAGTCCTCCTGCCTCAGCCTCTCAAGCAGTTGAAATCACTGCTGCATTTCACCACGCCCAGCGTAACCTCAATTCCTTATAAGTCATCTAGCCACTGGTGTTCTGTGATAGCAACAAAGATGGACTGAGGTAGGCTGGGCACCTGGGCATGAGCCAGCTGGGGCCTCTGCTCAGGGCCTCGCTGGCTCCGGTCTCAAAATATGGAGGCCTCCAACTCATAAAATATGGAGGCCTCCATCTGCTATTGGCAGATTTGATTCCTTCCAGCTTCTTACAGAAGCTTCCTTCCTCAAGCCCAGGAGTCCAGTCCCTCTGAATTCAGAGGACTAAGCCCTCTTCAAAGTGCTTATTACCTGATTATATTTGTCCCACCTAAATAGACTGGTTTTTTTTTTATTAACACATAGTCAGTCTCTTAAGGATCTTAGTTACATCTCCAAGACCCCTTTGCCTTTTCCATAACCCAGTCCGGAGAGTGTTACCCTGTCCCATTCCCAAGTCCAGCCCACACTCAAGGCATGAGTACCAGAGACAGGAATCTCAGGCTCATCTTAGAATCCTGTCCACCATACTTGCTGCGGGGCCTTGGGTAAGTTGTTTAACCTCTCTGTTCCCTGCTCCCTCATCCGTGAAGTAGGCATCGTAGCAGTACCGCTTCCTAAGGTTTGTCGTAAAGATTAAACGAGTTGGTTGATGGAAGTGCTTAAAACAATTTCTGGCAGGCCAGGCGTCCTGAGCAAATATTAGCCTTTCCAAAAAGAAAGACACTGACAGTCCCCAACAGGGCCGGTGGGACTGGAGCGTAGAAATGTCGTCACCAACCGGCTGGAAGTGGAATCTGAGAAGCCAGGCTGGTGGGGACTCCAGGGGGATGAGAATATCAAGGAGCCTGGGAAACGGGCCGCTGCGAGAGGAGAGATGACGGCTTCCCCTCCACGGGCCGGCTGGACAGAACGGGCGGGGAGCTGGATCATGCGAACTGGACATAATGGCATGGTGTCCCGATTTAACGTATCTCACAGCAAAGAGTGATGCTCTCACCTCTGCAGAAAGCTTAGAAACTCCTTCTGTTGAGGAGCTGAGCAGCATCGACACCCCAAATACCCCCAGCCACGGGCACGACAGGGGACCTGGGCCACTGTGTGCATGGCTGCACCCCACGGCTCACCTCTGCCATGGGGAGGCTTTCTCCTGCATCAGGACCTGAGTTGGGCCAGTTCAGGGGCCGCTCATGACCCCGTGAGCAGCTGGCGCATGGCGGGGGAGGTCTGTCGTGCTGGGGAGGGGAGGGCGGGAAGACGCAGCCAGGTGAGTCCCCGTGTGCTCTGGTGGTTTGTGAACGCAGGCCTGCCACAGGGAGCGAGAGATGACGGCTCGCTTTTGGAGAGGGACTTGCTTCACCGAAATCCTTTCCAGCTGGGTCCCCCGGGCAAGTCATTCACTCTTCTGTAGAGCTCATATTTTGCATCTGATAATTCAGCTCAAGTTGTTTTATTGACAGCGGCAGTGGGTACCCTGGCGCTCTGCCCGGCTCCCCCGCGCCTCCCTTTCAGGCTTTCCGGGTCTCTTTCCCTGAGCTACGTGCCTTGCTTCTAATGGCTGCACCTGCGCCTTGCTCTGGGGCCGCCTGTGGGCTCCCTGAGCTGCTTCCTGCCGTGCCCAGAGATGGGAGAGAGCTTGGGAATGATTTCTTCCTGGGCAGCCCTCAGCCGGGCTCCCTCGGGCCAGGAAAAATTCACCGTGAAGTTATCATATCCCCAAGCTCCCTGCGGGATCAGGTTTAAGACTGGCACCAAGCCTGAAATGCCATGCTCGCTGGGCCCCTCCACCTCCACCGGGGGCTCCCAGGATCGGCTGCAGGAAAATGCAGAGCCCCTTGCTGGAAGGTGACTGAGAACTTCAAGAGGATGACGGCAGCGTGTTAAACCCTTCCTACTGCAGGCCCACAGGCCGCTGAAAGGGTTTCGCGCTCACACAGCTGGCCCTGCCCCCCCCCCCTTTCCTGGGAACTCGGCCTTATTAAATCACTTGCATGTTAATTCTTGTCTTGGACTCTGCTCTGGTGAGCTTGACTGCGGGCAGCTGCCGAGGCTTCGAGTGGAGAGGAGGGATTTTGAGATGGAGAGAGCATCCATCCATCCCTCCGGGAGGTGGTTCTAGTGCAAAGAAGGTGCAGACCATTAGGTCATGCATCATCCTGTGAAGCAGAGCCCTCCCGAGGCACCCGCATCCGCATGACACGAGGGCTGCTGGGCCCCAGGCCCGGCTTCTCCTGCCCCACGTGTCAAGGAGAATTGGGGTTGATGGTGTGAGAGAAAGAAGGAGATTTAAGAGGACACAGTGTGAGCGACAGTCTAGAGGTGGGAATTGGGCCTACTGTGTGCTCACTGTAGAATACTTGAACAGAAAAGACCCAGTCCCTGCCCCTGAGTTTCAGGCAGCCCCCGCAGAATCCTGTACAGAGGCAGTGCCCAAGCTGAAGGGGAGAAGAAGGCAATCCAGGTAGAAAAGGAGGAGGCTGGTCTTCCAAGAATTGGCCATTAGGTGTTAGGAGCCCCTAAAGCTTCACCTCAAAGAAAAGACTTTCCAGCTGTGGAATTTCAGAAATGATTGGCAGGCTGTTGGGTTTGACGTGATGGGGGGGGGTCTTCTGAAATCACCTTATCCACTCAGAGGGGCTCCCTACTTCTAGCCTATCCGAGTGCTCAGAGGGAAGTGTTAAATCCTTTCCCAAGTATGTCTGACTTTTATCTGAAAAGAGCCCTGCCCCTCAGTCCCTCCGCAGACCCAGGCTGGTGACAGTTTCTGCAGGAGACCACAAGCACTTCACTCATTCCAGAGCACAGAAGCCATTCAGCAGGGAGGCAGGGTCCGCTGAGGCTGGTGTGGCTGCGTGGTCCTCCCCGGGAAGGGGTGGGGAGACCCTGGCTGTCAGGACCTGGGAGTCTCCAGTCACACGCCATGCAGTGGTCAGTCCAGGGCCACCCCTCGCTGCCCACACACGGTCAGGGCAGGGAGGACAGTGGCTCCTGAGCCAGATGTAAGTTCAGAAATATAGCAGAAGCCGCGGGGTGAGGGGCTGCCCGGGCTGGTGTCCCCTTCCTTCCAGGACAGCCACGTGGAGCTGCTCCAGACTGCCACGGAAGCACCGACTGCTGCTGCCTCGTAATTCTTTCTTGACACACATCCCATTCAGGGCGATAATTTATGATTTCTCGACTGCCTTCTATTAGGCAATTAAAAGAAAGCACACATTATTCTCGGGTATATATAATCAAGTGGTTTTTAATCCATGATGGAATCAGACGAGAACAGAGCTGAGAAGGCGCAGCACGCTCCCCTCGTTGTAGATGTTTAGACGTTTAAACTTCTTTTGTTTTATTCCTGTGGCCAGGCTCTTGGAACGTGGCTTTGGATTCCCCCTGCTTCTCCCTCTGGCCATGTCTCAGGGTCCCCATGAGGGGCATCTCCCGTCATCATTCTGACCTCACCCTCTGCTCCCTGTGCCTGGAGCATCCTCCCCTTCATGTCCCCAACCTTTGGAGGTCCGTCCCTATAGGCTCTTGCTGCGCCACCTTCCTTCCTTCCTTTCAAGGATCGAACCCAGGGCTTTTTACTTGCTAGGCAAGCATGCTACCCCCGAGCTACATCCCCAGCCCTCTGCTTTCCTTGTAAAGCCTTTCCTTCATTCAGCATGCATTTATTGAACAGCTGTTCCGCACCAGGCCCTGTTGAAGGCACCTGTGACCTGTCAGTGAACAAAACAGACCCCAGCCCCACCCCGTGGAGCTTGTCTTCCACATTCATTGCGATTGTGGTGATGAGGAATTACTACTCGGATGGATCAGCTCGCACGTCTTCCCCGCTGGACTGGAAGGTCCACGGGATAGGGCCCCCGGCGCCTGTTGTTTCGGTGCTACGTGTGACAGGAGGCTTGTGATTGGTGGCAGCTGCTGGAGAGCCCGGGCTCCGTGGTGGCTGCGTCGTCCTTGAAGTCCTGGAGGTCGCCACATGCAGCTGGATGAGAGCCCATGGGAGGAAGACTAGGAGTGGGGCCGCCCCAGAGCCAGTCCCAGGAGTGCGCCCCTGTGGGGACTGCAGGAAGCTGGCAGTCGGTCCTCTGCCGTGCGTGGTACATACCCAGCACCGTTGGCAAAGCAGGTCCTGCAGATCTTGCCTCTGTTCAGCTTCTGTGTGCTTTTGCTCTTAAAACTTTGTGGGGTCATTTTATTTTGTCTAGAAGATGTGACAAGGCCTTTACTTGCTCCGAGGCCACTTCAATCCCTATCAAGAGGTCCCCAGTGTTTGAGGATTGGTTAGGTCTAGTTCTTATCTGTTTTACAATTTCTGCTTGTAGCCCTGGCCTGGAAGCTTCCTACGGACAGATCAGGCCTTCACCACCTCCTGAGCTTCCCTCCTGGGGCTGTTTCTGACACCTGCACTCAGGTGTGCTCTCTAGGTCTGTCCTTCCAGAGGAAGGAGGGAGGGTATCGGAGGGAGGGCGGGTGGGGCAAGCCAGGCTCAGGCCTCTGCTGCAGCTTCAGGCTGTAGTCACTGGCCCCTAAAGGGATAGGCAGGTTTGGGGCCAGCTATCCTGGGGGGGGGGGGCAATGAGTGTGTGTGTGTGTGTGTGTGTGTGTGTGTGTGTGTGTGTGTGTGTGAGTGAATGAATAAAGGCTGGATGGCTTTGTGGTGAGTCCATGAAAGATGATGGGAGAAGAGGGGAATTGAATCTCCACACGGTCAAGCATTAAAAGTACTTTCTTCAGCCGGGCATGGTGGTGCACGCTTGTAATCCCCGCGCTTGGGAGGCAGAGACAGGAGGATCGCGCAGGTTCGAAGCCAGCCGCGCGCTGGCTTAGGAGACCCTGTTTCCAAATAAAAATGTAAAAATGGGTCTGGGAGTGTACCCCGGAGGTAGAAGGGCTTCCAGGAACCCCAGTACCACCAAAAAAAAAAAAAAAGTACTTTCTTCTTTTGGTAGTAGGAATTCCTCTGAGCTATCCCCCCAGCCCATTTTATTTCTTTTATTATTTCTTTATTTATTTAGCACCGGGGATTGAACCCAAAGGCATTTCTACTTCTGAGCTACATCCCTAACCCATTTTATTTTTTATTTTGAAACAGGGCCTCACTAAGTTGCTGAGGTTGGCCTTGAACCTGTGATCTTCCTGTCTCAGCCTTCCAAGTACTGGGATTACAGATATGCACTGGCTAAAAGTACTTTTTTTCATACTTAATGGTTATTTAAAGTCCTCTTTACTACCTGGCCATCTGTTGGGCAGCACTCATCTGAAGTTCCTAATCTTTTGATGTATGCCCAGACTTAAAAGGACAGCACTTGCCAGTAGTCTTACGAGCCATCACCTCATCCGATTAGGGAAGAGAGCGCTGGAGGCAGACACCACCTCAGGGAATGGCTGTGCTGGGCTCCGAGGTTTCCTGGCATTTGGTGGATTGACAGTGGAGTAGGATGTGTCTGTAGCCACATCTGCTAGCACTGATGGGGCTCATCAGCACAGCTTTCCTCTAAGAAGGAATCTAGGGAGCCCATAAGATGCAAATGTAGGGTGTGGCTTCAAAATCACCCAGGCAAGTGTGGGCGTGGCTTATCACCACACATGCTGATGTAGGCATGGCTTGGTTATCATGCAAAAATGAGGTGTGGCTTGTCCATTGCTCATGCCAATATGGGGCGTGGCTTGGTCATCCCACATGCTAACATGGGCATGGCTGGTCATTCCTCTGTAGATGTGGGCAGGGCTTGGTCATTCATGCAGATATGGCACATGGTTTGGTCTTCATGCATGCTAGCATAGGCGTGGCTTAGTCATCACTCATGCAAATATGGGGCGTGGCTTGGCCAGTCCTCCTGTGGATGTGGGCGTGGCTTGGCCATCCCTGCTGGAGATCAAGTGCTCTGTTCAGTGGCCAGGCCCACACAGGACTGGAGCTCAGATCATGCATGGCTCTCCCCCCTGTGGTTTCCAGCCTGGGCAGGGCGGGCCACCGGCTTTGGTTCAGCTCCTGAACTGGACCTTTATGCAGCTCTGTGCATTCGTTCTCCATTTTTTCTTCCAGGCTCTGAGGAGCCACAGGCTCCTCTAAGAGTCCTTGACCTTTAGGCGTGTTCCAGCACCTTCTTCCTCTGTGTGACACCTTTCATGGCCAATTCAGGTAAAGAGGCAAGAAGGATCGCTGTCTTTACCTCTCTAACACTGATTTGGGGGTGAAGTATGATCCAGTGTTGAGCACCCTGGGCGTGAATCTTGCCTTGGTCACTTACCAGCTGTGTGACCTTGGGCAGGTCATTTAACATCAAGCACTTATAGTGTGACCGACACACAGTAGGTCCACACCAAAAGTCAGATGTTCTGTTTTCCCCTTTATTTTAAAATACCTATCATATTTGCTCAGCTGTCCTAGAATAGCTGGTCTTGGGCCTGGTTTACGTGAGGAGTGCTGCCATCATCTATAAGGATAAGGCTTGGTGATAAACTTCAGCTCCTAAATCTTGCTTTTAAGAGTCTGCTGCCTACAGAACACCAAGCCGTATCCAGATTAAAATCTCTTGCAGGCTTTTCTGAGGCTCCCGGCCACTTAGAATCCGATCCTGACAGGTCTGTGAGGTCCTCCCACTGTCGGAGCTGGCCCTGCCCCTCCCTGTGGCCACGTGTTCTCACCACAGGGACCTCGAATCGTGCTTGCCTTGGGGCGACTCTTCCCCCTGTGCTCACACTCACCCGGTCTCGGTCAGTTGTCTACATGTGCCAGACACTCGCCAGGGACCAGCAGAACCCTCCTTCCCCTTTCTCTCCGTCTTCCCATGCCAATCCTCCCATGGCAGGTGTCCTCTTGAGTCCACGCAGGGCTCCTCTTGGCTGGCCCTGCCTGGCTGGACGCTCCGTGAGGACAGGGGCTCCTCCAGGGCCCACCACTCTCTCCCTGGTCCCGGCACACGGCCAGGCGCAGAGCAGTATGGTGATGTCCGGGCTCCAGGCAGCGAGGTACCAGCCATGCTTTGTACCCCAATAGGCGGCTTAGGGCAATCTAGTGGGTCATAACCAACTTGGGAAGAAGGAAGAGAAGAAGAAGAAGGAAAAGGCAAGAAGAAAAGTGAGACAGCTTGGAGGAGAAGGAGATGAAGGGAGGAAGAGAAGAAAGAAAAGGAAGAGGGCAAAAGAAAATAGAAAATATCAGGATGTTGCATGTGCAAGGATAAGAGAATGGTCACAAAACATTTGCTTCCGTGTGTGTGTATGTGTGCGTGTGCGTGTGTGTATGTGTGTGTGCGTGTGTGTATGTGTGTGTATGTGTGTGCGTGTGTGTGCGTGTGTGCGTGTGTGTGCGTGTGTGTGTGCACGCACGCGCAGCTGTACTATGTAGTCATCATCACTGGGCACGTGCAGGGGACTGGCTCCAGGACCCCCAACACACACTGCCATTGAAGGATGCTCCAGTCCTGCACATTAAATGGCGTAGTATTGGCACATACCTATACACACCTTCCCGTATGCTTTTGGTCATCTACAGCTTACTAATAATACCTAACACAATGGGAATGCTGTTTAAAAAAATTGTTAAACTTTGTTGTTTAGGGAAGAGTCTCAAGGAAACAATCTGGACAGACACAATCCCCTCCCCCCAATATTTTGATCCACAGTTGTTGACTCTGTGGACGTGGAGTCCACAGATGTGGAGGACGAACTGACTGACTGACTGTGGGGTGTATTCTTACTAAAGGTTGAGGTCTAAAAAGAGAAGTCTGTGTTCCTCAGAAAACTGGGAATGGATCTACCATACAATCCAGTTAGACCACTTCTGAGTACCTTTCCAAGGAATTGAAACCAGCATATCATATTATAGTGATACCTGCATACCCGTGCTTATCGTGGCACAATTCACAATAGCCAAATCATGGAACCAGCCTAGGTATTCATCAGCAGGTGAATGGATTACAACATATGGAATATGCTTGTAATGGAATCCTCCACAATAAAGAAGAGAATTATGTCATCTGCAAGGAAATGGAGGGATCTAGAGGACATTATGCTTAGTGAGATGAGCCAGTCACAGAAAGAGAAGGGTCATGTGTTTTTTCTAATATGTAGAAGGAGAACTCAGGATACAAGAGGGATTCCAGATAAAGGAGGAGAAATCCCAGTGGAGCCCTGGCGGGGGTCTAGGAGAGGAAGAATTAATGAAGGAAACATTTTCATTGACGCTATATATGAAAACAAAATTAGCAAAGTGAACCTTAATCTCGTGTACAGGGTAGACTACGTGGCGTGGGGAAGCCCCCCAAGTGCTGAGTACACGGACGTCCTTATCACGCTGAACTTCCTTATGATGTGAGGTTACAGTGCACCAATGAAAAGGAATAAAGTAACCAGAAGAGCTAACAATAAAGAAATAAAAGCAAGACGGTCACTTGGGCCCAGTGTGCTGATGCTGCAGCAGGTGTGGGCCAGAATGGACCATTCTTTCCATCGTGAGCCGTGGCTCCTGTCAGAGGAGGGCGGGAAGCACAGCGCCACCCACGGCGCCCCACCGTCGTGATGGAAGCAGGTCCTGGGCTTGGGGAGTGGGGAGGTGGGTGTGTGTAAGGTGAAGGTTGGGGTGACATGAAAATCCTGCTTACATTTCTTCCAAGAACCCCCTCCTAGTGGCCCGGACACATGGACAAGGACGGGGTGTGTGGACGTTGGTCCCAAGTCCCTGACCCAGGTTGCCTTGGTGACGATCCCCAGGGCGCTCCGGAAACTCACCTGGCTGTCGAGATTCTTCCCGACTCCTTTCACAGGCTGTAACTCGAGTTTCCATCTATCTTTATTGCTTCCTAAAACCTGAAAGGTACAGGCAGTCTTCAGAGAGCGATGGCTTTGAGCTTAACAAATCCCAAATACCAGCAGCAGGCGGGGAGCCAACAGGCGGCGCGTGGCTCCTCTCCTCGCACTCCAGCTGAGAATGTCTTTTCTAGAAATGTCAGTCTGGGAGTGGGAAGCTGGAAATGTCAGTATACAGTGTGCTTCCTGGTCATGTTCCTCCGCCGCTCGGGGGCTTTCTGGACTGGGTTCTCAGAGCTGCCTGTGTCTTTCTATGACCTTTTTAGAAGTAGATGCGATCCTCTGTCTTGAGTCTGGATAGGGCTCGAGGCAGCAACTTTTAACCAATGGGCTTTGAGTCACACCCCCGATATTAACATTTCTGGTATCAGTCCACATAGTTTGAACTATAATCAGACATACGTGTATGTTATAGGTTGAAGATTGACATAGAAAAAAAAAAGTCTTTAAAATGGCTAGTCACAGCCTAAAGATTATATACATGAATGTTCATAGCGTTATTCATAAAGGCCCCAAACTGGAAACAACCCAGATGCTCATAATTGTGCGATTGGATGTATACAGTGCAGTATATCCACACGGTAGAGTACTACTCAGCAATAAAAAAGGAGTGATTCCTGACAGGTACAATAATAAGAATGAATCCCAATAATATCATGCTAAGTGAAGAAAGCCAGATCCGAATGGCTGAAAACAGTGTGATCCCATTTGTATGACTTTCTGGAAAAGGTGGAAAGCTACCGTGATAGCAGGTCAGCTCTTGCCTGCGGCTGGACCAGGACAGTGGTTGACCACAGCGGCATGCAGAAAAGACCGACCAGCCTGCGTGGATGTGGCGGTGGGTACAGTTTGAATGTGAGTTGCCCCAAATTTACTAAAAATCCATCAAACTATGCATTTAATCTGCATAAAATTGGGTATTAAAGGTCAAATATACCTCAACAAATTGGTAATAACAAGTTTCAAATGACAAAGAAAAAAAATCCATCTACCTAACTGATCGTGAACAACACGATTTTGAAAACAAAAATCAAAAGAACTGGGCAAAGGGCACAGTGAGGCGTCTGTGGAGAAAATACAAATGCCAGCTAGAAGGTGAAGGGGACCAACCTCACCGGGAACTTCATAATGGGAAATTTATAAAACGAAACTACAAACAGACCTTACGCCTTTCCTAGAGTTCACTCAGAATGGATCGTAACCTGTGTGTAAAATGAAAAACTGTAAACCCTCCAGAAGAGAACGTGGGAGAAAATCTAGGTGCCCTTGGACTCGGAGATGATATTTTAGATATAAAATCAAAAGGGCAATGCATAAAAGATAAGCCAGACCTATTAAAAGTTTCTGTTCTTCCAGAGACACTGTTAAGAAAATGAAAAGAGAAGGCATAGACCAGGCGCACAGGTCTGCAACACACACATCCCATGGAGGACTGGGCCCAGCCGTGCTGAGAACTCTTAACATTCAACAATTAAAACGTGAGCCAATTAAAGATGGGTGAAAGCTATGAACAGACACGTCACCACGTGTAAAAGTGGGAAATAAGCACTGAGAAGGCCGCATGTCATCAGGGAGTTACAAATTGAAACACTAGTGAGATGCTAATGAAACCCACAGCCGGACATCATACACTGGTGAGGACGTGGCACTCCTGCTCATGGGTGGTAGGGATGCAAAATGGTAACAGCCACTTTGGAAGACAGGTTGGCAGTTTCTTACAAAACTAGGCTTACTCTTATCATAGGATTAAGCAAACGTACTCCTTTGTATTTATAGAAATTAGTTGAAAATGTATGTCCAAACAAAAATCCAGTACAATATTCAGAGCAGCTATATTCATAACTGCTAGGACCTGGAGGCAATCAAGGTGTCCTTCAACAGGTGAGTGGATAAACATACTGGTATGTCCATACAATGGAGTATTATTCAGCAGTTAAGAAGCAATGTTGCTAGCCAGGTGTGGTGGCGCGCGCTTTGTAATCCCAGCATTTGGGAGGCTGAGACCGGAGGATCGTGGTTCACGGACAGCCTCAGCTACTTCGTGAGGCCCTCTGCAATTTAGTGAGACCCTATTTCAAAATAAAGAATAAAAAATAGGGCAGGGGGTGCAGCTCGGAGGTCAAATGCCCCTGGGTTCCATCCCAGACCTGCAAAAAAAAAAAAAAAAGAAGAAGCAATGTTGCTAGCCGGGCGTGGTGGTGCGCGCTTGTAATCCCAGCATTTGGGAGGCTGAGACAGGAGGGTTGTGGTTCTCGACCAGCCTCAGCTACTTAGTGAGGCCCTGTTTCAAAATAAAGAATAAAAAAGAATAGGGCTGGGGGTGTAGCTCGGAGATAGAATGCCCCTGGGTTTCATTCCCAGTACTGCAAAAATACATAAATAAATAAATAAAGCAATGTTGCTGCCAAGTCACATAAAGACATTGGTGGAGGCACCTTAAGTTCAGGTTATTAAGGGAAAAAAGCCAATCTGAAGAGGCTCTATGCTCTGTGATTCCAACTCTATGACATTCTGGAAGGCATTCAAAGTCTGGGGACAGTAAAAAGATCAGTGGGCGGCAGGGATCCAGAGGTGGCAGGAGGACGGGTAGACAGGAGACTGTCCGGACTGTGACAATATTCTGTTTGATACTGTGATGCTGGATACATGACATTCCACAGAGTGAACTCTAATGTAAACTGATTTTAACTAATAATAATGTACCAATAGTAGCTCACCAGCCTGCCAACCTCCCACACCAATGCAAGACGGTAAAGGGGACTGGGTTTAAAGGAGCTCTCTATATTTTCTGCCCTTTTTTTTTTTTTTTTTTTTTTTTCGGATCTGGGAATGGAACCCCGGGGCATTTGACCTCTGAGCTACACCCACTGCCCTGTTTTTTTTTTTTTTTTTAAATTTATTCTCTATTTTGAAACGGGCTCACTAAGTTGCAGAGGGCCTCACTAAGTAGCTCAGGCTGTCTGTGAACCGCGATCCTCCGGTCTCAGCCTCCCAAATGCTTAGGATTACAAACGTGCACCACCACACCTGGCTGCTTTTTTTTTTTGTTGTTGTTGTTTTAAACCTACAATTGTTCCAAAAATAGTCTCTGAGTTTAATTTAAAAACAAAACCCCAAATGTGGGCAACCTTAACTCATCTTCAAGCTCACAAAGATAAAAAGGCTGGTGGATGCTGCCCGGTGCTAACGTGCACAGAAACTTCTGGAAGGCAATTTAAGCAACGGGTAACAAAAGGAAGAAGTAGGTACCCCTTGATCTGGCAGTTCCACTTCCCGGGGAAGATGCTGCACCCCACCAACCCTCAGGAGCCGTGTGTCAAGTCTAGAGACATTTGTAGTTATCATAACGGGAGCTGCTACTGGCAGCCGGGGTAGAGTCAGGGATGGATCTGAACCTCCTCCGGTGCAGGGACAGCAGGTGCCCCGGTGCGCGGTGCTCTGGTCCCTTGTGGCGTTGGTGCTGGGGGTGGGGGCAACCCCGTCAGGACACATGGAAACTCATCGCGGTGTTGCCATCGACTGAGAATTGGGAAAGAACCAACACTGCGCGTGGCAGAGGCCAGTTACACAGAGGACGGGCCGTTCCCACTGCGGGGTCCTGCATGGGCTTTAGGATGGCAGTGTGGCGCGATGGCCTTTACCGAGAACAGCCTCACGAGACGTCGTTAATAAGAACGATTACAGAGCAGCTCGCACTGAACAGGCAGCCCTCCGTATCCATGGTTTCATATCCAAAGGTTCAAGCAATCTCAGATGGAAAATGGTTTCTAAAAAAAATTGCATCTGTACTGACTGAACACGGACAGGCTGGTTTTTTTTCTTATTCTCTAAATAATTCAGTTTAGAAACTACATAACTTATACATCACGTTAGGTATTATAAATAATCCTGAGATGATTTAAAGCATATAGGAGCCCAAACCTGGAATCCTAGTGCTTGGGAGGCTGAGGTAGGAGGATCGCAGGTTTGAAGCCAACCTCAGCAACTTAGCAGGATCCCATCTCAAAATAAAAAAAGGGGTGGGGGGGTATAGCTCAGGGTATAGCACCCCTGGGTTCAATCCCCAGTACTATAGAAAAGCAAAAATAAAGTATATAGGAGCAATTACAGAGGTTTTATGTAAATTATACAACATTTTCAAAAGGGCTTTGAGCATCCGCAGGTTTTGGTATGGGGAAAATAACTAAATGTCTTATTGTGAAGACAGCAGAAAAACAAAGGAGACAAAGCAACAGAACCTGTGCGCTTCTTAAAGTATCTGGGAAGCCACAGAATGTACAACCAAGCATGCGTCTGCGTGATTTAAGTACAGGTGATTTTCACCCTTAAAATTTATTTTGGGGATTTATAATTTTTTGCAGGAATACTTTTGCCATGCATTACTTGTTATAATTAAAGCTATAAAGCAAAAATACATTTCGTGAGATGAAGTATTACGTAACGAGACACACATTCAAGTAAAGGTTGCTTAAAGATAATGGTTATTTTTTGCTGGCGGGCACGGCACCACACACCTCTAATACCAGCACTTGGAAGGCTGAGACAGGAGGATCACGGGTTCAAGACCAGCCGCAGCATGGACTTTTTAACAAACTAGTGAGACCCTGTTTGAAAATAAAAAAATAAAAATAGGGATGGGGTTGCAGCTTGGAGATAAAATCCTTTGGGTTCGCGATCCCCAGTCCTACAAAAAGAAATTAAAAAAAAAAGATTAAGGTTTTTGTTTTCAACAATGAATTGCATTCAGAAGTCGTTTAAGGGAGAGAGTATTCCAGAGGTCACATGCCCACGACACGCAGCCTTCAATACCTTTCATTCACTTCTCCAAAAATTCCATAAAATTGTCACCGCTCACCACCCACTGTGCAGACAAGGCCGTCTCAGTGTGGCGGCCAGGCGCATCCGCCGGCGTGACGGGATGGTTCCTCCTGTTTCCTGACCCACCTCCTGTCTTGCCTCAGTGGGCTCCCGCGTCACCGCGCCTGGTGGCCTGCCGGGGCAGTGGTGGTAAATTGGCTTTTTTTCAATGTACTGTTTTCAAGAGCATCAACGCATTATGGAGATTCCCATCTGGGAAGCTTAAAGAATGTCCAGAGTATTTCTTGTCACGCACACAGATGCACAAATTATTTTCATTATTTTTGTTTGTTTGTTAATGTCAGTTGGGAGCTTTTTCTGAACTGGAAAATTTCTTTATCTGGGATGGAAATGTCAGTTGTGCCCAGGAGCCTGGTCTGGGCTCTTGAGTGTATTTACCGGCTCCTGGACGGCGAAGCCTGCGCGCTCTCCACCTGGGGCCAGAAGGGTGCGGGTTAGCACATTCCCCAGCTCGCGTCCAGCCGACATACAATCATCTTTATTCCTGTGGTACCGAGAGGAGACAGCTTGAGTTTTCTTATTTCCCCTGCAGTTTAAGGGTGTAATTTGCAAAGAAAGGGACCCACAGGTGCCCTGGCCGTGACCGGCTGCTCATGGAGAATGTTCATCTTGGAAGGATTCTGCAGTGAGCTCATCTGCAGGATTTGGTCAGCCTCTTGGAGCAGAAACTGCCTCTTTTTCTCTTTGTAATATATATATATATATAAAATCTTTTATGTATTAGGGATTAGCCCAGGGGCATTCTACATCTGAGCTATACTCTCAGACTCTTCAGTGGTTTAATTTTGAATCAGAGTCTCGCCAAGCTGCTGAGCTGGCTTCGAACCTACAATCCTCCCATCTCAGCCTTCCAGGTACTGGGGGGATTACAGGCATGTGCCACTCAGTCTCCCACAAAAACTGCCTCCTCTTGGGAGTGGCCAGTCACTGTTCACAGTCCCTACTGCTGCTATAGGCTGTGGGAAAAGCATTCCATGGCCATCACCTGGCCAGGGCATGTCCCCTATACCAGCCCATGGAAGTTTCTAGACACCCCCATCTTTCGCACACCTGAGAGCACTCTTGTTGCCCCATACTGTCTTTTGTCTCAGGTTGCCTTTTGTGTGTGTGTGTGTGTGTGTGTGTGTGTGTGTGTGTGTGCTGGGAATTGAACCCAGAGGCATTCTACTTCTTAGCTACATGCCCAGCCCTATTTTATATTTTTTATTTTGAAACAAGGTCTCACTAAGTTGCTGAGAGCCTCACTAAATTGCTGAGGCTGGCCTCGAACCTGCCACCATCCTGTCTTGGCCTCCTAAGTACTGGGGTTATAGTGCGCCACCATGCCCAGCTTCAGATTGCCTTTTGAGTGTCCAGCCCTCCGTCATGAGATGGCCAGCAGCATCCTCCCTGGGCGTCTTTCCTCCATCATCTTTTGGTCGGCTTCCCCTGGTTCCATTCTCATTGTGGCCGATTCTACTTCGGGCCTGCAGTATCTGACGCGTGGCCGGTGTTTCCCTCAAAGGCACAGTGGCCTCTCGCTCCCACTGCAGGAAGGCACACCTGGCCTCCAGCAGCTGGTGAGGACTGCCCCGGGCATCCTGCCAAGCTGGCGTGTCTTCTGTTTTTGAGACACTCTCCTGCTTCTTGAGTTTTGAAGATCTCGGGGGAGCAGCCCTGGGAGGAGGGACAGAGGCCTTGGATCTGGCCCAGACAGCAATGGCCTTGGAGCCAGACTCCCGACCAGGTGCTCCCGTCTCAGAGAGAGTGGCAGGGCCAGCCAGTGTCGGAGGGGGAAGAAGGGCTGGACCCCCTAAAGCCCTGCATCTTGGGGACAGAACGGGTAATAGAGGTTGCAGAGATGCAGAGACTGTCCCTGGCCTGATATCGGCCTGTGGCTCGTCCTCCTGAAAACCAGAAGCCAACTCCACTAAAGCCAGGATCACTGTGTTTTAAGTTAGCAATAACAATACTTATCGTGGCTTACCATGGTGCACTCTGGGCCCGGTACCTACAGCGATCCCCTGACTCACATCCCCATCGCCCAGGTGAGGAAACAGGCTGAGACCTTAATGAACCGGCCCACGGTGGAGCCCAGGGCCAGGCCCGGGCTGCAGCTCAAGCTCACCGCTCCACGATGTTTGTGCTGGAGGCGCCGGGCTGGGGAGCAGCGCTGCAGGTGGGTGGGCACTGCGCGCTCTTGACTTTGGCCCCTCCTGAGTTTGCTTTCCGTCTGCCTGAGCGCTGGAGGAGCCTCCAACACCCCCGGGTCCCCAGGGCCTGGCCCTACCCTCTGCTCCTGCTGAGCTCTGGGCTAATTCCTCTTCCCATTAGGTGAGCCAAGACAAGATTAGACCTTTATTAAAAGGAAATTAAACTAGGAAATGAAAGGATAAACAAACCCCAAATGAGAAACAACGTCAGCAGCTCCAAGCAGATGAAGTTCTAGGGACAGCACAGGTCCCTGTCCGACAGGTGCCCTTGCCTTCTGTCTTCTTACCCCGCTGCTGTAGTCCAGCTGGTGGGCACTGTGACTTCCACAGCTGGGGGCCCGTCCTCTCTCACCAGGGCCCCCTTCAACCCGCTTCAATCTCACCCGTCTGGCTTGGCCAGCAGCTCCCTGGTGCACGGGCCAGGTAGTGGCTTCCCTGTCCCTTCCCAGGCTATGGTGGGAGCTGCGTTTCCTCTGTCTCTTATTTTCCAAGGCCCCTGACTGTCTACCCCACATCTTTCCTGCTTCTCCATTTCCCTGCCTCTCTCCCATGCCTGCCCACTCTCCCCTCGGACCCCCTCTACCCCTACATCTACCCCTCTAGATGTTGTCATAAATGTTACTTTTTAGCAAACTTTGCCTGTATCTTAGCCTATTTTCTATGACTATAACACAATGCCCGAGGCTGGGTAGTTTCTAAAGACTAGAGGTCTGTTTGACTCAGGGTCTGGGATGGGGAGTCTGGAGTACGGTTGCCACCTGGTGAGGGCCTCCGTGCCACATCATGGCATGGCAAAGGGGCACAGCAGACAGGAGAAGCCTGCCAGCTCGGGTCTCTTGTCTTACAAAGCCACCAATGCCATCCTGGGGTCAGCCTCGTGACCTCATCTGACCCTAAGCGCCTCTCAAAGGCTCTTCCTCCAGACTCCATTAACGTGGGGCTTTGGGGATCTGGTGCCCAACACACCATCTTTTAGAAGTTTCCCTGTAGCCTCCGCTAACCTCCCTGAACTCGGTTTCTGTGCGCCTTGAGGTTCACCTGCGACGCACCAGCTCGGCCGGAGCAACGGGACCGTTGGGACTGGGTCTTGGAAAGTGGGCAAGGATTCGGCTTTTTTCTGCTGCTTCTGCAGCGGACCCCTCCCTCTTTTGTATGGAGTTCCTTCAAGTCCCTATTTATGGTCCTAAATGTAGAGATTCGTCTCCAGGACTTGGGAGGGAGAGACCTGAAATGACGGACCCGGACAACTGCCTCTCGTGCAATTGACAAAGTTTATTTTCCAAAACCAAGATTCTTATACCCTTCTCCAGTGAAATTCCTAGTAGAAAAGTGTAAACACCAAAGAATAATAGTGGGGTATTAAGTGAAGGACATGTGAATTACCAATCATAAACAAGACAAAAGGAAGACCTGTAACATCACAGGTCTTGTGATTAAGGCCAGCCCCTTGGCCTTGCAGGTGGGCGGCCTTAGAGGGCAAATGCCAGAAAGGACAGGAGTCACAGCCAGAGTTTTGGAGATTTTGACCTTTCATAGAATCTCCTTTAACTCTTTCGGAACCTTCCATTCCTTAGGCTTTGTCCATGTCCTCCTCTGCCTAGTACCAGCAATTAAAAAACCCATTTAAAAAGACTTAAGTGTTACTTTAAACCTTATGAAGTTAAGAGCACTTTAAAGTATTGCATTCTGCATTTCCCCAACTTAATAATTGAATTATAAGACATTAGGTAAATATCACTAGCACCTTAAAACCTTAGTTCTGCAAAAGGAATAAAATTTAAAAGACAATGCATATCACATTTGATCACAACTTAATAAATGTATAATAGATTACTACAGAAATCCACAACATCATAAGCATCATGAGTGTCTTAAAACATTAATTTTGTCAAAGGAAAAGGAACTTTAAAAACAATGTATGTTTTATTTTAATCACATCTTACATAGGTCTAATAAAGAAATCTGGGTGGTCTCTGAAGTTAAAGAACAGCTGAAGATAAGCTACTTCAAACCTCCCTGATCTTGCCAACCAAGTACAATATTCTCATAATTAATCTAAAACAAGAAGCAAAAATGATTGGCGGGTTTGTCTGCCATAGTAACTGGTAAAAGAAAAACTATTTGCCAATCAGGATGGGAAAGGGGAGTTAACGAAAAATAAAAACCTACATCCTGTGTTTTTACCAATCGATTTCCTATCCATCGAAGAACTTCTCTAAGTTCATTTACCTCATCTATCCCCTGTCTCCAGTAAATGGCACCGATTAGCTTTTTTCTCCCTAGGGGGTTGCCACCGCCTATTCCCAATAATGTTCTTAAGCAGGCCTTCTAACTAACTGCTTAAGCTTTTTGTATATGACTAAGTTCTCTTTTTGGGTTTTCCTAAAGTATTTCTTGCTGTTGTAATATATCCACTAATGTGATGAAATTCCCTTTTTCTTCTCTAGCCAATTTTATTATAGCTTGGAGCAAGGCAGGGGGCGTCTGAGAGCTCAAACATATTACCAGAAAATTTATCTTCCACGGAATCAGTTTCTCCCACAGTCCTGATTCTGGGACCTCGTTTTACATCACTGGAGCCATTTGTGTGAAAAGTTAATAGAATCATTACCAAAAGAACAATAGCTACAAAAGAACATCTAGAACAGGGAGTAGTCTGACCAGGAGCCATCCTTCCTCAGGGCTGCTTTCCTTGAAGCGTGCCACATCTCGCATGCAGGGTCACACAGACTCCAGGGGAGGCAGGGTCGTGGCATTCGCCCTCATCAATGGCAGTGAAGTCATTCTTTCTCCCACTTTTCCCGCCAGACTGAGCTCAGCGAAGACTGGACTGGGTGCGTCAGACCCGGCCCTGGCGCCCAGAGCGCTCGTCCCTGCTCACCCCTCCTGTCCTGCAGTCAGGCATCCCCGCTCTGTGCCAGGTGGCATGGGAGGTTCTGAGGACCCCGGAGGGCACGAGGCAGAGCATCTGCCATCATGGGGTCTGCCGTCCAGCCAGTCATTCTGTTTGTTGCGTGACTGATCAACAGTAAGAGGAGCCCGCTCTTGTTCACTGAGACTTTTCTAATAAGGACCATTGCCAGCAATTGGGCTGGCTGCCCTGCGCGGAGGTGAGTTCTCCATCATGGGAAGTCTTCAGGAAGAGCCAGAACAAGGAGCCCATTGTCATGATGGTGCAAGCTGAGCCCCTGAGGATCTCATTATCTATGGGTGGAAGTGAAGGCCACGGTTCTCTGGAGGGCGCCGGGCTGGCTGTGGTGGAGAAGCTGTCAAGCCAGGCTAGCCCTGCAGGGAAAAGCAAGCCCCAGGCAGCTGCAAGGGCGACAGTGTCTTTGTGTGTTCCTGATGGAAGTCCACAGGCTCCTCTTGCAAACTAGAGCTAAATCTTTTCACTTCATTTAAAATAAATTTTCAGGCGGGCATGATGGCGCACGCTTGTAATCCCCGCGCTTGGGAGGCTGAGACAGAAAGATCGCACAGGTTTGAAGCCAGCCCCAGCTACTTAGGCTCTCAGCAACTTAGTGAGACCCTGATTCCAAATAAGAAAATATATATATAAGATAGGTCTGGGAGTATGGCCCGGAGCTAGAAAGCCTCTGGGTTCCACCCCCACAAAAAAATAATAAATAAATAAATAAAATAAATAAATAAAAATAAAATTTTCATTTTACAAACACACACACACACACACACACGCACGCACACACAGCATGCACGCACACACACACAGAGGAAAGCTTTATATTTTCCTGGTATATTTTCTTTTTTCCAGAATACAAAGTGATCATCTTGAAAAAATGCAGAAAGACTGAAAGAAAATTAGAAGGATGGTAATTCTTTACCCAAACATAATTACTATAAACATTTAAAATTATCTTCTTGTGGTTGTTTTTGAGGAGTATACAAAAATATATGTTTTAAAAATCAGAGCCAGGTGTGGCGGCGCACACTTGTAATCCCAGCATTTGGGAGGCTGAGACAGGAGGATTGTGGTTTGCAGACAGCCTCAGCTACTTAGTGAGGCCCTTTGCAACTCAGTGAGACCCTGTTTCAAAATAAAGAAGAAAAAATAGGGCTGGAGGTATAGCTTGGAGGTAGACTGTCCCTGGGTTCCATCCCCAGTACAGCAAAAAATAAAATTAAAATGGGATCAGATTTTGTACCTTGTTGTCTTACTGGATCGTGAGCATTTTTCACTTTGCTGAATATTGTTCCAAAATAAGATATTTACTTACTGTGTGATGCTGTCACTCACATACTATCTATTGATATAACAAACTGCCCTCAACGCCTAGCAGCTTAAAATAGCCATAATCATCACACCTGCCACCTCCCGTGGGTTAGGAGTTTGAGAGTGAGTGGTCTTGAAGACGGCCTCAAAGTAAAAAATAAAATGGGGCTTGAGGGTCTTGTTCAGAGTTAGAATGCCCCTAGGTCCAAGCCTCAGTATTGCCTCCCACCAAAAAAATAAAAATAAAAATAAAAATAAAAAAATGTTGCCGAGGCGGATTGAGGCTGGACTGCCCTCTTCCGCGATGGCGCCCTGACGTGGTGCTCAAAGTCCTTCCTTGCCACTCAATTGCTTGGGTGTCCTCACAAAATGGCGACCGCCTTGCCCCAGGGTGAACAGTCTAAGAGACAGGCCGGTGGAGGCTGTGTCTCCTGGTCACGGCAGTCATTTGGGCAGTACTCCATGGCCTGTTCCGTGCAGGCAGGGACAGGACAGGGGTGAAGATCTTTTGGCGCCTCTGGGAAGGCTTGCCTGGACTTGCCTAGTGCACCGTCCTGTAGCTGCAGCGGTTGTTTCTTAGTGAATTCCCTGTTGTTGGGCATCTATATTGTTTCCAGTGTTTCACTAGCAGAGATAATGTACATTCCTTAAGTCTTAGGCAGCTGGTATGGCTCAAGTGCTTGGCCTGCGTCTAGGTTCACTTGGTCCAGCCAGGGCTTCAGGGTACAGAGCTGAGACGGGCCAGGCCAGAGATGGCTCCCCTTCAGACATTTAAACACTTGCTTCCATGATCCTTTGAGTGAATTGTCATAGTGATTCTGTTGCTTAGCAGGGTGTGGCAGGAGACGGAATTCAACGCTTCAGGAAGGGCCTGTGTACCAGGATACGCACAGGAACAGACTCAAGGCATCTTGAGGCTAGAAACAGACAAGCCATTGCCATGCCGAGCCCCAAGGGGCAGGGCAACAGGGCTGCCTGGGCTGCGGAGGAAGCCGGGAAAGTGCGCCCCGACCCCAGGCAGCTCCCCAGGCCGCCCGTGTCTGCTTTTTCCTGTCGATTTCTCCTATTGGCCAAACAGAAGCAGGTCACAACGCAGCCAGCTTGCAGCTGGGCTCCTCTGGTCCTGGGGACACTGGTAGAGGAGAAGGAGGACGAGGGAAGAAGAGAGGATTCCCACCAGCAGTCTACCCGCCCGTGTTTTTGGAACGTCAACAGGCTACAGAATGATGTGCCAGAACAGGAGTAATTAACCCCTGCCTTGCTGCCGGTGTGGGGTAATTTTATTATGAATACTAATCATAATAGCAGTATTAGCGATCATGTGTTAAGTATTTTTCGTGTCCAGGGCAGCGTATTACATTACAGGGCATTTTACACATAGTATTTCTAATTTTTATAGACAATCTGTTAGGCACATGTTATTATGAGTCTGTTCCAGGCAGAGTAAAATAAGTTTGCAAAGGCTCCGTCTGCTGCCTGAGGTCACACAATTAGTAGCAGAATTCGGATGCCACCCAAAGCTGTTTTACTCCAGACTCCAAGTGTTTTTCTTTAAAAGCAGTCTAGACCCACCTGAGGGTGGCAAACCAGTGTGGTTTTCCGCAGCTTCTTCTACAATGGAGTAATAATTTTTTTTGAATAAAATAATCTTTAACACCCTAATTCATCTGAACAATGGCCCAGGAATTATAGTGTTTGGCAAATTGCGGGTGCTGCGTTGGTGCATACAAAGTAGGGGGAAACAGATGCTTTGAAATAAAGGACCCGGGGCCGCAGGACCGGGCAGGGCGAGCGGTCGTGATGGAAGTCACCTTGGAGAGCTCAGTAAGTCTCAGTGCAGCCGCCGCCGCCAAACGTGGAACATGGCACCTTCAAGTTACCCGCTGCCCTGAGCAGTGTCCTGGCAGCTGTGGGCACCCAAGAGGCACTCCATCAATTACTTGGTTCTAAAAGGAAATTTCCCCCCACGCTGCAGGTGAGGGGGCAGGGGAAGTGGGCAGGGGGGTGGGTAGGGAGAGAGCTGGGAGAGAATGACATTACCGTGCACGTAGCACTTTGTAATAATGAAAATCACTCATTCTGTCTTCAGTGCTGTGCATGTAGGAAAAGACGCAGGAACGTCTCTGGTTTGTTTTTGTTGACAGCCTCCGGACATTGTGCTGGGGAGGTCACGTCGTTGGGGGAGGGGCTGGAGCAGCCAGGAACCCCGGTCTCTGGAAGAGGTTAGTCCAGGGGTTGGGTCAAATGTTTCTTGAGCTGCAGCCAGGCCATTCCCTTGGGAAATTTGTTTTGCGTTTCTCTTCCCGGTTTAGAATTCTCCGTGTATCCTTTAAAGCTCTAGGGTCCCTGATTAAAATGCTTGATCAACACCCTGATGTTCCAGTGCCCGTCAAGTTAATCTCGCTGATTGGAACCTGCGTCTCTAAGAGGGGTCTCTTGCAGGGGCACCCACATGCTCTGCTTATTTAGTTTGGAGAAGGCCCAGTGTGGGGTGGGAGTGGGTGGGAAGGAGGAGTGATGTTGGGGTGGGTAGTCCATGCGCCTGCACAGAACCTCCAGACAGAAGAAGAACCAGGCACCCATCCAAGACTTTGCGAGCCAATGGGATAAGTCCACGTGGACTGGCATTTGATCTGACCCTAAGACATCAGAAGCGCAGTAGTGCTTGGTGAACTTTGACCCAGCGCCCCGCACACAGTGGGTGCCACCCAGTCCACTGTGCCAGAACCTGGCTAGTATGGGATGGTCAAGCATGGGGGTTCCAGGACCCTGTGGTCTGAGTTTGCCTCCTGCATCCTGTGATCATGGACAAATCACTGATAATAATCATCTTAGATCACTTGAAAATCTAAAAACCGCCAGGTGTGGTGGCGCTCCTTTGGAATCCCAGTATTCAGGAGGCAGAGACTGAAGGATCACGGTTCGAGGATAGCCTCAGCTACTTGGTGAGGCCCTTCGCAACTCAATGAGACCCTGTTACAGAAAACAAAAAGAATACAAATTAGGGCTGGAGTATAGCTCGAAGGTAGAATGCCCCTGGGTTCCCTCCCCAAGACTACAAATAAAAACAAAAACAAACAACAACAAAAAAAAAACCCAAAAACCAGTATGCTCCAAAATCTGAAAGCTTTTGAGGATGATACCCTAGTGAGAAATTCCAAACCTGACCTCCTGTGCTGCGTCGTGGTCCAAAACGCAGGCCCACTAAAAATATTGCACAAAATTATCTTCATTCTATGTGTGTAAAGTGGACATAAAACGTAAATGAATTTGATGTTTCGATTTGGGTCCCTTCCCCAAAATACGTTATCACGAGATTCTTTAAAAAACAGTCAAGATGCAGAGCACTGCAAGTCCCAAGCATTTTGAATGAGGACTACTCAGCCCTTATCTGTGAAACGCGTAGGACATAGCATCGATTAGTCACTATCATTCTGATTTTAAGATCCATTTTCAAATCGCTAATCTGACCTTTGGTGCTTGGGTTTTTTTCAAGACTCCCAAGATGGGTGGCTCCTTTGCCAGTTCACGTCCTAGTTCAAATCCAACACTGTCAGACTTGTTGTTGTTGTTGTTCTTTGGCACTGGGGATGGAACCCAGGGGCATTCTACCTCCAAACTACACAGCTAGCCCTATTTCTATATTTTATTTTGAGACGGTCTCACTGAGTTGCGGAGGGCCTCACTAAGTAGCTGAGGCTGGCTGCAAACCGCGATCCTCCTGTCTCAGCCTCCCAAGTACTGGGATTACAAGCGTACGCCACCACGCCCAGCTCAGACTAATTTCTAAATTAATCTAAAGCTCCCTGCTCCTTACTTATTTGCATTAAAAAATTTAATACCGGATGTAAGCGACCTGATTTGCAATTTGGCACGGGTTCTCCCTGAAAAAGCTCAGCGTGAGCCAAGGATGTGACACTCGGCCTCTTCATCTTG